>NC_047085.1:86341069-86652527 GCF_902459505.1 Geotrypetes seraphini
CCTGCAGATGCACTCTATTGCTGGATGTATACTTAGCACTGGATTCTGTAAGAAATAAGGCTGCATATGGGATGAGACACAGGGAGAGAGGGTTGTGCCTTGTGCTGTAGGTAAGAGAAAAAAAATCTTTACAGCTCCTGTTTTAAAGCTTCCTTTGTTGGGAGGGAGCTGTGCCTTGCTCTAGGGCAGGGATAGGCAATTCATGTCCTTGAGAGCTGGAGCCAGGTCAGGTTTTCAGGATATCCACAATGAATATACATGAGATGGATTTATTTGCACTGCCTCCTTGAGATGCAAATCTATCTCATGCATATTTATTGTGGATATCCTGAAAACCTGACCTGGCTCCGGCTCTCAAGGACCGGAATTGCCTACCCCTGCTGTAGGGATTAATGCAATGATCTTAACCATGCTGTTAAAGGGGGTTACAGTGCAGGATTCTAAGCAAAGCCCTTCAATGAATCCCAGCTCATTAACAGTTGAACAGAGCTTTGTTTGTGGGAAAGGGGGATGGAGAAGAGAATTTTCCCTACCATTACACAGGATGTTCGCAGTGCTGGTGGGGATTGGGACCCTCAGGATTTAAATTCTGAGCTTTTTAATTTTTCATTTTCACTACCTAGAGCATGAGAGAGCTTTGCCTGCAGTTTTTTTTGTACTTAGGATATGAATTTTGAGTTTTTTTCATTTTTCAATGGCCGGATCTTATGGCAGACCCAGGTTATTTAAAACTTGCTTCAAGGAGTGTTTGGTTTTTGCTTCTATTCCCCCACCTCTTTTTTTGGGTGGCAGGGGGGGGGGGAGTCTGGGACTACAGTGTAGCTATAGGACCCATGCAGCAGCAATCTGAAATTAAGTGTATGCAGATTAGCAGGCATGCTGGAGAGAAATTTGTGTGTGCCTATGTGCTAGGAGAGAAATTTCCTCTCCTAGATTTTCTGCAAGAGCTGGAACTCAGCTTTTTTCATAGCAGTAGGGGGGTACTTAGCTTTAACCATTTAACACTGTATTTATTGTTCAGAGCTGGAGATCAGCCCCTTTTCATAGTAGCATGGGCTGATCAGAACTTGAGTTAGGAATTTCTATCTGTGTTTAAAAAAACAAACATAACCAAAACTAGTAGCATCTGGGGGGAGCGGGTAGCTAAATAATTATTGCACTAGAAACAATCCCACAATATAGATACAGGCAGGCAGCTGTAGCCCTTTAACACTATTTATTCCTGTTAGCAGCCATAGGTGACCTGTGGATGTACCCCTGATCTACAGGGTGTTTCCCAAGCAGCGTAGAGATTGATTCTCAGCACATATAGAAGATCTTCATTTAAAAAGTAAGTGTTGTAGTCATCCTGGAAGAGGGCAGATTGCCATGCTGTTACCATGTGAACTATACTGGTGGCCATCTTAGTAGGGGCAAATTTGTCATTACTTTCTGTTCAATAGCCATCTAGGAACAAGACATGTCCTGCTTTACTATGTGAGTGCCACTGTGGCCATCTTTATTAGGGGCAAATTAATAACATCACTTCCTTCTCAGGGCCATTTTGGAATAGGGTATGTTGCCTAGCCTATGTGTGATACACTGGTGGCCATCTTTAGTAGGGGCAGGTTTGTAACATTACTATCCTAGTGGCTACTGCAAAGCAGAGAGGAATGGGATCTCTACAGTTCTCGTTTTACAACAAAGGGTTATAAGTAGCAGCAGCAAAAATATTATGAGTTTTAATCAAATAAATAAATAAAATTAAGAAAAGTTCAGTATTTAGGTAAGTCACTCGCCTAGAGGAAGGAGTGCCTATAGATATGTGGGATGAATGTAACTAATTGGCTATTTCTTTTAGTATCTTTCACACAGCTTATAGAACATTGATGACACATCCTTGGCAGCTAGTGCTCAAACAGACTTGCTGAATGATACTACTAATCTAATGGTTTCCTCTCCAGTGGGAGGAAGAGCGAATGAGACAAAAGACAGGACGGTAAGCTTAGTCTGTCTAAAGGCGGTCTGGTGGTCAAGGCCTATGCAATCCTGAGTGTGTTTACATTATTAGCATAGGTTGGTGGGTAGTCAAGGCTTACAAAATCCTGATCATATTTGTGGGGCTTGCATATTTCCTACTATTCAGACTCTTTGTGAATCACACACAAGAAGTAAGCCCCCCCCTCCCCCGGCAGGGAGCTACTTCAGGATATAGCAGGCTAGGAAACAAAGGCCTTGAGATATCCAATTGTTTGCAGAAGAGGCTTATTACATGCATATCAAGCAGATTTCTCCATCTGGGTACTTCCACAAACAGCTTTCAGTTAGATGAAAAATAGCCCATAGGTATCCACTCTACAAATTGGTGCTCAGTTCTGCACATAACTGCTTCTAGTTCTGAGCATACATTGGGGGGTGGGGGTGGGGGGGAAAGGGGGGTAGGGAAACCTATGTTTGTTGAAGTTGTATATCACAGATGCATTAGGACATATTTCTCCATCAGGGTATTCCAGAAATCAGTTTTCAGCTTTGCTTATTTGGTGTAGAACTACGCATAGATGTTGTGCATGTCAGATTTCATTTGCACAAAACTGCTTCCAGTTTGATTTTTCCTGGAAGGAATATGCATCATAGTTGTTTATTGTATTTACTTTAGGATATCTGGCTGCTAACCAAAGGGTTTGAGGTACCTATACTGTACATCAGGACATTCTCTACCAGGCTATTTTTGATTATGTATATTCATCAAAGAAATACACATCTAATTTGTATTGCATATTTACATTAGCACATCAGTGTGCATTTGCTTCAAACTGCTTTCAGTTTTCATTTCAGGGTACGCATAGAAGGAATATACATCTAAGTCATTATCGCATTCACCTCAGGACAGCAGATACTCAGTCAAAGTATTGGCACAAATAAGTCTTTGGTTTTGTATGATCATCAAAAGAAAGGGTAAATTTAACATTTACTTCTTAAGTAAAGTGCTGACTGTTAAGGTTATTAGCTGGAATACCTTGGTAAACATACATACATATACCGCCATATGTGCTAGATATTTTTTTTATAAAATCTTTATTCGTTTTAAAACTTACAATAAGTGTGACAGTTAGTTAAAACATTAAATAGAACACGTGGAGGGGCAAAATCAAAAAAAGCGCCTAAATCCCTAAATGTTCAACCCAGAAGCAGGGAAAGTGTCCATAACCAAAACAAATGTCCATGTTTTGATTATGGCCTTCCTCTGCCTAAACACCCAATCTCCACTACGTCTAAAAGTACCCCTACAGCACGTCTACACTTTTTAACCATAATGAAACAAAAACACGCCTAGGCCACAAACGTCCAACAGATGGGCTTTTAGGTGAAGGAGGAGCCAGTCCTTCGCCTAAAAGCTGGATTCTGTAACCGGTGTCTGTCAAAAACAACACCGGTACAGAATCCCCCCACCCCCCACAATGATCTAGGCAGGAGGGTGCCCAAGCCCTCCTGCCATGTTAAACCACGACACCCCCCTACCGACAACATCGGGGCAAGAGGGAGCTCAAGCCCTCTTGCCCCCCCGATGCCCCGACTCCATCGGGGCAAGAGGGAGCTCAAGCCCTCTTGCCCCAGCCAACTGCGGCACCCCCGACATATTGGGGCAAGAGGGAGCCCAAGCTCTCTTGCCCCCCCGACTCCCCGATGGAGTCGGGGCAAGAGGGAGCTCAAGCCCTCTTGCCCCAGCCAACCGCGGCACCCCTGACATATCGGGGCAAGAGGGAGCCCAAGCCCTCTTGCCCCCCCGACTCCCTGACTCGTTCGGGCCAGGAGGGAGTTCAAGCCCTCCTGGCCCAGCCGATCGTGCCCCCCCCGACTCGTTCGGGCCAGGAGGGAGCCCAAGCCCTCCTGGCCCAGCCAATCCTGTACCCCCACCCCCCACTATATTACGGGCAGGAGGGATCCCAGGCCCTCCTGCCCCCGACGAACCCCCCTCCTCCCAACGTCCGCCCCCCCCAGAACCCCCGATCGGCCCCCTTCCCAGTCGACCCGCGACCCCCCGGCTGACCCCGTCCTTCCGGCAGGCAGTCCTCCGATGAATGGGGCTGGATTGGCCCAGCCTAACCAAAGCCCCGCCTACTGGTGGGGCCTAAGGCGCCTGGGCCAATCAGAATAGGACGGCTCCCATACATCTTGAAACTTTCTTAAATACCCCTTCTGTGTAGATATTGCTCTTTCCATTTTATATATATGGCATAACGAGTTCAACCAAAAATTATAATTCAATCTACTCCAGTTTTTCCAATTACATGTACTTTGTTGTATGGCGACCCCTGTCATTATAAGTAAAATATTGTTATTATTTGAAGATATCTGACTCTTTGCTCTCATTGACATGCCAAATAATATAGTATAGGTCAATGCCACCGGCTTTTCTAATAAACAATTAATTTGGTCCCAAATTGATTTCCAAAAAGCTATGTGCTAGATATTAATAGTTGTGTGGTGGGTATACATCTCAAAATACTATGCATGGAATACCTTTGCTGCATATCCACTCATACATGCCCATACCATGCCGGGGCTGATTTCTTTGCACAAAAATGGTTGTGTAAAAAGAGTATGCTGTGGCAGTTTCCGTGCTATCTGTATCGAGATATTCGTTTTCAGGAGTTTTTGGTGCAGCGATGGCATGATTTTCAACACAATAATCAGCAGCATCGCGATGATCCTATTCTCTATTGGGAGATGGCTAAGGCTGTCTTACGGGGGGATGTCATTGCTTATGTGGTCAGAGAGTCGAAGCTTAAGTATAGGACAGTTTTGGCTTTGGAACGAAAGGCGACTGTGTTGAGACGTCAATATAGCAGGGCACCCTCTTTCTTGCTTCGCACGCAGCTTTTGGAGGTCCAGCAGGAACTGAATGAATTATTGCATCTCCGGGCTATGCGGATGCGGGCTTACTTTAAGTTTCATTTATTTCGATTTGCGAATAAGAGAAGCCGATTGCTAGCCCACATGGCGCATCCGCGGGGCGGACCTGAGAGCGTTTCCGCTCTTCGGGACTCTTCTGGAGTGCTGCATCATCGGCCGGAGGAGATCTGTGAGTTGTTGTGGGCGTTTTTTGCTGAGGTGTATGCGGATCCTGGGGATGGGATTTTGGATGGGCAGCTCTATCTGGACAGTCTTGACTTGCCCTGTTTATCTCAGAGGGATGCTGCCGCTTTGGATCTTCCCTTTACTGCAGAGGAGGTAGAGTGGGCAATAGGGGTCAGTCCGTTGGGAAAGGCGCTGGGCCCGGATGGGTATCGGAGTGAGTTCTATAAATTGTTGATGACGGAGATAGCGCCGGTGTTGGCTGAAGTTTATAATCTGAGTGTGGCTAAGGGCTTTCTTCCTCGTTATGTGAATTTCGCGTCTATTATAGTTCTCCCGAAGCCCGGTAAGGACCCTCTTTTACCTGAATTGTACCGTCCTATTTCTTTGTTGAATTATGAGGCGAAACTTCTGGCAAAAATTTTGGCTGTCCGCCTGGTGCGCGTTTTGCCCTCGGTGATCTCGGATTCTCAGGTGGGGTTTGTGCGGGATCGACCGGTAGCTAAGAATATCCGGCGTATCTTGTTGGCTCTGGAGCGAGTGGGACAGGAAGGTAGCCCCTCCATGCTTATTAGTTTTGATGCCGAGAAGGCTTTTGATAGAGTGCGGTGGGGTTACCTCTTTGCGGTGCTTAGGACGTACGGTTTGGGCTCTTTCTTTTTTGGTGCAATCCAGGCGTTGTATAGTGATCCAGCTGCGAGGATTTTGGTTAATGGGACCTTTTCAGGTTGTTTTAATATTCACCGAGGGACTCGCCAGGGCTGCCCCCTGTCGCCGCTCTTGTTCGTGCTTTCTTTAGACCCGTTACTTCGTGAGCTTCAGGCTAATGTGGATATTCGGGGCTTGGCATTGGGAGATTCTCATTTTAAACTTGCGGCATTTGCGGACGATCTCTTGGTCTTTTTGACGGACCCGCAGCTTTCCCTGCCTGTGTTGCTGGAGAGCCTTTGGGAATATGGGGACTTCTCCGGCTTTGCCTTGAACTTCGTGAAATCTGAGGCTTTGGCTTCCTCGGCTCAACTTCAGCAGCTTTGGGGGGATCGTTTTCCATTGCGCTGGGCCGACTCCTCTTTTAGATACCTGGGGATCCGGTTGACCATGGATGTAGCCCAACTGTATCGCCTTAACATTGATAAACTCCTTGCCGACACTAAACTGTTGCTAGCCAAATGGCAGGCGCTACTGCTGTCTCTGTTGGGTAGAATTCATTTATTTCGTATGGTTGTTTTCCCGAGGTGGCTTTACGTTCTCCAGACTCTTCCCCTTTTTTTATTGCAGAAGGATATTAGGTCCCTCAGCTCCTTGTTGTCACGGTTCTGTTGGGGAGGGCGGAGACCTAAATTGAAATGGTCACTGTTGGTGGGGCCTGCCTCTCAGGGAGGTTTGGGGGTGCCCGACATCAGAGTTTATAATCAGGCTTGCTTGCTGCGTCATGTTAGTGATTGGGTGTTGGGCACCTCTTTCTACATGGATCTTGCTATGGAGCGGGATCATTTCTATCCTCTTCATCTCTTGTATCTCCTTCATGCCCCTTTATCTAAATTGCCGAGAACCTGTAAGCGTAGCCTTCTGTTTCGGTCCTTGTGGGCAGTGTGGCACCAGACTCTTCGGTTGTGGAATCAGGACTCCCATACTAGTGCCCTTATGCCATTGGTGGGGAACTTAGCTTTTCCTCCGGGGGTTGGACCCTCCGTTTTTGGTCGCTGGAGGGCTCGGGGGGTGGAGCAGTTGAGGCATGTTCTGCAGGAGGATGGGTCTCTCCTTTCTTGTGCTGAGTTGTCGGGGAGGGGGGTTCCTGAGCTTGGCCTTCCTTTTGCATATTGTCAACTTAGACATTGTGTGGCCTCCCTCCCAGGGAGTTCCTTGCAGGGGGATTTTGGGATCCGGCTCTGTACTTTTTTGATGGCAGATCCTGATACTAGGGTCTCCATTTCTTCTTTTCATTGCCAGATTATGGCTCTTTGCCCACCTAGGGTTTTTCCTGGGATTTTGGAGGCTTGGCGGCGTGACTTGGGCAGGGACTTGGGGGACCATTTTTTGTTGACAATCCTGAAACGTACTGCGGGCCTGGTATATAGTGCTGAATTACGTGAATGTCACTATCGCACTGTCCTGCGGGCCTATGTTTCCCAAAGTCAGGCTTATTATATGGGTTGTATTGGCACTCAAGTATGCGTACGTTGTTCGCTGGAGGTTAATTCTTACTATCACGGTATCTGGAGCTGTGAGGGGATTCAGGCCTTTTGGAAGGAGCTGGCCTCCTTTTTACAGAGCTTAGTGCAGACTCCTGTGTCGGTCTCAGTGCTTTCAATGTTGTTTGCCCAGTTTTCCTTTCTGTCCATGTATACTTCCTCTGAAAAATTGTTTCTTAGTAAATGTTTTATTTTGGGGAAGAAATGTATTCTATGTTGCTGGCTCTCTCCTGAACCCCCCTCCTATTGGCATTGGAGGAATCGCCTTCATGAACTTATGGGCTGGGAGGCCCGTTTGGCTTGTTCCTCTCGTCGCCGGAGCAGAGACTTTGTTAACACTTGGACTCCGTACTTGAACATTTTGACCCCTGAGAGTCGTAGCCGTATCTTGAACAGACTCCACCTTTGATTGTGTGCATCTATTTGCCATTGATGTTCCCTGCTTGAGAATTGTATGTATATTTGGGGGGCTGGGGAGGGGAGGGTGGTGGGGTGGGGGTTTCTTTCTGTGGGGTGGGGGTGTTGGTTGATCGGGGAGGACATCAGAGTCCAGTCCTCTGCGGTTGTCAGCTGAAAATGTATACCATGTTTTCTATTGCTGTTGTGTTTGCTATTGCTTAATAAAAAAGATTTGAACATAAAAGAGTATGCTGGATATTAACCTATTATACTGTACAATGACACTCAGACCCCTCTATAATATACAGTGCTGTGTGCATCTGGAAGCACTATAGAAATGATAAGTAGTAGTAGTAGTAGTTAACCATTTGGCCTGTACAACTGCTCGTACATCTCTCTGCATTCTAATTAACTGTTGGCCTGCACAACTGTGTGCAGATCCCTCTGAACTCTAACCGTTAGCCTGCACAATTGTCCACAGATCCCTCTGCAGTCTAATTAACCATTGGCCTGTTATAAGCAGATTCCTCTTCTAACTGCCTCCATTTAATGAGAGCGTTGAAATTCAATGTGATTTGTTACTTGGAGGGTTGTTTTTTACTTGGGTGGTTGTTAAAACGAGCACTGTTCCTACGTAATATACATAAGTTAGAGAATAAAACAGTCTAACAAACTTCTTTGTCCTATGTTAACATCAGATAACCTTAGGTCTCCACAGTTACAATTGCAAGATCACCTTTACAGGTTAGAAACTGCATTTGTTACATATACCAGCGGTACTCCTACTTTCATCAATACTGTCATTCTCTCGGCCCTTAAGTCTTCATGCAAGCTGCGAACTGAAGCCAGTGCTGGTGCTTTAATTTGATGAAACATAAGATTTGAAGTTGCTCATGCTCTGTTACATTGATTTGGTCTGTTAGCTGACTAGGGCAATAGGCTAAATAGATTTAAGTACAACAGGATAGAGTGTAGGTATACCAACTGCTCCTCAGCTTTCTGAAGTTTTGGAACCTGTGGGAGTCTCCCTATGCCTTACACCAATAAGCCTAATTACACAGTTGGAAAAAGAGTAGCAGAAGCTCAATTATTACTATTTATTAAACTGGCTATACCGCCTGAACCATTAAAAGATCTAGGTAGTGAACAATAATTAAAGCCCAAATATATAAAAGAAAACAAACACCGTGAAAATTGATGGGAAATAGAATCATCCATTGAAAGATTTACACTCATAAGAACATAAGCATGGCCTCTGCTGAGTCAGACCATGGGTCCATCGTGCCCAGCAGTCCGCTCACGCAGCAGCCCCCCCAGGTCCATGACATGTAAGTGATCTTATACCTCAAACATTCTATTCCCTAATCATTTAATATCCTGTATGGTACCCCTCTAACCAGGGCCACCATCAGGGCAGTACCACCAGTCCTGCATTCAGGGGCCCGGAGCTGACAGGGGGCCCGGGCTCCCCCAGGGTCCTAGGCCACAGTCTAGGGGGAGGGGCGGTCCGCCCCACGTGGACAGGAGAGAGCTGGACGGGGGACCCGCGGAGTTCAATACATCTCGAGCCGCGAGGCTCGTCTTCTGTTCCTGCCTGCCCTGCCGCTCACATATAGCCGATCGCAAGTGTTCCCCGATGTCAGCGCTGACGTCGGAGGGAGGGCTTAAGCAAAGCCTGCCCTCCGACGTCAGCGCTGACGTCGGAGAATACTTCCGGTCGGCTATTTGTGCGCGGCAGTGCAGGCAGGAAACAGAAGACAAGCCTTGCGGCTTGAGCTTCGTTTTGCTGAGAAAGTTGCAAAGATGAGCTGGGAGGCAAACGCGGAACACAAAAGGGGGGAGGGAGTGTGTTTTGGACACAAGGCATGAACTTGGGAGAGAGGAAGGGAGGGAAAGAGGTGCTGAGGTGGGGGAGGGAATGGGTTTTTGGACACAGAAGGCATGGACTTGGGAGAGAGGAAGGGAGGGAAAGAGATGCTGAGGTGGGGGAGGGAATGGGTTTTTAGACACAGAAGGCATGGACTTGGGAGAGAAGAAGGGAGGGAAAGAGATGCTGAGGTGGGGGAGGGAATGAGTTTTTGGACACAGAAGGCATGGACTTGGGAGAGAGGAAGGGAGGGAAAGAGATGGTTGTGTACACGGGGAATAGAAGAAAGGAGAATTTTTGGTCATAGGGAGGGAGTGAGGTACAGATAGTGGCATACCAGGGTGGGGGGGGCAGTCCGCCCCGCCCTGGGTTTACGTCCCAAGGGGATGCACAGCTGGCCACCCTCCAGTGTTCTCCCTAGGCCGGCAAACTGCGGCTCTTTAGCCACTTGAGTGCCACCGCCACCATCGGGAACAGGCCGGCGCCAAGTTCTCCCTGCTTTTCCCTGTGGGGCCGGCCAACTCTCGCCACTTGCGTCAATTCTGACGTCGGAGAAGTCAATCCCCTTTTCCTTCAGGAAATCATCTAATCCCATTTTGAAGCACAAAATCGTACTCTGCCCTACCACCTCTTCTGGTAGCGCATTCCAGGTGTCCACTACCCTCTGAGTGAAGAACTTCCTAGCATTTGTTTTGAATTTATCTCCTTTCAATTTTTTGCAAATGCCCTCTTGTTCTTGTTGCCCCTGCTAGTCTGAAGAATCTGTCCCTCTCTACCTTCTCCATACCCTTCATGATCTTAAATTTCTATCATATCCCCTCTAAGTCTCCGCTTTTCCAGGGAAAAGAGCCCCAGCTTCTCCAGCCTTTCAGCATATGAAAGATTTTCCATGCCTTTTATCTCATTCCTGATTCACTACTGCTGCCCCTGATGTCAGAGAAGAGGGAGGTTAAAAAGAGGAGCAAAAAATACCGCGGCCATCTTTGTCACAAAATTTCCAATGATTGGGATGGTGTGGAGCTAAAGCAGAAGGGGTAACTATTCAACTACTAAAGGATTTGTCGGTTGGGAAGAACTCCTTTCTTTAAAGATGTTTTTAGAGATGTTTGCAATAGCAGATCAGAGAAAGCGTCGCCAAGCTTTGTCCACCTTCTTCACCAATCAAGATGGGCTCTGCTTCTACCACAATGTGACTACCGTATTTTCACATAGATAACGCGCACCCGTGTAAAACACGCACACGGGTATAGCGCGCGAAAAACACAAATTTATGTACAGAAATTTCTATATACTGCGCACGCTGCCCAACTCTCCTTTCACCCGCCCCGACTCTCCTCTGGTCACCCCGACTCTCCTTTCGCCCGCCCCGACTCTCGTTGGCAGGCAGCCAACGACGGAATGAGGCCGGATTGGCCCATCCGTCCCAAAGCTCCGCCTACTGGTGGGGCCTAAGGCGCCTGGGCCAATCAGAATAGGCCCTCCTTAGGTCCCTCCTGGGGGCAGGGCCTTGGGCACATGGTCGGGTTGGGCCCATGTGCCTCAGGGCCCGTCCCCAGGTGGGACCTAAGGCTCCCGGGCCTATTCTGATTGGCCCAGGCGCCTTAAGCCCCACCAGTAGGCGGAGCTTTGGGTCGGATGGGCCAATCCGGCCTCATTCCGTCGTTGGCTGCCTGCCGGACAGGCGAGTTTGACTCCCGTCTGTCCGGCCAACTACACAAAGGTACGGGGAAGGGGGGTGGGGGGGGTCGTGGGGGTCGGCAAGGGGGGTCGCGGGTCGTCTGGGGGGGGCAGTCGGAGGTTCTTGGGGGGGGCGGTCGTTGGGGGGAGGGGGGTTTGCGTCGAGGGTAGGAGGGCCTGGGATCCCTCCTGCCCGTAATGTAGTGCGGGGTGGGGGTAGGGGGTCGCCGTGGCCAGGAGGGTTTGGGCTCCCTCCTGGCCCGAACAACTAGCAGGGGGGGGGGGTCGCCAGGGCCAGGAGGACTTGGGCTCCCTCCTGGCCCGATATTGTCGGGGAGTTGGGGAGTCGGCCGGGCAAGAGGGCTTAGGCTCTCTTTTGCCCCGATCGTGTCGGGGAGTCAGGGGGGGGAGGGCAAGAGGGCTTGAGCTCCCTCTTGCCCCGATCATGTCGGGGGTGCTGCGGTTGTTTGGGGCAAGAGGGCTTGAGCTCCCTCTTTCCCCGATCGTGTCGGGTGTCGGGACCGCCAAGAGGAAGCAGCAGGTCACCGGTAGGAGCTTCTACATGATGGGGGTGGGGGGGGTCGGGAGGCTGTGGGGGTGCGAGCGGTCCTTCAGGGTGGGGGTGCGTGCGAGTGGTCCTTCGGGGTGGGGGTGCGAGCGGTCCTGCGGGGGGGGGGGGTGAATCGGACGTCGGGGGGGAAACTATGTAAAAAAAATTTTGTACAACGCGCTCACGCGTATAACGCGCAAGGGTGTGCGCGGTACGTAAAAACCACGTATAACGCGCGCGTTATATGCGAGAAAATACGGTAGTCTGTTTGAGGCAATTGGAATCGTCTCTAACCCTAAAGAGTGGCATCTCTTCATTGACAGCTTATCCAGGAACATCAAAGCTGTGCTCTCTGTCTGTTCAGTGTCTTCCTCTCCATTTGTATTCTGTAATTCGCTGGCCATCCAGCCCCTTCACTGTAACATATTAATACTATATTGTAGTTCGCTGATTGTTAAGATTGTAATTCATTGGTCTTTAAGATTGTAATTCGCTGATTGTACAGCTCTCTTTATTGTGAACCGCCTAGAAGTCGTAAGATTATGGTGGTATAGAAAAATAAAGTTATTATTATATTATTATTATTTTAATTAAATTGATATCTTATACTGAGTTTAATGAATGCATTTTATTGCAGGGGACTTTTTCTTGATACAGCCTTTGGGCGAAACATGTCGGAATGACAGGTCCCTTCCCGATAACTATTGACAAAGAGAACACTCAGAAAATGCAGAAAAAAAGATAAGTTGAAAGATTATTTATTTATTTACTCAAGCACTAATTCTCTAAAGCACTTTATATAAAACATAACGGTCTGATGAGGAGGGTTGTACCACATAGTATTTGGCCACTCAAACCAATTGGCTAATACTGGCACTTCTGAAGACCAATGAATAAGTAAAAATTATAAATGAATATGTTATGAAGTACTGTTTGTGGAGAACACGAGTGATAGCATAACAGTACAAAGGACTGCTGTACACATTACTTATTCATACACACATATGTGCATGCATGGGCAGAAAGCATTTTCTTTTGTTTTATGGTTAATTTTTATGAACATTGCAGCCTTTACTTTGTATTTTAATCATGAAAATTCTCTTCTGGAAAGATAAATTGTATGAGAAGTACCTAGTTTAAAACTGAATAAAGCACTCCATCATGTGGTCAGACTCTCATGTTACAGTACAGCAAAAATCACAATTTTGATTCAGTAATATGCAGTTGTCAAAATGGTCAGCGGACTGGAAAAATATCCATGATTTCTGATGCTCTCAGTTTGGGACAAAAACATAAAAAATGTGCAAAAACCTGCATGCTAAAATGTTTTGATATGCAGTCTCCAGTCCAGATAACTTATCCAGAAGACTCAGGATAAATAACATAACAAGTTATGACGATGTTATTCAGATATCAGACTAGATATTGTCACTATCTGAATAAGTTCCAGAGCTGGCTGCTTTACCTGGAAATTAAATGAGAATGAATAGAGACATATTTTTATGCTGGACACGATTGAATCAGGAGGTCTAAACAGCAAAATTGAATGGGTTTCAGTGATTGGATAAAATTTGGGCGAATGAGAAGCAGGGGGCGGGTAAAACTGTTACAAGGTAGGGAATTTAAACCTTCGGGGAGGGACGCCGCCGCCATCTTTCTCACATTATAGTTGGAGCCGGATGACAGCGGCGACCTTGGTAGGTTTGTAGTTACAGTTTGTATGGAAGTATGAATTAGGTTGTAAACATAGTTGGAGAGGCAGCGGGACATGACTCTCTGTTACAGCTTCCTTTCTTTAATACACAGGGAGACCCTTGATACAGCACTCTTGCGGTGCGAAACATGTCGGGTCTGACTCCCAGGTTTTTTGAGATAAGTACTACATGCACTTTATATTTATATATATTTATGATATTTATGAATATTTATAATATTAAGAATCAATTAAGCACTTAATATAATATTATTAAAATTAAACAACGATATCTAAATGGGCAGCCAATAATGAAGCACCACATAATTCTTCCCGCAGTTGCAAACTATTACAGCAATGGAATGGTGGGGCTGAGGCGTCCTTGAAGATAAACAGTGAATAGAGGGGGATTAGAATGAATCCAGCCCCTACCACATTTGAATGAAGATTGACGTTTAGGCTGGATGCAAATATTGGAAGATAAAAATTTGCCAGTCTGCTAGGCTTTACCTGGATATTCAGCATTGACCACTATCTGGATAGTGGCCCTGAATATCCACTGCCACATTCTGCTAATAAAAAAAATAAAATGCTGACCACAGTGGCTGAATATTGGCCTAAGATTTTTAGCAAGTGTGTTAATCATTAAGTTAAACTAATGATATGTACGGTTCAAATGTAAAATCCTATCTCCATTCCTTTCACAAGTGCCCTGAAAAGTACAGTATGAGAAGCCTACCAAGCAATATGTGCTTTTGTATAACACGTATTGTGCTGAAATTAATACACAGAACTAGACGTGCTCTGTCTACCAGGAATCTAAAGTTGGAGGCTACCAGTTTGCAGGACAAGAGCAAGGAAGGCGATTTCCCAAAGAGACCCAAATGGCTGGAAGAACCCATCTCTACGGAAATGAAGAGGTACAAGACACCAGACGACGATCTTATACCAGAGGTAGAGTTGCTGGACTGTGCTGATGAAGCCCAGTAAGTAACATCCTGGGAGAAAGGAGGCTATCTGAAGACTGACTGGAAGTTACAATTTGAGTGACAGCATGAGGCAGAGTATAGTGTCATTTGCCAAGTTAACTATCCCAAAGGGAGGCACTGTCAGGCCCCAGATCTGTTAAAGCTGGGAAAACCCCAAGGGAGAGGAGGCCAGAGAAGATATCAGATTCCTCTTGGCCTAATTTGCATATACTTTATGGATAATTTAAATCCTTGGATCAGAGATTCTTGAGGAAGGAGACCAAGAGGGGCATTTTCGATAGGACATCTGTGTAATTTGGACGTTTTGAAAAAAAAAAAAAAATCCAGAAATTCAGTAGAGAAAATGTCCATTTTCAAAAACAGCCAAATGTCTATCTTTTATTTTTGAAAATGACTTATGAAGACGTTTTGGTCCTTAGTACGTCTATCTTTTTTGGCCATTTTCAAAAATAAAACATCCACATGAAAAACACACAAAAGCAAGTTTTGCAGATGTACCCAATTACCTTGTCTGATCGTGGTAGGGGATTTACCATCAGCTCAGCCAGTTTCAGTGCAGTCTTGCCGGCTGAGCTGATGGTGGATTCCCCTACCAGGATCAGTTGAATCGGTAAGGAGAAAAAAAAATTGTCTAACCCTCCCACCCACTGATCCCCTATACCCTTCTGCCTGACATCTCTCCACGTCTACCCGACAACCCCCATACCTTCTGATGGCAAATCAGCAGGAGAGAAGCCCACTCCCTCCTGCCTATAGGGCTGCATGCTCAGAATGTTGAGCCTTTCCCCTCCCAATGCATCTTAGGTTGCAGTGGGAGGGGCCTAAGGCCCTGATTGGCTCAAAATCAAGGAAGATGTTTTATTTGGGTGGTGGGAGGGAGTCGTGACCACTGGGAGAGTAAGGGAGTGTCATTCCTTATACCCTCCAGTAGTCTTCTCATCAGTTTGGGAACCTTTGGGGAACTTAGACCTGTTTTACATTCATCTAAGTCCCGGCATGTAAGTTCCGCCTAGGACATCCTGGGAAAGCTTTGATTGCTTCAGGACGTCCAGGTTGAAGCCCACCTGATGCCTACTCATAACACACCTTCCAATATGCCCCTTTGAGCTCTGGATGCACAGCAGCTTAGAAGAGCTGCTGAACATCCAGAAAGTTGCTTTTGATTAGTGGTACTTGGACGTCTCTGCTATTAACCGCATCTGATGAACTTTTGATAGTGTAATCTTTATGATTTTGATTGACAATGGATGAAAAACTTGTTTATTCACCCTGAATAAGAAAGCAACCCATGATCAGGCAGCAGTTTACTGGTCAAAGCAAGTACTGGCCCTCTGGGGCCCTCCAGGGTTGTAGATCTATGCAGATGGGAGGACTCTTTAGCCTTGGTGAAACAGAGAGACTTTACATACTGGACTTCAGAACAGACAGGACAAGTGTGTGGACCTGGGGACTAGAGAGGACCGTACCTGCAATATATGCTTAAAAATTGATGGTGATGTATGGATCCTCTAGGGTCATCAAAGTTAAAGATAGTTTGGGAGGGGTGTGCAAGCCAAAAAGTTTTGTTTTGTTTAATGTCCCATATTGTTTATGAGATTTTTCATTTTCTTTAGGGTTTTTTTTTTCCATTCTGGGGGAAATGTCATCAATAATATATAGGTGACAGTATGCACTATTGCTCTATTGACTGATAGTATGTACTATTCTTCAAAATATGTGCAATTGAGCAAAAGTGAGGGGCATTTCCAATATAATGTATAAATCTGATTTAGGATGTTACTTAAAACATCAAAAAATCCAGTGCCAAACATGGCCATTTAAAATGTCTAATTTTTTTGTTTTGAAAATAAGAATATAACATAAGAATAGCCATACTGGTTCAGACCAATGATCCATCTAGACCAGGATCCTGTTTCCACAGTGGCCAATCCAGGTCACAAGTACCTGGCAAAAATCCCATGCTACTGATCCCAACGCAAGTATTGGCTTTCCCCATTGGACTTTTCCTCCAGGAACTCCAGCATTGGACTTTTTCTCCAGGAACTTATCCAAATTAGAGAGTGATACACTAACCATTACTGTGGTGATACCATGGTTACCATGGTAATTATCACATTAAGAACACCCAGTATTGCCGCAGTATTGGTAGAGAAAACCAAAAAAACTCTGTGGAGTGACGATGTTCCCAAATGGACTTTATTTGAAAGTATCAAAGTTCCAAAGGTACACTAAAATCATCCACATAAAATAATTCCATCCACATAAAAGTAAATCATCCACATAAGAGCCTTAAAGGACCTAGTCCGCTAGGGATACAGGACCCAACACGGTCTGCGTTTCGACAAAAAGTCTTCTTCAGGGGTCCCTGGGGGTCCTATAAAGGTGAGTATGTGGGAAACAATTGTGTGGTGAACCGGAAGTGAGTGTCTCCCCATGGGTCCCGCAGGATTCTCGTCTTCCCCGTTCCCATGCAGCTCTCTATTAAGGACTAGTGCCCTGCACAAAGCCTAAGAAAGAGTTAGGCCCTGAAGCTTTTGTTTTGTTTGTTTTGAATGATAAGTTCTAACGCCTGTCTTCCCTGATATGTCTATTCTCTTGCTGTGAACTGCTGTATTGTATTCCACTGAATTCTACTGTATTTTGTGTCTTCGCTGATATGTCGCAGTTCTCTTGCTGTGAACTGCCTGGAACTTCTGGTTGGGTGGTATATAAGAAAATAAATTATTATTATTAGTTGTAAAACCCTGCTTTCAGCAGAGAGAAAAGGGAGAGACGTTTGCTAAAGCTGTTCCAGTTTGCCCTAGAGACAAGGGTTTGTTTTTTTTCACATACTTTGCTGGATTAATGAGGCACAAGCACACTCTCTCACATAAGTGACAGTCATTTCCAATAATTTAATTTTACTAAAAGCAAAGTAGATTGAATTGTATATCAATAAAATTGTTGGATTAAAAGCATTAACAATAGTTGCATTCATTGTAGATGTGGCACTTATTTTTATTCAAAAAGTAATATATATTTTTACGTATTAAAATATACATTTAAATTTACTTTTACTTAAGTACTTTGAACAACACTGTTCTCTGCGCATAACTTGTCGATGGGCGGAATATAACACGGGGCTGGTAGAGCCCTCGTGTCGCCCATCGGTGGGTGTAGGGGGTAGGTGGGTTTAGCAGAGGCAAGGGGAGAAGATAGTAAA
Source organism: Geotrypetes seraphini (assembly GCF_902459505.1). NCBI lineage: Eukaryota > Metazoa > Chordata > Amphibia > Gymnophiona > Dermophiidae > Geotrypetes > Geotrypetes seraphini. Next base: position 86,358,694 of record NC_047085.1, read on the forward strand.
CAGGGATTGGGATTGGGTGGCGGGCCTGTCAGGTAGGGATTTTAAAGTGATTGGTTGTGGGCGTGGGGGCGAGGACTTATAGCTGGGACCCTGGAGGACTCGGCTCCTTCTAAGGTCCTCCAGGGTGGCTTTTCGTTTTTGCGGTCAGCAGTTTGTTCTCTGGGAGGGGCCTGCTGCTGGTTTAAGTTGCCGAGGGCTGGCCCCAGTGGGGTTTCCACGGGGCCCGAGGCTCCTTTGGGGTTTGCGGCTTCAGGGGGAGTGCTGGCGGGAGGAGAGAGGTTTCTGCCTTCCGGTGTAGGGGGAGGGGGGGAGAGCGGCTGGCAGTGTTTTAGAATGGGTGCGGCCCCAGACCCTATGGGCGTGGGGACGAGTTCTTGCCACTCCGGATACCCAGGTCAGTGGGGGGCTCAGTGGGGTACCCCCAGTGATGGGCGGGGCCACCTGGTTGGGGGCCGGATCCTGCTTTTCCCCCTTGGGGAGGCGGAGTACTCTCCTGATGGTTGGGGGTACTGCCCCTGCTGGGAGTGGAGGATGGGGAGGTTTCCTGGGCTTGGCTCCTGGCTCTGTTTTCTTTTCGCAGGGTCCATCTTTGGTGCCTGAGCGCCCCTGCAGTGCCGGGGCAGCATGGAGTCATCCTTCCAGTGAAATCGGTGGCACATCGGAGCAGCAGTGGAGTGGCAGAGCAGCGGAGAGGGTGTCGAGCGGTGGCAGGGGTAGCTGCTGCTGGTGGTGCTACAGGTTCCACGGCTTCGGTGGTGGTTGCTGGCAGTGGTGCCACTGTTCCTGCATCTGGATCTACTTCGAAGGCCGGGCCTGCTGAAGGTGGCATCTCGGCCTTGGCGAGCATCGCGGGACCTTCAACTCGGGTAATGTGGCGCCTGCTTCGGCTGCTGGGAGTAACAAGACCTGGAGGCGGGGGAGGGATAGGCATAGGCGGCGGAGGGAGTTGTCATCGTCTGGGTCTTCCTCTTCCTCTTCTTTTTTGTCTTCCTCTTCATCCAAGATGGCACCGGCCGGGTGGGCGGCTCTGCGGTATGGGGGTAGCGCAGTTCCGCCAGGGGCAAGCCGGGGTGCACCAGCGTTAGTGGCCTTAACGGAACTCTGGGAGAAGGTTCCCCGGGCATTGCAGCACAAAATTCTGCGTCACTCCTGCTTGGATATCTTTCAGCTCATGGAGGGCAGGGCACATAGGCGCAGTCGAAAGAGAGCCAAATGTGCGGCCAGTGAGACCAAACAGTTGCCAGTTGCTCGGTCCATCATCAATTGGCTGCGTTCCTTCATGCGACTTGAAAGCGTATGGGGGCGTGCGCATCCGGGGGCTATGGTTTGATGTTGGCTTACGCGGACTCGGTGCTAGATGCTTACCAGCACTTCGGGGGTTGGGCGTGGTTTAATTAAGATGAGGCATTTTGACATAAAATGGAGGAGAACACGCATATGTCTTGGGCACTCAGGATGTTAACTTGTGGCTCACCCATATGTCCGCCAAGTCTGTGAATGCGCCCGTAGCGGGTGGCCGAGTTCCGCAGGGGAGTGCGGGCAGTGGTCGGCCCTTTCAGTCAGGGCCAGGGGATGTGGCCGAGTCCTTCCTCGAGGACTTCATGCTGGATGCTTTCAGGGCTCAGGTCTCCCGGGGAGTGGTGCGAGGGCATTTGGTGGGGTTCGCCTTTTTCTGTTGCGCCTTGGGCTGTGCCCTATGTCCAGTTTCGTGCTGCAGTGCTTGCTGCGTGCAATGGGATGGGTGGTTCCTGGGAGGCCGGATGCTAGATTGTTAGTTCGGCACGAGCTGTTGGTGCAGTTGTTGATGGTGTTGCCTGAGGTAGCTAGATCGCCTTTTGAGGCATGTTTGTTCTGGGCAGCCTACTCCCTGGCCTTTGTCGGTGCTCTTCGAGTCGGAGAGTTGTTGGTTAGTGCTGCTGACAGGGCTCGGGGTAGGGGGTTATTGATGCATCATGTGCGTTTAAGCCTGCAATCTGTACGGCTTTGCGTGGTCAGTTCTAAGACTGACCAGGAGGGGCGGGGGCAATGGATCATGCTGCGTCATGTGGAAGGTTGTGTCACTTATCCCATGGAATGGTTGGGTGCCTATTTGGAGATTCGGGTGTGGTTTCCCCTGTTCTATTTGTACATGCCGACGGGGCACCTCTGTCTCGGTTCCAATTCCTGGCGGTTCTGCAGCTGGCTTTGGCGAGATGTGGTGAGGAGCCAGGTCGGTATGGGACTCGCTCCTTCCAGATTGGTGTCACGACGAGTACCAGCGCGGCAGCTTGCCAAAGGCCGGCATTCAACAGTTAGGGCATTGGGTGTCAGGAGCCTTCAGGTGTTATATTAGGCCTGGGGACGCACGCCCGGCAGAGGGCGGGAGTGGGGAGCGGGCCAGTGAAGGGGGGGTTGAGGGACGACTGCTGGGTGGGGAGCGGATGGGGCTGTGCTGTATAGTGAGTTTGTTGCTTTGCCTTGCAGATCCAACCGGAGGGGTTCTTCAATCTGGATTGTCGAGCATTCATTTATTCATTGGGTTGGTGAAAGAGCTGCTCTCCGCCCAGAGGGTCGTCACCTTGGGATGGGCCACCGTGGAGTGCGTGTGTCCTGGTGGGGTCAGCGCGGTATGCGGTGGCATCATCTTTTGCCTTTGTTGGCGGAACAGAGATCCCGTCCTCTCCAGCCGGATGTCCTCCTGCTTCATTTGGGGGGTAACGATGTTGATACTTTGCTGGGCCGGCAGTTTGTCAACTTGATCAAGGACGATCTGCGAGTGGTGTTTGCATGGTTCCCTCGGGCACGAGTAGTTTGGTCGGATGTTATTCCCCAGCCCCTGTGTCTGGCATCTCGACGTTGGACAAGGGGGCTAGCGAAGTTCAACCGACAGGTGGGGAAGTGGGTGGTGTCTCTAGGGGGCAGCCAGATTCTGCATTATTGGGTAGAAGTGATTTGTGCGGGTCTTTATCACTGGGACCGGGTCCATTTGTCTGATATCGGTTGGGATCTCCTTTTGGATGATTTCACCGTGTGTTGTGAACGGGTTCTGGGGTTGGAGTGAGTAGTCGCAGCTCTGTTTATTGGGGGCGGGGTGGGGCTGTATCTCCCGAGCTACTGGGTCATGGGGCTCATCAGGTGATGAGCGTTGGGACGGCAGGGAGCAGTACCCGTTGGGTTAGATGACCCGGAAAAGGGGCATGAGGGACATGCCACCCCTCTGACTCTTGCTGTGGTGGCAGAATCAAGGGCATAAAATTCATTCATTTGATAGCTTGGGAGGAGCTCTTTATATAATGTTAATAAAGTTAAGGAAGTTGAGATATGTTATTATGTTTATGGTGAATAAACTGAGCTGCAGCTAAATTTTACCAACCAGAAGACTACAGTATTTTTTGTTATAAATTAAAGGGGAGTGTTATAAAAGAAAGTGGGTTTAGAGTATTTAGGCAGACAGCAGGGCCTATCCAGATCCCGCTGTTACAGTTACTTTGCTTGTATGGTAAAAGTCTTCAGAGCTCTAAGGTGTCCTGGTCAAAGACACAAAATGTAATTAATATGGGTGTCTTTTTATTGAGCTTTCCATGTTAATGTTGAAAAAAAATGTATGGGAATAAGTATATTTTCTATGGCCCAAAACAGCTTCAAAATTTCTTTACATGGAACTGCTGTAGGAAGTTTCTTTACATACTTAGTTAATAATGGTAGGTTTGGAATATGTGATTGAGATGATCATTTCCTATACAACATACAAATAAAACAAGATTTATCCTATGCATTTGCTATGATTATTCAGGATAGCACACATTTAAAATAATCTATAGATATAAAGAGTAGTCAAAGTGAAAACATAGTTCTACTGTATTTTTTAAACCAAACCTAGGAAAGTCCTTCAAGTATTATATCTTGAATATTAATTTTTCTATTTTGATTTTCAGTAAGGAAATAAGAAAACTATAATAACAAAAATATATAAAATCTCATCTGTTTAATAGATGTAAAATGATTTAATAATACAGTAGAAGCTCTACTATCATCCAAGATGAAAGAATGGAGGAGAAATATGCCAGGTACTTCCACTGGATGGCACCAAAGGACTTTTCAAAAGCTCCAATTCCTCCTGTTTATTTTTATTGTTCCAAGTGCCTGTAACTAGGACATTTTTACTCAGATGCTATATTTAAGTATAAATAAAATCATATCTCTTATTTTCTTTGAAGAAGAAATACCAAGTATGGTAGTGTGTTATAGAAGGCTTGGTTTTATATATATGTAATGTAATGTAATTTATTTCTTATATACCGCTACATCCGTTAGGTTCTAAGCGGTTTGAAGAAAATATACATTAAGATTATAAATGAGAAGTAAGAAGGTACAGTACTTAAAAAATTCCCTTACTGTCCCGAAGGCTCACAATCTAACTAAAGTACCTGGAAATTAATAAAGAAGAGAAAATAAAGATGGTTGAAAAAAGAAAAATTCTATGTGAATTTGTAGGATGGAAATTAAACTGACAGTGAAGAACTGTATGAAAAATACATATGGAATTCAGTTAGAGAGGGTAGGTTACAATCTATTTATGGTATTTGTTTAATTGGAAGGTGTTAAGGTGGGTAATTTGGGGGAAGGTTATCTGAAGGTAGGTGAATCTTCTGGAGGTAAAAGAGGAGGGGTTAAGATATTTGGATGAATTTTTTGAAAAGCGGGGTTTTGATTTCTTTTCTGAATGTTTTGAAGTTGTCTGATATTGTCATAAGATTGGAGATGGAATGGTTGATTTTTGCTGCTTGTGTTGCTAGAAGGTTGTCAAACATTTTCTTGCGTTGTGTGCCTTTGAGTGGGGGGAAGGCGAAAGGGTTCGAGGTTCTTCTGTGTCTTGAGGTGGAGATTTGGTTTAAGCGGTTATTTAGATAGGAGGGGGAAGTGCAGGCTGAACTACTTCTCCACTGATTTCTTAGTTTTCAGGTCCCCGCATCCTAAACAACCCCTATTTAAGTAGGAAAATTAAGCCATGTTAGAGGTTTCTACCATAGCCTGGGGCGCTAAATGAGCTTAGTAAAAAAGGGGGTGGAGGGGAAGTTAATATAGCTTTCTCCAATTTCCCCAAATCTCCTTTCACGAGAAGTTTGAAAAGTTGGTATGTTTAAATGACTCTTCCTTGTGGGAGATAATCAGTGAAGTTAATATTCAATTAACCATGTCCATGTAAAATTAAATTGGACAACTTTGTCAGTTAGCTTTGCCTGGCATTCGTTATTACTATTATTAGTTATTAGTCTTTAAGCCCGTTACATTAACGGGTGCTAGAATAGATGTGTGTGTCTTTCTTTCTTTCTCTCTCTCTCTCTCCTTGGCCGCTTTCTGTAAGTCTGTCTTTCTTTCTGTCTCTCTCTTTCCTCCGCTGTCCACCACCACCCCTTTCCTGCTCCCCCTGTCCAGCAGCAGCCCTTCTCCCTTCGATTTACCTCCCCCTTGTCCAGCAGCACCTCTTCCCTGCTCCCCCTGTATAGCAGTAGGCCTTCTCCCTTCCTTTTACCTTTCCCCCTGTCTAGCAGTACCTCTTCCCTGCTCCCCCTGTCCAGCTGTAGGCCTCCTTTCTTGTTACCTCCCCCCCTGTCCAGTAGCACCTCTTCCTTGCTCCCCCTGTCCAGCAGTAAGCCTCCCTTCTTGTTACCTCCCTCCCTGTCCAGCAGCACCTCTTCCTTGCTCCCCCTGTCCATCAGTAGGCCTCCCTTCCTGTTACCTCCCCCCCTGTCCAGCAGCACCTCTTCCCTGCTCCCCCTGTCCAGCATCCGGCTTCCTGGTCGTTCGCGTCTGCCCTCCTCTTCAAAGCAGCCTGCTGAAGTTCACAGCCGGTTGTAGCGAATCTCACAGGCCGCTCTGCACGTTGGTAGCGCGTTCCCTCTGACACGATCCCGTGTGTCAGAGGAAACGTGCTACCGAGGTACAGAGTGACCTGCGAGGTTCGCTACAGCTGGCCGCAAACCTCAGCAGGCTGCTTTGAAGAGAAGCAGTGGTGGCGGCAGTGGTTGGTGAGTGAGGGCAGAAGGAGAGAATCGCTGGCATGTTCCCTGCCTCCATGTTCGAAAATGGAATTCAGCACGGACCCAGAGCCCACAGAGGCAGGGATCACGCTATCCTAAGTGCGCATGCGCGCTTAGGGTTTTATTATAGAGGATATTTTGTTATTAGTTTCAAAAAGAAACAAAGGAAATATAATAATACTGTCATTATTACAAAATTAACACAAATCATACCTACAACTTTATCCTACAGAGAGCTGGAGTTAAATTTCACAAAATTATACAAAGCTAAACTTTGTACATACAAAGTTAATTCCTTTCTCTATCAAAGATAATTAATCCAATAGAACCTTCTCATTTTCTGTCAAGAAACTCTCTGAGTAGAATAATAATAAACAGGCCATCATAATTTTACCAGGTAAGCTACTGTTCAAGCTGAAAACATTCTCATGAGTGGAGCCTATTAGGCCCAGATGCTCTAAAGCAGGGGTCTCAAAGTCCTTCCTTGAGGGCCGAAATCCAGTCGGGTTTTCATGATTTCCCCAATGAATATGCATGAGATCTATGTGCATGCACTGCTTTCAATGCATTTTCATTGGGGAAATCCTGAAAACCCGACTGGATTGCGGCCCTCAAGGAGGGACTTTAAGATTCCTGCTCTAAAGCCAGTGATCATTGCTAAACCTACTTTAACAGCTTTAGTGACGATCGTATTTGACGACCCAATGCAGAAAACAGCTTACCGCTTGGTTTTCTGCACGATCGCTCATTCCCCGATTCGACCATGCAAATAAGCTAATTAATATTAAAATGCCATGTAAACTAGTAGAGCAACTGATGCTCTAACATGGCTTCCCAAAACACTAAAAAAAAAAAAAAAGAGATCACTTTTAGCAATCCCCAAAAAGCGACTGGTTAAGACCAGTTGCTTACTTGTCTAACTTTGTGGGGGTTTTTATGGGCAAAGATGCTATGCATATTACACATGTACAATATTTGACCTATTAGACAAAAAAGATGAAAAAAGCACACACCCCTGACGATGACAGCCCACCAGAGATTATAATATGGGGGCATGCAAATATATAGCATGTTTGAACATAGGCAGAATGCCTTAATGTACAGTGAATAAAGAAATAATGTCTCTTTAAATTGGGGCTTCAATTGATCTTAATTTTTTTTAAAATTTCAAATGAATGAAATGTATAAGAGTGTAAAGAAACAAGGAAACAGAGATCATATTCTATAATTTTCCATGGAAGAAGAAAGTAAATTTCATGGGCCCGATATTCAGCTGGCGGTGCTCTGTGTTTTGCTGACTGCTGTTGGCATTATATCTTGAAATTCAATGCCAGACCACATCCAGTTGGCGGAGCCAGCTAGCTCATAGTCAGCTGAGTGTGATATTCAGCACTTAGCTAACTATGGGGCACCACATAAACATGGGACATTTATGTTGGGGAGGAGGATCCAAGAGGAGAATAAATGCTGTGCAAATGATTCACCTCTAGAGGCAAGGTCAAAGGGAAGGGAAAACACTATGAAACATTATGCTGAACCCCCATCTTGCATATTCCAAATTTCTGTAATTATAACAGACTGAATAAATGTCTATCTAAGGAAAATAGCCTCTAACATTCCTTGAATAAAATTTTTTATGATACTTGACTGACAGCAAAACCTGAGTATCTATCTGGAGCTATCCATCAACTAGAGAGTAGAGAATGACACGGGGAAAAAATCTGTCCCCGTCACCGGCCCACCATCCTCTGCACCGCCCCGTCACCGCCGTTCCCTTCACCGCCCCGTCACCGTCACCGCCATCCCTTTCACCGCCCCGTCACCGCCACTGCCATCCCATTCACCGCCCCCGCTGCATCCATATAAGCCTTAGTACTGTAATATTTAGCTTATTCCTTTCTTATAAATCAAAGTTCCTGCTGCTGAACTAGAGAAAGAGATGTTCAGCTGGCAGGGCTTTGTTTATAAATTTTTATCAACACAACTAATATACTATTTTATCCTAAAGCAAAAAATAAATAAATAAATATAATTTTTTTTTCTACCTTTGTTGTCTGGTTTCTGCTTTCCACATCTTCTCATTGAATTCCTTCCATCCACTGTGTGTCTTCTCTCTGCGTCTTCCATTTGCTGTTACTGTGCCTCTCCCTTAACCCCCCCCCCCCCCAATTGGTCTAGCACCCATCTTCTTCCCTCCGCTCCCGCATAGTCTGGCATCTGTCTTCTTCCCACTCTGTCTTCCACATTTCCCTTGGGGGTCTGTTCCTCTCCACCCTCCTTCAATGTCTGTTCTATTCCTTTCCACCACCACCCTTCCCTCCCTCCTTTACCATCTGTTCCTTTCTACTACCCTTCAGCTCCTCTCGCGTGGCCTATCTACCTTCCTTCCTCTTATTTTCATGGCACGTTACAATGTAATTTGTGCAAGCCACTGGAGCCTGCAAGCTCGGTCCCTGTCCCATCCCCACAAACCATCTCGCTTCTGTGCTATTTTCCCCATTTCTAATATCTCCCCTATGTATCTGCCATTGCCCCCCCCTGTGTCCATATACCATCCCCATGGCATGTCCCCTTTATGTCTCTGTCCCTATGCCCCATGCACATAATTTCCCCTCTTTCTGTTACCTTCCTGTGTCCAGATTTCCCCTATCTTCCTCTTCCATACCAGTGTGTCTCTTCTTTTCAACCCCATCTAGCTTTTTTCCCTCTTTCTTCCCCCCCCCCTGCTTCTAGCATCTGGCTCACCTGCCAGTCCTTCCCTTTCTTTCCTGCTGTGGGTTTTTCTTTCCGACTTCATCCCCTTGGCCCAGAAACCTTTTCCCTTTCATTCCCTCCTTCCAATTTGAGCCGGGAACACTAGCGATCGCACGGTCCCCGCAGCCACTACCTGCCTGCCCAATCGATCCTAGTGTTTAGCCAGCTCTCTCCCTTCTCCTCACCTTAGTTTATAGGTTTTCTTTTTCGGCGACCTGCACGCTTTCCCAAAGAGCCGCGCATGCGCGGCTGCTCAGTGTTCAATCTTCTGCTCTGCTGCAACTTCCTGTTTCCGGTTGCGTCAGAGCAGAAGATCGAAACTGAGCAGCATCGAGTGCGCGGCTCTCTGATAGCGTGCGGGTTGCCGAAAAAGAAAATCTACAAACTAAGGTGAGGAGAAGGGAGAGAGCTGGCTAAACACTAGAATCGATTGGGCAGGCGGGTGTGAGCTGCGGGGACCGCGCGATCCTTCATGCCTCACTGCGGGGACAAGACCATTCACCGCCCTGCGGGCGGTGAATGGCCTTGTCCCCGTCGCCGCAGCGACTGCTAGTTTTCTTCCCCGTTTTCGGCGGGTGACCCGCGGCTAAAATGCGGTGGCCGCGGGTAAACCGCCACCGTGTCATTCTCTACTAGAGAGCCAAATTGATTAGCAAGTTCTTATCTTCAGAAACTCAAAACTCCTATTCAATGTATCTCAATCACTTCTAAAAAAATAACATATAATAATAATAATAATTTTGTTTCTTATATACCGCCAAAGCCGTATTAGTTCGAGGTGGTTTACAACAAAGAAGGGCTGGACAATCAGCGAAAAGGTATACCGTAATCAGCGAATACAGGTACAATAATGTAGGTAGCAGGAGACAGGTGCAATATAAGGGGCCATGAGTAAGGTGGGCAGGAAACAGGGGTGAGACATAAGAGAACATGGGAAGTAAGGGTCAGGCAGGAGGTCTTAGGTTACAAATCGGATAAATAGGTTAGTTTTTAGTAATTTTCTGAAGTTTAGGTAGGATAAGGAGTGTGAGATGATATTGCTCAGCCAATCATTTAGATGACCAGCTTGGAAGGCAAGTGTTCTGTTCAGGTATGGCTTAATCCACTCAGAACTGATTGGAATGGTATGAAATCCATTCTTTAGTTAGAAGAGTAACTTACTGCTCAAGCATCTGGCATGTGTAAGAATGAGATTTGTGTTGACTTGTTTAGCATTTCATTTTGTATCACTTTGTTGTGTCTTACCTCCCTAGTCTAAAATAATTTATAATAACATCAAATAACATGTATTATACTTTATTATAGAGTATATCCCTGCCTACTTCTATATTTTTGATAACACACAGAACTGTACCAAATAAAATATTTCATTATTTTGCCAAATACAAATACTGAATACGAATAATGGGTATTGAGCTTTAACACAACAAATAATAAAAGAAGCAAAGTGAATCAGTGATAGTGTTTATTTCAGTAGGATATAGAACAGTAGGGCTCCAGATTATTCATATTTGAATTTAAATCATTATTTGGGGCTAAATTGAATCGCATATGAATATTTGGTACAGCCCTAGCACATACTAAAACAGAGCGAAACTCAAAGCAAAAATTCATATCCCTCCTTCATATATCCAAAATAATTTAATTAGAAAAGCAACTACAAGTTACTACTTCAATCAGAATAAATGCTCTTTTATCTTCTTTCTGAAAAACTATGCCATGACACTTATTTTATTATTTTAATTTCTTGCCCAAGATCTTTTTACAAGGGCACTTGAAAGACGCTGTATGCCATTCCAGGATGTAAAGTCAGTCACAGTTAATTAAATTGCAGTTAGGCTTCCCTGTAGAACCAAAAATGGAAACAGTCACTTACATACAGCAGAACTGACGTTTAGCTCCTTGTCTGCTGAGGCAGAATGCCACTTTCACTCACAATCACTGCTCCACTACTATATGGGTTTAATCCACTCATAGATATATTAGAAAGGAAATGCTAGAATTAAATGATGCATGTAAATGATTAGACAGTTTAGAAAGCCATGTTGCAGATAATAAACCATTTAAGCAAAAGCGATTTCCTTAGCACAATATATTTGTATTTGTGAATTCATATGTATTGATAATAGAGAAAGTAGACAAGAAAGGAACAATGGACAGGATTTTTAAAAGGACTTATCCATGGTTTAAACAGCAGTTTCTCAGAGTGGGTTTGGAGGAGATCCAGAACTGTGTTTGCACTCACACTCCCTGTCGGAACTCTTTTAAAATTAACTTTTACAGCAACGCACTGGAGTCTTGTTGGCATGCTTTGTCCGGGGCGCTTTTGTCCCATCATCTATGTTATATAAGGATAAATGGAAGAAGGAATTTTATTCTCAGCGCATTGATGCTAGAATGTTGCTTCATCAAGACTTGACTAGCCCTAATGGGAGATTTCCTCCTGATTTTAGCAATGGTCCTACAGTGGAAGATCTTGCCCTTTTTTAAAAAAAATCTAAGATTGTTGATCTTTAAGTTTTTTTCTCTTGGAGATTTATAGTGGTTCAATTTGATTGTTTTCTAAATGTGTCTTCAGATTTAGTATTAGGTAGGGATGGATTAACTCAGGCCTGTGACTACTGAGTGTTTATATTTCCGTGGCTACTTTTGTGCTGGGAATAACTTTTTTCTTTGCTATACCCTCCCACGTCCATTTTAGATTATATGCTCTCTAATATCATAAAGAAATTGTTCTCCAGTTTAGGCCCTAGCTTACAGAAAAATGGATTTCCATTAGAGGGGAAGGGGCAATAAACTGCCTTACCTTGAAGAAGAGAGCCCTTCATTCACTGGTGATAAAAATTTGTTGACCAATTTCTAATGTTTTGTTTATTAGTAAAAATAGCCCAGAAATAGTGAAAATTCCAATATCAATAAATAGAACACATTCACGTGAATTGTATAGAAGTGTGTACAGCTACACCACAAGTCAAGAGGGCCACCACTAGGAGGAAAAGCCTCAGACAAAGCCTTCCCACCACCACAGCTGTGGTGTAAGGTGTTCAGGTGGAGAACCTCATCGGCGAAAAACCTCCTGTGGGGCTTAATAAAGGTCTGTGTTGTGTAATATAAATATAGCCAGTGGTCATAGATTAAAGTGCAAAAATGACTCAAACTTATCTTTTTCAATATAATCATTTGTCAAGCCTGGTCGAAACACCAACGGTGGCCAGCGTTTCACATAATGCTGCCTCAGGGTGTACTGTCCGATTGTGAGCTTTCAAAACGAGGCACGCTGAATTGTGTCTCCTAATACAAAAAATATTAAGAGACACAATTCAGCCTTCTCTGGATAATAGTAAAGGTGCTTTTCTAGCAAAGGTAATAGAAAAATATGTGCTACATCAACTACTGTAAAGTCAACTATAAGTCAATAAATATTGGACAAAAATCCCTTAAAAATGGAACATCTTATCCATGGGTACTATCCGTAAAAGGTAAAACAAAATTAGTAGTAATCTGGCCCCCTTGCATACCTCCGCTGGTGGCATCGTGACCCCCCCCTCCCTTTAAATTTCAACTCTCTTGCACACAACACCCATATTGCAGGTAAACACTTGAGATTGTAATGGGATCTGTTTATACCTTCTCAGTGTTATGCTTTATATGAATATACGAGAGGTGCTTGGGATTTAAAATTAACTTCATTTAGGTCAAATTTATAGTAACACAGATCAACAATATTAATTAAGGTCAGATTAAAGAAATATACAGAAATTTATAATCTCTGTGTCTCAGTAAGATGTATGTTTAAAATTTCTACACAGTCAATACTATATATTTACTTGTTTAGTGAATGGACTTGAGCTTTACTAGTTGCTGTCAGACTAGTACTGCTCAAAAAAAGTGATTTAAAACAGAATTCACTGTAGCACCATTTCTCATCTCTGAACAGGAAGAGATTGTCATCCCCCACCCCCATCCCCTCTTTACGAAAAGGCATCCTTCTTCATGGCACATCTTTCCAGTCCCTCTGCAGGACTGGAAGCCACCAGATCTCTCTCACAGTCTCCTTCTCCTTATTCTCCTTCTTTTTCTAATGTCCAGGAAATCCATTGTTATAGAAGATTTGTCTCCATTGCCATTAATGGTAAGTCTTGTCATTGGCTGTTGACAGACTAACATGGAAGTAATGGAGTTTGGCAATTCATTTTGGTCCAGCTTGATGAGGATTAAGTCATGGAAACTGGTCCTATGATGCAAAGACCAGGTCAGCTTAAGCATACACAATCCATTCTCTGATATGGGGTTGTGCGTTCAAACCCACGCTGCTTCTTGTGACCCTGGGCAAGTCACTTAATCCCCCTATTGCCCCAGGTACATTAGATTGATTGTGAACCCTCCGAGATAGACAGGGAAAAATGCTTGGGTACCTGAATAAATCCATGTAAACCGTTCTGAGCTCCCTTGGGAGAACGATGTAGAAAATTGAATAAATAAATAAATAAAAGCACGCTCCTTCCACAACCTACTGCTCCAGCTGAACTTATCGACCTTCTCTCACAATAAGACCCACACAAGCGTACACTGCCTTGACTTCATAGCGTTCAGCTTGGCTGACCCAGATGACCCCCTGATAAATCTAGATAAATGGGAGCCGACAATCTGATCCAATCACTATTTGCTCTCCTTCCAACTAAACCTACTTACAGCCTTCAAAACCAAACCAAACATTAAACCCCTGTAAGTATGGCGCAGTAAAATACCCCCGGATCCCTCAGCCCACCTGGCTCCTATTGACATGGATAAAGACAAGTTCATAGTGGTATGGCAAGATCTATCCTCGATGAAATTGCACCAGAAAGACCTGCCAAACCCCCAAAAAAGAAAGCCAACCCATGGTTTTCAAGATCCCTGCTAAATTAAGAACAGATGTGAGAAAACTAGAATGCACCTGGAGAAAGTCCTGGACTCAGGAAAACTATATCCTCTGGCAGAGGAAAGTAAACTAATACAAAACAGAGATAAGGGAAGCAAAAAATCTTTACTATGAAAAACTAATTAACCAGTCAGAGAACTCTTCCAAACACTTCTTTAAGATCTTCACCTCCCTCATCTCCACAAAGGAGTTGACAACCAATCCTAACACACAACCAGATGCCAATTGCCTAGCTAATTACTTCCAACACAAAATAAAAATAGAGATTCCTTTAACCACACCCTGGAGCACTGCATTAAACTAGACTACACAGAGAAGATGGTGCAACCGGTATTCAAGCTAACAGATGCTGGGACAAATTCAGCCCAATCAATAGACACCATCTCAGACCTACTGAATAGGTTAGCAAAGAAGCAATGTTGCCTAGGTGTATGCTCAACCTATCTGCTAGCACATGCACCCAACTCCTTCATTCTATGGCTATCTTGCCAACTGAAGTTTAGAGCAAGGCCAGTACCCAAAATCCCTGTCCTCTATTGCCCTGACCACTATCCTGACAGCAGCAGGAAAAGAAACAACCAAACCAGAACACTTTAGACCAGTGGCATGAATTCCATTGCTGGCAAAAATGATAGAGTTCTGCGTCAACTTCCAACTAACAGATCACCTACAGAATGTAGAAGCACTCCAAAGCACTCAACATGGATTTAGATTCATGCATAGCACTGAGTCCCTGATACTGGAACTAACCGCAAGGCCATATCATACCTCAGCAAGGGCACACAATCTGTTCTCCTACATTTTGAAATCTCAGCAGCATTTGATGCCATAGACCAGGGGTGCCCAATAGGTCGATCGCGATCGACCGGTAGATCGCCAAGGCAAAGTGAGTCGATCGCGGAGCCCATTGCCTTGGCGATCTACCGGGCCGATCAGCCTTCTCCCCGATGTTAATTCTGCCATCGGAGAGGAAGTTCAGGCCAGCCAATCGCTGCCTGGTTGGGCTGGAACTTCCTCTCCGATGGCAGAATTGATGACGGGGAGAGGAATGCTGGTTGGCCCAACGCAGGGAGAGCTTGGGGCAGCGGCGGCTTTGGGGCCTGTTCCCCGATGGCGGCGATGGCTTGGGGGCCTGTTCCCCGATAGCGGCGGCAGTGACTTGGGGGAGGGCATGAAGAAAGAAAGAAAGTGGGCAGGCAGGGAGACAGAAGGAAAGAAGGGAAACAGAAAAAAAGAAAGGGGGCATGAAGAGAGAAAAAAAGAAAGGGAGGCAGGGAGAGGGGAAGAAAAAGTTGGGGGAGGGAATGAGGTCTGGAGGAGAGGAAGCATTCAGGCTGAAAGCAGGGAAGAAAGATTGGATGCACAGTCAGAAGAAGAAAGTGCAACCAAAGACTCATGAAATCACCAGACAACAAATATAGGAAAAATGATTTTATTTTAAATTTAGTGATCAAAATGTGTCTGAATTTATATCTGCTGTCTATATTTTGCACTATGGCCCCCTTTTACTAAACCGCAATAGCAGTTTTTAGCACAGGGAGCCTATGAGCATCGAGAGCAACGCTGGGCATTCAGCACAGCTCCCTGCGCTAAAAACTGCTATTGTGGTTTAGTAAAAAGGGAGGGGGGTATATTTGTTTATTTTTGTATGGTTGTTACTGAGGTGACAGTGCATAGAGTCATCTGCCTTGACCTCTTTGAAAAAACCCCGGAATAGGAATGATAATTAACATTTTCTCTGCGTACGGTGTGCTTTGTGGTTTTTAAAAATTTTTTATTGTTGTTAGATCATTTTGACTTGGTCATTTTAAAAGTAGCTCACAAGCCCAAAAAGTATGGGCACCCCTGCCATAGACCATTCACTCCTAATACACACTCAGTGAACTAGGCATACAAGGCACTGTTATGAACTGGTTAATAGATTTCTTCTCCACCAGAACCTATGAAATGAGGAAAGGTAATGACAGATCTCAGACATGAAAGGCCTCCTACAGAGTTCTGCAAGGCTCTCCTCTGTCACCTGCACTGTTCAACATATACCTCAGCGTCCTAGGCAAGAAACTCTCAAATCCCCAGGTTCACTTGTACTCATACGCAGATGACATCTTCCTACTATGCCCAGTTAGACACCTTCAATGACACCACGACACACATAAAGAAACTAATCAACGATCTTAGTACATGGGCCACGTTGAACTTTCTGAAACTCAACAAACTGAAAACTAAGATTTTATGGTTTGAAAACTTCAACACTAACCTGTTGCTAAAAACTGGAGAAAAATCAAAATAAAGAGACGTTCAAAAGTACTAGGGATGATCCTAGATCTCATCTGCACGGACACTTTATAGAGTAAAATCCATGCTCCTTCCATATGATTTTCATTCAGTGGTTCAAGCACTGATTTTGACTCATTTAGACTACTGTAATATGCTTTACTTGGGCCTGGCGAAGGTCAAATGTAAGGCATTACAACAATTGATGAATTCAGCGGCTAGGCTGATTTTGGGCATTTCACATAGAGAACACGTAACACTGGTGTTAAATAAATTGCATTGGCTCCCGGTGGCTCAAAGGTCTGTTTTAGGATGTTATCAGTAGTTCATCAGAGTTTGTATGGGTATGTGCCAGTGAACTATCAAAATTTGTGGGAGGTGTATTAGCCGGGGAGGGCACTGAGGTCAGAAGGTACAATGAGACTGATTTCTATGAAGGAAAATGTTGTCCAATATCTTAAATTTAAAATAGCAATGATGTCTGTTGCAGGAGTGAAATTATGGAATCATCTTCCCGGAATCCTGAGGATCTGTTCTGACCAGTTAAAGTTTAGAAAAATGTTAAAGACCGAACTATATGTTGAGGTCTTTTTTAAAATTTCATGCTGCAAGTTGATCAGGATATCTTGAATGTGATTAAGATGATTTCATGTAGCATAGCTTGCTAATATATTGCCTCCCCAGTTTTCGAAGGATATTGCTAGTATGTGATTGTGCTGTAACTGAAGATGTTTTTATGTTTTTTATGTTTTGTGAATGTTTTTACTGTGAACCGCTTAGGGATAGGGAGTCTATAAATTTTAGAAATAAATAAACTAATGCCTTAGACAAAAAGTTCTTCTTCAATCTCTGTCACTAAGCCAATCAAACTTCAGAACAATTGCACAAGCGATCCTCCTCCCCTATTTGGACTACTGCAACTCCTTATACAGTGGTATTGCAGAAAAAGATTACAAAAGACTACAACTCCTCCAAAACATAACATAACATAAAATCAACTTATAGTCCGCATAACCATGATGATCTATGCGGTTTACAAAAGATTAAACTATGTCACAAATGAACTCTTAAGGAGATTAATTATCCAAGAATCTAGAAAACAAATAAGTCTTTAGATGCCTTCTGAAATCCAAGTATGATACAGATACAGAGAATGGATGCTTAAAATCTTTATCCCAGACAGTGGCTTGATATGAAAGCGAACATTTGTGATATATTTTAAACTTGCAACCCTTTATTTATGGATAGATGAAAAGAGCATGAGCTTTATGAGAGTATTTTAGATTAGAGACCGTGAATACATCCAACAGATATGAAGGAGCATGACCTGTTATAATAGGGGGATTTGTGATTGTGTTTTTTTAGACCATAAATTAAACTCATTGCCATGTTCTGTATGAGTCACAGTCTGGCAGTATTCTTCTTTACCCCCGCTAAATAGACAATATTGCAATAGTCAAATGTCCTAATACCAACAATTGCACCAGTGACTTAAATGCAGAGAAATCAAACTAAGCTCTGAGAATCTACAGATTCCATAAAGTACAGAAGGCCTTGCAAACTACCATATCAACTTGTTTCTGCATAGTCAGATTCTGATCTAAAATAACTCCCAATATTTTAACCGAAGAACAAACTAGATATTCTATAGTCTTGATAGTAATAGAATCCTCATATGAATTCTGACGGCAAGGCAAAAAATAATTTGTTTTTTTCTGGAAAACAATTTTAATCTGAATTCCAACATTTAACCTTCAATTAGTTTGATTACTTCAGTGATAGTTTGAGTAATATTGAGGAGTAAAGAAGGACATGGAATAATAACAGATGTCAGCATAACTAAAAAGTTTTACTCCCAATTTATTCAGTAATTTTTCTTAAAGAACAAAGATAAACATTAAATAAAAGTATGGAGAATGGTGAACCCTGCAGGACACCTCATGGATTTTTCCAATCAGCAGAACAAATATTGCCCATTTGAAAACAGTAGGAAATAGAAATTAAAAAATCCTTGAAACCAAGCATACATCTTATCTTGAATCCCATACGCATCTAGACATTCCAACAATTTGGAATGATCCACCAAATCGAAGGCACAACTCAAGTCAAATAAGTTCCATAATGCAAAAAACATTACTGTAAATTAAAAATGATTAGATCTATTTCATCTCTACTTGAACCATCTTCCCTCAATATTCTAACTCATTCTTTTATTACTTCGCACTTGGATAATGTGCTGTATCAAGTCCTTACCCAAAAGGAATTAAGAAGATTACAGATCATTCAAAATACGGCAGTCAAGCTTCTCGCAAAGGCCAAAAAATACAATCATGTCACCCCACTACTGTTTAAGGCTCACTGGTTGCTATTCAAACACAAAATAATCTTCAAAGTTCTTCTCCCTAATTTTAAAGTTAAACAAAACAACTCTCCAAGCTATATAGATCATTTACTTATTCCTTACATTCCTACCAGATCTTTACATTCTAGTGAACAAAACCTCTTAATTGCTCCCTCTCCAAGACAAATTTATGATACTACAAGTAAGACCAATTTTCCCATAACAGCGCCAACACTCAAGGAATGATCCTCTGCCCTACCTGAAACAAGAAACATCCCTCACAAAATTTAAGTCCAACCTCATAACTTTTTTATTTAGCGATGCATATGACTAGATACTTTAAACCTTTTTGAGAACAAATTGGTTCTATAGCTAGACAGATGTTCATTGACCGATCTAAGAATTTCTTCCTATCCTCCCCTTTTTTCCTCATGTATCTTCCCTTCCTTTCTTTCCTATCTTGACAATGTAGTTCATGCCAAGTTCCCTTTCTCTACTTGCCCATTTGTATCTTATTTGTTGTTATTTTGCATATATTTTATAATTTAGTAAGCCAATTTAAGTTATTTTTACGCCATTTTTTAAAATTGCACACTGCTCAGTTATACAATGAGCGATATATCAAAACTGAAATAAACTTGGAAACCTGGATTATTGACATGTTTTTAATACAGCAGTAATTTACATGTTCATTGTTTACAGTATGGTAGAAGAAATGTTTTAGGTTTAATTTCATTGTAGAACCACTGCACTGAGTCAACTCTACCGCATGTCTTCCTACATCGGCCTCACAGTTTTTCAATTTACCGCCTGCCATTTGTCTACTGCTTCAGATTCCAAAATTTAATCCACTTGCCAGGCAGTTGCAGAACTGTCACTAGTTTCAACATAAAAACCTGACACTGCAACCTTCTTTTCTGCTTTATTCAGTCATTGTTGCTTCTTTTTTGAACTTTCTGGATGCACTTTGCAAAATGCAGTGTTTGAAAAATGTCATGCAGTCTTAAAAGATCAGATTGACTATTTCATTTCCTCCTACTAGTGTGGTATTGAGTTAAATGTATTTCTGTGACTGCTTATCTGATGGTCTTTTTGTCATGTTTAAGGAGATATACAAGCTGCCATATGGCAGCTGTGAGAGAAGAAGCTTGTGGTGTCACAGCTAAACAAGCACCTGTCAGCTGCTATTTAGAGCCTATGAATTTGCTGGTAAAAAAGGCAGCTCCTATCTTGGAATCTTAGAAGAACCCATCAACTGGCTGTGAATAATGTGCATTTAACTAGAAGCTATTTGTAAAGTTTTCAATCAGTGTCTCCTAAAAAATTAACAGTGCTCCTTGAAGTCCTCTGCCAGTTAAGAATTGGAACTGAGCATTTGTGACAGCAAAAGAAAAGAATGATCACTCTTATTATTACAAATAGTTTTCACAGATTAGAACAGTAAATTATTTTGGACATACAAGAGATTGCACTGTTTAAGTTGCTTCTTATTTATTTATAAAGCACTTTATAAGGATTGAACAGATATGTTGTACGTCAAGTTTATTAGGCAGTACATTGCAACAGTAATGTGAACCAGAAGAAAATTAGTAGACTGAGGTCAATTAAGAAAAACCAACACAGGTCTTTAACTGATAGAAAAGTGAATCATAATGACAGTGGGAAGTTTATTCTACAGTAGACATACGCACAGCAAAAACGTTTCTATTTGCAGATTTTTAGCCTTTTTTCCCAATTGTACTTTTTAGGGCTCCTTTTATCAAGGTGCGCTACGGGGGTTAGTGCGTCAGACACCAAAAAACTAACGCCTCATCAATGGAGGCGTTAGTGACTAGCGCGGAAGGCGGTTGAACACGCGGTATTCCGCGCGTTAACCGCCTACCGCAGCTTGATAAAAGGAGCCCTTAGTCTATTTAGAGATTCAAATTTTAAAAAAAATTGTAATCCAATTAAAAGTTTTTAACACATATAAATCAACGCTACATATGTTAATGCAAAGGTTAGCATGTGCTAAACTGATTTAACACTCATTTTTGAAGGCAGAGGCTGATTCTATAAAGGACTTCTAACTTAATTGGCAAAATATCCTTAATATCCTCAATAATTGGAAACAAAAATCGGGTGATAGGTGCTTCACAACACCTAACATCTAAGTGGGTATTTCTATGGGTGGAGCGTGACTTAGGCACCACTAAACCCCTCTTTATCTAACAGGTGCTAACTGATTAGCGCGCGCTAATCGAATTAGCACATGCTAAACGCTAACGTATCCATAGACTAACATGCATGTGTTGGCGTTTAGCACACGCTATATCGATTAGCGCACACTAATCGGTTAGCGTACCTTAGTAAAAGAGAACCTAAGCGTGATTATCCAAAAGCTTAGGCACCTGAAATGTAAGCCTGAGTTTTAAAGGTCTACATTTTGGGAGCCTAAACTTTCTACATAGGTGCCGCTAGCCGTGATTCTGGAAATAGTGCCTAAGCATGATTGACACGTGGCTGGCACCATTTTTCTAGGCACCAGTCAATTTAGGTGCCATTTCTAGAATCAGCCCTTTAATAAACTTATTTATTTAAAATTATTTATAACCCGCCTTTCCACAAATCTAGGTGAGTAACACATTAAATATGCTAAAAACAAACACAAAACAGCATTACATACAAAATATAAAACAAATGAATTTAAGTATTCTTAGAGCTACATGCTCATACAGCAAAGTCTTCAACCCTTTTCGAAAATGCAAAAGTATAGTAGTTTGGCACAGAGATAAAGGAAAGGCATTCCAAAGCATTGGGCCCTGGAATGAAAGCATTGACTTACGATTGCTCAAAAGTCATACCACCGCCAATGACGGAACATCCAAACAAATTATGTTGGAAGACCGTAACTCGCGTGAAGGATGATACCACTGTAACAAAGAGTGAATGCTCGATGGACAGTTGAAATGAAGCACTTTGAGGATCAAGCAGAGAATTTTAAACTCAATCCGCAAGTCGATAGGCAACCAATGAAGCTCACGAAGTATTGGCAAAATATGATCATATTTGGAGGCATGAGCAATGCATGCTAACAAAATTACATCCCTATTCTGCACGAAAGGATCTACAGGTAGTAATGGGAACCGTTCTTGCTTTACAGTGGCTTAATGCAGGCAGTCCTTGGGTTAAGAACAGATTCCGTTTTTTAAACCGTTCTTAAGTTGAATTTGTATGTAACTTAGTTCCTATTATTCTTCCCACCTTTTCCACCTCCTTGAGGCCCCTCTTGCATCCTTTTCCTTCCATCCCCTCTCCACCACCACATCCAACATTACTCTCTCTTATCTCTCTCTTCCTCATGCATCTCTACCTCACTCTTCTCCCACCACCAGGTCCAATAATTCTCTCTCCCTCCCTATGCCCAACAATTCTCCTCTTTCTTCAACTCCCCATGTGCACCATCTCTCTTTCCCTCTCTCGGACACCCAATTCTCCCTTTCACTTCCCTCCCTCACTTCAGCATCTCTTTCGTTCACTCCCTCCATTCTTCCATACTATGGCTCATGCTCCCCTCCCTCCATTCTATGTCCCAAGTTCATGCCCCCTCCTTCCTTCCATCATTTGTCCAAAGTTTGTGCTCCCTCCCGAGTCCCAATGCATTTCTCTCTCTCCCTCCCGCCATTTTGTGCCTCAAGTACATGTCTCCATCCGGCGGGTGTTTAGCTTCTGGCCAGCTCACTACTCCTACCTGCTTCAGTCGTTTCTCTGTACAAAACTATGGGTGGTGGTTCCTACGCATGTCCAACTAGTTAGAGTGGGATATGAGCCTGGGTCCACTTCAATGCAGACCACTGTACCAACCATCAGACTGATCTAATAGGATTGGCCATAACATCTAAAGCTAAGGATGGGAATAGGGGTAGGAGGGGGTCAGTGACCACTGGGAGAGATTGGGGTCATGTTTACATTCCTCCAGTGGTCATCTGGTCAGTTTGGGCACCTTTCTGGCATATAATCATTATTAAAACAGGTCTAGCCACAAATGTCCAAACTGTACCCACTCTAGTCCCGCCCACACAATGCCTCTAGCACGCCCCCTTGAGATTTAGATGAACTGCAGATGAACAGCATAGAAATCCATCTAGACAATTGGTTTTAAAAATAATGAATTGGAAGGGTTTGCTGAGAAAAATGTCCATCTGTGCTTTTATAGAAAAACAAACAAAGAATTGACCCTTAGTCCCACAGGAAATGAAAAATCCAGTGAAAATGAAAAACTCTGTGGAGATGGTGATATTCAAGATGCAGGCTTTATTTAAAAATGTACAATTGGATAATCCACATAAAATATATCTAGGACCTAAACCATTGAGAGATGTGGACCCAACACGGTCCATGTTTCGACAGTGCTGTCTTCCTCAGGGATCTCTAAAAGTCCTGATATGAAAACACGTGGATTAAACACTGAAAGCGATACTGAGTCGTAACTCTGCATTTTCAGTGTTTTAATCCACGTGTTTTCATATCAGGATTTTTAGGGACCCCTGAAGAAGACAGCATTGTTGAAACACGGACCATGTTGGGTACACTCTCAATGGTTTAGGTCCTAGATATATTTTATGTGGATTATCCAATTTTACATTTTTAAATAAAGCCTGCATCTTGAACATCACCTTCTCCACAGAGTTTTTTTTGTTTTCATCTGTGTTTTTATGCCACTTTTGAATGTTTAACATTTTTGAAAATGAGCACCTTCTGATTCACTCCTTGGTGATTTCCAAATTAGATTACTGCAACGCACTTTTTAAAGGAATATCATTGAATGAAATTAAACGCCTTCAAATCATTCAAAACGTTTCTATTAAGCTTATAACCAAATCCAGGAAATTTGATCATGTTACACCTCTTTTGAAAGACGCACATTGACTTCCAATCACTCATCGAATAACATATAAACTTTGCTTGCTCACTTTTAAAACTCTTCTTAATAAAACGCCGGCATTTATATACAAACTACTAATCCCTTACTATCCGTGCAGAACCTTAAGATCCAACGAACAAAAATTACTTACTATTCTTTCGCTCAAGATTATTAGCACAAGACGGCAGTTTATTTTTTCTGTAACTGCTCCACAGATTTGGAATGCTCTTCCAATTTACATACGAAATGAGCATGATCTGGAAAAATTTAAAAGTATTCTAAAAACATTTCTTTTTAAAGATACTTTTGATATTTAATCTATTATTTAGTGACTATTGTTTTTTTTTTCTCATTACTCATTCCCCTCATGTGTTTTCCCTTTTTTTGTTCTGCTTTTCTATCATGAATTGTATTTCACTTCCCTTCATTACCTTTGTTATGCGTATATTGGACTATTTTTAATTTAATGTTATTATTTAAAGTTTGTAATGTTTGTTTCCCTTTGAATGTATTTTAAATTGTACATCGCTTAGAATTACGATTAAGCGATTTAATCAAATGAACTATTAAACTTGAAACTTGAAACTTTTATGAGATAC
This sequence comes from Geotrypetes seraphini, assembly GCF_902459505.1. Taxonomy (NCBI): domain Eukaryota; kingdom Metazoa; phylum Chordata; class Amphibia; order Gymnophiona; family Dermophiidae; genus Geotrypetes; species Geotrypetes seraphini. The sequence continues at coordinate 86,382,506 of NC_047085.1, forward strand.
TATGACTAGAATTGATCACAACACACATGGTGAAGTAACACCATGGAGCTAAACAGAGGCATTATAATATTTTGGTCTTATTTACCATTCCTTTCCTAATAATTCCTAGCATCCTGTTTGCTTTTCTGGCACACTGAGTGGAAGATTTCAGTTTATTATCTACAATGGCACCTAGATCTTTTTCTTGGGTGTTGAATCCTAAGGTGGATCCTAACATAAGGTAAATATAATTTGGATTATTCTTTCTAAAATACATCACTTTGCATTTCATCTGCTGTTTGGATACCCAATCTTTTAAATTACCTAAGGTCTTCCTGCAATTTTGCAGTCCACATGTTTTACCAACTTTGAATAGTTTTGTGTCATTTGCAAATTAATCATATCGCTTGTCATTCTAGATTCCAAAAGATTTAGACATATTTTAAATAATAATGGCTCCAGTACAGGTCCCTGCAGCATTCTACTATTTATCCTCCTCCATTGGAAAAAAAAATAGTCATTTAACCCTACCCTCTGTTTTCTATCCAATAGCAATACCTAATCCACAACTAAACATTACTTCCTATCCCATGACTCTTTAATTTTCTCCAACAGATTTACTTTCTAAAGCCATATCTGATATGCATACAATTAAAGACAGTACATATACATTTGTTTTTGCATCCACAGATTACCGTTCCCCCCTTTTAGAAAACCGTGATAGCAGTTTTTAGCGCAGGCCGGCATGATGAATGCTCTGTGCTTCTCCCGACGCTCATAAGAACTCTATGAGTGTCGAGAGTAGCGCAGAGCATTCAGCGCACCGGCCTGTGCTAAAAACCACTACTATGGTTTTGTAAAAGGAGGGGGGGGGGGGCACTATGGGTTTGCCTATAAAAAGAAAGCATAGCGCTCATTGGTGTTCTTCTTGCTAAAGATATTATTTATGGGTACCTTTTACTGAAATCAAATACAGTGGTACCTCGGTTTACGAGTGCACCGGTTTGCGAGTGTTTTGCAAGACGAGCAAAACATTCGCAAACTTAGTGCCTCGTAAACCGAGCTTGCCTCGCTGTACGAGCGCCCCCCCCCCCGCGAACCGGCACCTTCCCCCCCGTGATCCGGCACCCCCCCCCGCCGCCATCGGGCACCCCCCCCGGCGCAACCTGAGATCCCCCAACCCACCCAAACCCTCTTCTTACTTCCAGTGTAGCATGCTCAAGGCCCGGCACAGGAAGCAGATTTTCGGGCACAGGACATGCTGGTGCCGATGCCAATGCGGAGGCTACACTGGAAGTAAGAAGAGGGTTCGGGTGGGTTGGGGGATCTCAGGTCGCGGCGGTGGGGTGCCCGATGGCGGCGGGGGGGGTGTGCCCGATGGCGGTGGGGGGGTGCCGGATCGTGGGGGGGAGGGTGCCGGTTCGCGAGGGAGGCCTTCGGGCACAATGCCGGTTCTCGAGGGGGGGGGGAGCAGCGCTGCTGGCCTCCGGGGGGGGGGGAAGGTGGGAGGTGGGAACATATCAAAGCAAGTTTCCCTTACTTCCTAAGGGGAAACTTGCTTTGATATACGAGCATTTTGGATTACGAGCATGCTCCTGGAACGGATTATGCTCGTAATCCAAGGTACCACTGTATACACATTTGTATTATCTAGAGCTGTCAGCACAGGAAAGGAGCAAACATTTAGGCCCTCTTTTACTAAGTTGCACTAACTGCTTAGTGCACGCTAAACACTAACGCGTGCATGTTAGTCTATGGACACGTTAGCGTTTAGCGCGCGCTAATCGGTTAGTGCACCTTAGTAATTGAGGGGGTTAGTAGAGAACACAAGATAAGTCAGAAAGGGATGACAGATTATTAGATGAAGTGTTGCTTTCAGGCATTTTTACATTAAGCACTTAGACGAAAATAATAATAATAAACTATGGGTGTTTTATCAGTTTTATTGGTTATACCATAAAGCCAGAAGCTCCATTTATACATTTAGCAGGCAATTCTATAACAGGGCATCTACATTCACATGGCACTTGAGCATATAACTGGAATGCTAATGTGTACAGAATACTGCCACTTTTTCGGTCATCGTATTATGTATAAAATACTCTTACTTGTCTTTAAAATATGTGCTGCCGTTGTCCCTCTTTGTCTTAGTAGACATTTGACACCTTATGTTCTTTTGCAAACTTTAAGATCTATTAATCAAAATCATTTGATTGTTCCTACGTTTAGGGCCTGTTTTACAAAGCCGTGCTAGCAGCTGCAGCGCGGTAACGGCCCCGAAGCACATAGAGACTTAAAGGGCTTCGGGGATGTTGCCATGCGGCCGCTGCTAGCGCGGCTTTGTAAAACAGGCCCTTAGAAAAATCTTTCCATATACTCTTCGTAGTGTTATTTTCTCTGTGCAGGGTCACAAACTATGGAGTATTCTTCCTAATCATCATAGATCTCAGACTTCATTCAATCTTTTCAAAAAAGATCTTAAAACATTTCTGTTTGTCAATGCTTACTTTTAAGCATTTCATTATTCTTATTCATACATCATTACAGCAGACCTCAGCTCATCAGTTAGCGCATAGGGACCTTCCCTTTCGTGTTGCCCTCCTCAACTTTCCTATTTATATTGTAGTTATCCCTTTTTCTTACTTTCATATCGTAACACAATTTAGATTTGTTTTATCTCTATTTTATCTTTTTATTGTAACACTAGTGTTTAAGCCCGTTACATTAACAGGTACTAGAATATGTCTGTCTGTCTTTCTTTCTTTCTGTCTCTCTCCCTGCCCCTGTCTCTTTCTCCCTTTCTTTCTGTCTCTCTCCATCCCGCTGTCTGTTTGTCTTTCTTTTCTGTCTGTCTGTCTCCCTGCCCGTCTCTTTCTTTCTGTCTCTCTCCCTCCCGCTATCTATCTTTCTGTCTCTCTCTCTCTCTCTCTCTATCTCTCCCACTATCTGTCTGTCTTTCTCTCTCCTCTCTGTCTGTCTTTCTCCCTGCCCGCTGTCTTTCGTTCTCTTGCACTGCCTGCCTATCTTTCTGTCTTCTTCCGTGGTCCCCTGCCTGCCTACCTTTCTTTGTCTTTCTCCATGGCCCTCTTCTGTCTTCCCCCCAAAGCAAACCAAGATTGCTCCCTGCCCCCCAGCATACCCCTCCCCCCAAAGCAAAGCAAGTTCGCTCCCTGGCCCCCTTTACCTCTCCTCCCCCACTTCCCTGTGCAGCAGCAGCATTTTCCTCCCCCCAACTTCCCTGTGCAGCAGCAGCATTTCCCTCTCCCCACCTCACTTTCCTGTGCAGCAACAACATTTCCCTCCCCCACCCCACTTCCCTGTGCAGCAGCATCATTTCCCTCTCCCCACCCCACTTTCCTGTGCAGCAACAACATTTCCCTCCCCCACCCCACTTCCCTGTGCTACAGCAGCATTTCCCTCCCACCCTTCCCTGTGCAGCAGCAGCATTTCCCTCCCACCCCACTTCCCTGTGCTGCAGCAGCAGCATTCCCTCCCCCTCCATTTCCCTGTGCAGCAGCAGCATTTCCCTCCCCCACCCCACTTCCCTGTGCAGCATAATTTCTGGCGTGCAAACTGATTTAGCACACAGTAATCTTTAACGCACACTAAATCAATTAGCATGCGCTAAATTAGTTTGCGTGCGCGAAATCAGTTTGCGCGCCTTAGTAAAAGGACCCCATAGTTAGTTAATGTATGCACATCCCTTGCTGCATTTTTGTTTTCGCAGATACTCCAAGTCTGTGGCTAGTATAACTACAGGTGATTAAATTAAAGCATGCCAACATTGGGTTAAACATTATTCTATAATAGAATCTGGGCCATTTTACCATTTTAGAATAGGCTGTCACCGTATGGCACCCATTTATAGAAATACTCTTTTAAAGGAGGAGGTTGCAGCAGACATTTTGAGACTGGATCAAGCATGGCAGGCTTCTAAGGGAGGCCTATGGACGGAGAGATGATGAAGTTTGTGGTCGGGGGTGGGCACAGGTAGGCAGCCAGGTGAATCTGCTTTCTTCTGGAGGGGCAGGAGACCTGCTATCTACTGGGGGCGGAGGGGAGAGAGTTTCAGCCATGGTTCAAATCCTGCTTTTCCCACTGATGCTGATTTTGACCTTGAGCAAGTTAATTAATTAACTTTCTAGTATCTTGGATAAAAACTTAGATCTTGGTTTACAAACTTGTGTTAATGTTGTTTATGCAGGTCCTAGAAGAATAGGGCCTATTTGTTAATAAGGCATGTTAAATAGTATTCGCTGTGATAGGGGATTAACAGAACTGCAAATGCAGAAAAACCGCGAATAACTTTTTCATATGTTATTCACTGTTTTCTATTAAAAACCATCATGAATATGGTGAAACCGTGAATAACATGGTGGGAGACCTGGCCTGTTCCTGAAGGAGAGGCAAAATACAGTGAAGAAAGTTGTGGGAATCAGCTATTTTCTCTGTAAATGCTAAGAATCAGCGATTTCTCTATGCAAGCTGATGTAAGTTGGGGGGAGGAGCCAGCAAGCTAAAAACCATGAATAATTGAAACAGCGATTGCTAAAACCGCGAATACGGAGGGAGAAGTGTAATGCAGATCAATTTAAGCCTTATATTTTATATTATTTTGGGTGGGAAAATATCTACTGTACTCATATTTTACCGCCATGGAATTCAGATTCTGAAAGGTAAGTAGCTAAATCTAAAATTCAAATCCATTTCAAATCTCTTCATTTTATAACCCACATTACATATGCTGAAACAACTAGACAGAACTCTATTTGAATAACATTCACATGGTATCAGATGTGACCCAGAGATCTAAGGAAAGCCGCTAACAGAATTTCAATAAAAATGACAATAGGAAACGATTTGATTGAGCATGTCTGTCACTACTTTCTGTCTATGATATATGGTACACTACCTAGAGAATTCATCTTTCTTTAAAATCAGAAATTTGTAAGTGACAACTAACTAATGCCACACCAGGTAAAGCAGTTTGCAGTTTATAATTTTTCAAAACAATTTTCTTCTCAGAATAAAAGTGTGCATTTTCCGATCTTTAAGTTGAGAGACTTCAGCAGCAGTCATATTTCTTCAGATTCAATATGTGGACAGGCCTTTTTAGAGTGATTAATGAGAGGAAGCAGATGTTCAAGTACAGATATGCTGCAGTAGAGTGTCCTCTTCTTAAATTACCTGCTTGTCAAGAATGACCCTCTTTTGTATCAAAGAGGTATTGGCTAGCTAGGATGGCCTTTTATTAACTAAGCTGTCTGCCTACATCTGCATAACTAGTGTTTCCTGTTGTGAAAATATAACAACTAATTACAGACTGGCTGTGGGGCCAAAAGTACAGATAATACATTAACACACTATTCTTCAACTGCCGTTCCGTGGACCAGTGCTGGTCCGCAGAAAATTCCTGCCAGGCCGCACAGGGCCAGCGAGATCAGATTAGGGATATAAACATCTGGGCTGCAACGGCAATGGGCGGCATCGGTTCCCCCCCTGTGATGCAATTCATGATCGGCAATGCGAGCATCAACAGCACTTCAGATTGGCAACGCAGTGCTCAGCCCATAGCTTCCCCTCTGACTCAGTTTCCTGTTTCCGCCCAGGCAGTTCGAGTCAGAGGGAAACTTTGGACTGAGCACCACGTTGCCGATCTGAAGTGCTGTTGATGCCGGGGTAGAAGGAGGCCCATTGCCGATTTTGAGTGTCATGGGGGGGGGGGGGGGTGCTTGTTGCCAAAACTGGAAAGAAAGGTGAGAGGAAGGGAGAGAGATGGGCCTGTGGTGTATGGAGAGATTGAGAGAAGGGGGTAGATGATGGAAGTGGGGGGAAGGGAGAGAGAAGAGGGCAGATGGAAGTGGGAAGAAGGGGCAGATGATGGAAGTGGGGAGAAGGGGGGGAGAGAGAAGAGGACAGATGAGGGAAGTGGGATGAAGGGAGAGCAAATGCTGAAAGGAAGTGGAAAAAGAGAACACATACTGAATGGAAGGAGGGATAAAGAAAAAGGATATATGCTGGATGGGGGAAGAAGATAGAGTTAGTGAGATAGTGGAGGGGTGAAGGAAAGGGGTGGCATGCTGTGGGTAGACACAGTGAAAAGAGGGAAACTGAGGACTGCATAGTAAGAAAGAATTTAATTTAGATGGAGGCAGAAAATAAAGAAGGAAGACCAGAGAAGGAAAGGGAAGAGAGAGATGCCAGAGAACAGGGAAGGAGACAGAGATATCAGATCTGAGCAGAGGAAATGAGAAGAGAGAGATGAAAGGAGAAAGATGCCAGACCATGAGGGAACAGAGGGAAGATGATGGATGCCAGACCAAAGGGGGAGGGGTCTAGAGGAGAGATGGCAAGGGGAGACAGACAGTTTCTGGAAGGGGCAGGCAGTGGATGGAATGGGCAGATGCTGGATTGAAGAGACAGGGCAGATGCTGGAAGGAAAAGAGTGAAAAGAAGATGAAAGCAGAACCAGAGACAACAAAAGGTAAAAAAAAAATAATTTTATTTCTATTTTGTCATTAGAATATATCAGATTTGAAATATATATCCTGCTAGAGACATAACTGGTGCCTGCAAAGCCCAGGAAATGCTTCTTTAGCTTCCAGCTAGTTTAGGGCTCTCTCTGATCAGGGGGCACCCCCTAACCCCCTATTCCTGTCATGTGTGATTGCATTATACTGTTAGCATGATATTTCTGTGTAGCATTCTGTAATAATTTGGCTTGTTCAGTTTTCTTGATAGCAGAGGGGATATATGTGAAGGGGAGGGGAGACAGGGGTTTTGTTGGTCCTTGCTCTGTATATTTGTATTTATAAAATGACAATTGCACAGAATATTGTTTCTTTTTATACATTAATAAAATATGTTCAATATAAAATCATAACTGAGGCTTGTGTGGATGGGATCAGATGGTTTGCGGGGACTGAGCTCATGGAGACAGGGCGGAAATGTTTAGTTTTTTTTATTTCAGTCTTAGTAGTTTGCCGGTCCACAAAATAATTATTTTATTTCTGCCGGTCCACGGGTATAAAAAGTTTGAAGAACACTGCATTCATTAACAGATTGCAGCAAAAGTGATTCCAATGTCTGTTAAAGTCAGTAGATACAACTTATATCAGGTACCCAGTTTAAGACTTGTGTCAAAGAGATGCATTTTAACTCTTTGCCCAGAAATCAAATCAAAGGATCTATTCACTAAGGGCTCTTTTTACTAAGCTGTGGTAACAGCTGGTGCTGCTGCGGTAATCACGCTAACACCCATAGGGATTTAATGGGTGTCGGAGCCTTTGCCATATGGCAACTGCTACCCAGGGCCGGTTTTAGACATTCTGAGGCCCAGGGTAGAAATTAAGAAGGGGGCCCGTGATCCCTTCTCCTCCCTGCACCCCTCCATCTCCCCACCAAGCAAATAGACAACAAGTCTGGTTGCGAAACTGCATAAATGAACCCAAATTGACTTTCAATACATTCCGAAAAGCAATAAAAACCGCCCTATTTACAAATTCATTGACTAAAACAGACCACCCTTAAACTAAAACATAACCCCCGTAAATGCTATTCAATCTCTGGAAGCTCCAATTTTCATGTATTCTTTACCCATGGAACTTAAATTAGTATGTAACTTTTCTTTTTTAGGCTCCTTATCATTCGCTGACTGTCCAGCCTTCTTTCAATGTGAACCGCCTAGAAGTCTCCTGACTATGGCGGTATAGAAAAATAAAGTTATTATTATTATTATTACTACCACCACACATAATACAACTTTAAATGACTTGTTCACCACAAAACTCAGACAGACCTTTAGAAAATACAGAGCAAGGAATCACAAATAGAAATTGAACTGGGAAACCCCATGAAATTATAATCAGCAAGTATCACAACAATGGGTGTGTGTGTAGGGGGGGGGGAAACGCCCACAAACAAACAGATATGCAGTTCTTTCAGTACCGAACACAAAGGGTCCTGGGCCCAAGTCCTCCAAAAATTAGTTACCCCTCTTGCTGTGGCTGATGGGGATCCTGAAGACCTAACAGTTGAAGACCACCGCCCTGGGTCTGGCAACCAGAAATCTCCAAGCTCTAGATAGCAACACTGTCCCTGAGTTGCCATCAGCTGCAGAGCTTGGAGAACTCTGGCCACTAGACTAGAAGACATCTTTAGCTGGCAGGGCTTTGGAATCTCCACCAGTTTGTATTTCTATTTTGCATTTGGGCAGGGAGCATGAGAGAGGGCAGGAATGAGTTGGGAGGGATTCCAAACTAAGCCAGGGGGAAGGGAGGTGAGAGATGCCAGACCACAAAAGGGGGAGGAGGGAAAGGAAGAAGGGGAGAGAGATGCCAGACTGTGGAAAGGAAAGGATAAATATCCCAGACAGTAGGAGAGGGAAATAGGGAATACAGATTTCAGCCCATAGGAGAGGGAGAGAGGAAGGAGATGATACATAGGGATGGAGGGGAAGGGGCGAGAGATGGAGGATATGGTGCACAGGGATGGGAGGGGTTGGAAAGGGAAGAGAGATGGAAGAAATGCTGTTTATGGATAGATAGGAATAGTGGAGAAAAATGAGAGAGGAGAGGGCACACATGGATGTTGGGGAAGGGCAGAAAGAGGGAGGAGATAGTGCACATGGATAGATGGGAAAGGAAGACATGGAAAAATAGTTAGAATTGACATGGATAAATGGGAAAGGAAGACATGGAAAAGTAATAGAACTGATGAGGAAGCAGAAAAAATGGAAGAAAGTTGAATGCCAAAGATAGATGTAGGTTTGATCCAAACAGACCGGGGATGTTGAATTACAGTCCACTTGAAGGGGCAAAACTTTCAAAATAGAATAAAACACAGAAGACCCCCCTTGCTCATCAATACTGGGCAAGGGGGGTCTTCTGTGTTTTATTCTATTTTGAAAGATAGATATAGGGCAGAAAGTGAAGAAGAGAAAAACAGCAGACAGAAGGAAGGAAGGAAAGATGAATATAAAAATAAAATCACCAGACAACAAAGGTAGGAAAAGTGATTTTATTTTAACTTTAGTGATTGAAATGTGTCAGTTTTCAGAATTTACATCTGCTGTCTATATTTTACACTGTTCAGGAAGAAATGCATTCCTTTCTATTTCTCTGGTGTTGTACTGCATGCACAGTCTGGCATCTTAGGATTTTGTTTGTATATATTAAGGCTTTTAGTTTGTGGTCCTGTATTTGCATAGGGTTTTTCTGTGTTCTGCCCATGTAACCAAGTCCAGGTGTTCTGGTAAGAATGAATGTAGTGAAGCATTATTGATGTCTTGACCCAAAGTAGGAAGATATTTGTCAGTTCAGAGAACTCATATTGGGCAGAAAGTTAGAATGTTGCCTGAAACTATTTTTCAGGGCTCAAGAGATGCTGCCAGTCAGAGAACTGGTAGACTAATGAAGGTGTATCTTGACACATGATCCTGATTGTCTCAGGGACAGGCCTCTTGATAGAGAAGTCCTTAAAATATGAGAAGTAGAAGAAGAGTCCAAAGGAGGAGAGTAAAGACAAAAATATAATCTGTGTCTTTTATGGGGGGTTTTATATTTCATTTTTGCCCATGTCTGTGAAATTCAAAAGATGACCTTTATTACTTTGGTTTACCCAATACAATTGTTTCCGTGGGTTGATATTAAAAATGAATGTGGATATTCACTGGCAGTCAGTGAAAGCATAATTTATTTATTCATGCATTAAAAAAAATTAAATTGTAGCCACTTAATTGCTAAATGGATTGATAATATGAATATAAAAGGGGTCCGAGTTAGAAGAACATAAGAAATGCCTCCACTGGGTCAGACCAGAGGTCCATCGTGCCCAGCAGTCCGCCCACGCGGTGGCCCAACAGGTCTAGGACCTGTGCAGTAGCCCTCTATCAATACCCCTCTATCCCTTTTTCCAGTAGGAAATTGTCTAATCCTTTCTTGAACCCATGCACCGTACTCTTCCCTATTACGCTCTCTGGAAGCGCATTCCAGATGTCCACAACACGCTGGGTAAAGAAAAACTTCCTAGCATTCATTTTGAATCTGTCCCCTTTCAGCTTTTCCGAATGCCCTCTTGTTCTTTTATGTTCTGAAAGTTTGAAGAATCTGTCCCTCTCTACTCTCTCTATGCCCTTCATGATCTTGTAGGTTTCTATCATGTCCCCTCTAAGTCTCCGCTTTTCCAGGGAGAAGAGCCCCAGTCTCTCCAGTCTTTCAGTGTATGAAAGGTTTTCCATGCCTTTAATCATTCGTGTCGCTCTCCTCTGAACCCTCTCAAGTATTGCTATATCCTTCTTAAGATACGGTGACCAATACTGTACTCAGTACTCCAGGTGCGGGCGCACCATTGCCCGATACAACGGCAGGATGACTTCTTTCATTCTGGTTGTAATACCCTTCTTGATAATATCCAACATTCTGTTTGCCTTCTTTGAGGCTGCTGCGCATTGTGCCGTTGACTTCATTGTTGTGTCCACCAGTACGCCCAAGTCCCTTTCAAGGCTACTTCCCTGTAATACTAATCCCCCCATTTGGTAGCTGAACATCCGGTTCTTTTTCCCTATATGCATGACCTTGCATTTCCCTACATTGAATTTCATCTGCCATTTATTCGCCCACTCCTCCAGTTTGTTTAGGTCCCTTTGTAGTTCCTCACACTCTTCGGCAGTTGTAACCCTGCTACAGAGTCTGGTGTCATCCGCAAATTTTATAAATTCACATTTCGTCCCCGTTTCCAGGTCATTAATAAATACATTGAAAAGCAGTGGTCCGAGTGAAGTCTGGCTAAATAATAACTTTGTGAGCTGCCATGAGAGATGGCAGCAGCCATTTTCTAAGTGAAGCCTCAAGGGGCAGGAATAAGTGGCTTTTGCTCCTGCCCTTAATGACCACCAGGGACATTAGGTAGGCCCAGGAGACCTATATTGACTTCAGCAATTGAGGGTTGGGGGTTTGTTCAATGGGTACAAAAATCTGAAAAAATAAAAATTATGTGTAACTGAAATAAAATGATCATGCAAGGATCTAAGAAGGCCAGAACTGCTAGGCTAGAGAAGCAGCATTTTCCACCTAAAATGGGGAAGCAGTTGCAGAAGACTTTTTGTCTTGTGGCTCTGACTCTCGGGGGCTGTATCGATTCCTTTGCTACCTACAGAAGGTATAGAGCAGTGTTTGTCAATCTTTTCAAGTCAAGTACCTCCTAAGCCTAACAAATACCAACCGAGTACCCCTGGCCAAACTCCACCCCAAACCTACCCAAGCTCCACCCCAGACCAACCCAAACTCCGCCCCTGACTCCACCCCATAATAATAATAATACTAATTGTAATGCAATTCTTCCATCCATTTTTGATATACACAAAATATAATTTTATTAATACATAATGGTAACCACAAATTTAAAAAAACACAAATTACATTGTACGCAGAGACAATGTTAAATTATCATTTATATTTGGGGGGTTTTCAAAGATGTCAAGGCAGATGACTTTAAAATATGAATTGTCACCTCAGTAACAATTACAGAAAAATAGACAAATATAGTGCAAAATATAGACAGCAGATATAAATTCTCAAAACTGACACATTTTGATCATTAAATTCAAAATAAAATCATTTTTCCTACCTTTGTTGTCTGGTGATTTCTTACACTTCCTTCTGACTGTGCATCCTTTCTTTCTTTCTGCACTCAGGCCCAACAGTTGTCCCTTTCTATTCCCTCCCTCCCTCCTATTTATTTTATTATTTATACACCACTTATAGCCTAAGTGGTTTACATTCAGGTACTCAAGCATTTTTCCCTATCTATCCCAGTGGGCTCACATTCTATCTAATGTAGCTGGGGAAATGGTGATAAAGAGACTTGCCCGGGATCACAAGGAGCAGTGTGGGATTTGAACCCACAACCTGAGGGTGCTGAAGCTACAGCTCTAACCATTGCACCATACACTCCCACTTGATTTAATTCCAGATTGTTTCATTGTTATTTTATTAACAAAAATTCCCCCAATAATAAAACAAAAACAGACATCTGGGAATATAGAATCTATGTCCCAAGCTAGTGCCCCCTTCTTCCCTCCCTCCCCCGAAGCTGCGCTGAAGCTTGCCTGTCCCCCCAAGTCGACCCACCGCCATCTGCCACCCACCCGCTCCATTTAATTACCTACCGCCCTCCCCCGAAGTCACGCAGAAGCCTGTCTGCCCCCAAGCTGACCCGTCACCGATTCCTTCTTCCCCCGGTCCGCTGCAGCCCCTGCTGCTCGCTGCCCACCCACCACTCACTACCCATTACATTTAATTACAGCCCCGCTGTTGCTGCAACTACAGAAAGGGAAAGGAAGGGCCAGGCGCATGCAGCAATTGCACATCGCAGGCCCATAAGCCTTCCCTCTGACATTAATTCTGACAGAGAGAAGATCTAGGCCAGCCAATTGCTGCTTGGCTGGCTCGGATCTCCTCTCTGATGTCAGAATTGACATCGGGGGGAAGGCTTATAGGCCTGTGACGTGCAATCGCTGCACGCGCCTGACCCTTCCCTTCCCTTTGATACCATGATTTAAGCAGGGAACCAATCAATGGGAACATATCAATTTTCCTCTAAGGTAGATTCAAGCCAAAAGACAATCTGATGTATTCAGAAAAGCTAATTGCTTTGTGGAGTCATTCCACTAGCTGTTGATCGCTGCAATTGTAGAACTTCAAGTCCTCTACAAACAGTAGATTTGATGTTACCTTAGCATCTATACCCTCCAAATCTGCCCTCCTAAAAAAATGTCGATGTGCCAGTATTGATTATGATATAAATATGTGCATATAAGTAAGATGATTAATTATGGCATAAAAATGCCGGTATTAAAAACTCTGTATGGTAACAGCTCTACAGAAGCCCCTTGTAATTCTGTATTGAGCCCATGTATTTTAACACTTCACAGAAGCTCTTTGTAATTCTGTATTGTAACATTTCTATAGAAGCTCATGTATTGTAACACCTTTACAGAACCTCTCTGAATTGACTCCCCAGTCATTAGTACTGGTATAGAAGCTCTCAATAAAAATTAATCTAGTCTGGCTAATGTTAAACTAGCCATAATGGTATATATGGGAAATGTATGTGGAGGGAGGGGAGGAAGAGGGTATGCATGAGAGGGTGAGTTAGTATACTGGGGAGTATGTGTATAGCTGTACATGAGAGCGGGGCTATGCATATGTTGGGGAGTGAATGGGGACTGGGATGTATGAGTGAGGTGATATAGCACAAGGTTATTTTCCTATAAGAATGCCTTTGATATGCTCAATCCAACAGAACATTTCTATCATTTTGTCTACTTTAGCATGACAGTAATATAGGACTTGTGCCTCAGGGCTGCAGCTTTTTCCTGTATTAGCTAGTTCCATTTCATATAGTCATTTGTTTTTTAGAAAGTTAATAATAGAAAAATGCTCATTTAATATCAACAAATTCATTTTCAGTAAAAAGAGAAAGAAATTAGTTGCAAGGAAGCTTTAATAGAATCAATTTGTTATATTCCTCCTTAATGCTTTAAAGATAAAAAGCAATCAACATTCCTAAAATATCTAATTCATTTACCTGTGGAAATGAACAAAGTTTCCATTGTATATTCTGTTGCTCATATATTTTTATGTAAAACAAGTTAAATGCAAATAAACAAGATATTCAATATGGAACAAATTTATAATAGGACATATGCTCAGATTCTCTAATCGGGGCTGAAATCGGCAGCTACTTTAAAAGCAGCTGCCGATCGCGTGTAAATCACATAATGGCACATGTTAGAGAATTGTGCCTCAAAAATCTAAATAGTCCAGGGCTTGCCATCAGCTGATCATGACAGGGGAATCTGCAATCAGCTGAGCCAATGGGACTCCCTGAAACTGTGGCTTCGGGGAGTCCTGCCAGCTCAGCTGATTAGGGATTCCCCTGATATGATCAGCTGAAACAGCAGGGAGATCCACATTTCCTCTTACCTTCCCTCCCATCCACCAATCCTCCAAGTCCCCTTCCAAAGAGAGCCCCCCTCTCACCGAGCCCGACACCCCACCCACCCCTGATACCCCTCCACATCCCCAACCCTCACCCCTTCCAATAACCCCCACATACACACCCAACACCCTTTCAAGATCCCAACAAACCCCTCCACATCCCCCAGTACTTTGGTGTTTGGCGATCTAAGACGTGATTCTAGTGCATTTTATTTTGGTGCTGGTAGGTACTTTATTTTTACTGTTTTTTTTGCCCTTTTAAACAGCATTTCTCAATTAACTTAGATGCCAGTAGGGCCTCGTGTATAGAATATCCCCCATACAGTTTAATCCTATCATATAAAAGCAGTCTAGGCATCAATGTGTCTTTATTAACTACTGTAGTTTCCTAGAACCAGCTCCAATAGCACTTATCACCCACAAATTTATACCTTTTCTAAAAAAAAAGTGGTACACTTTGAATGTGCACATGCACATGCGTATTTTATCAAATACGTAACATCTCTGCATCTATTCTGTCCACTGTATACCCTTAGAAATGGTGTACATGCAGTTCACATAAAAAGAGGTGTATGTTTTCCTTGTGCATACTTCTAACCCACACACAGTCATAAAACTTTATAAAAGTGGCTTCTCTTATTTAAAACAGATTTTATATATTTATTTATTTTAAAAATGTATCTCTCACCTAAAACCTAGGCGAGTTACAAATAATATTCATAAAATTTTACACACCTCATATAAATATCAGTAACATGTGTTAACACAATCCAGTCCCTTATTCAATATTCATAGAAATCCTGCAGAAACAAGTGAGTTTTAAGCAGTTTAAGAAACTGAAAAATATTTTTACATAAACGTAGAGTTCCTGGTAGCTCGTTCCACATTCTAGCTGCAGCCACTGAAAATGCTGACTGACCAGTTGTCACATATTGAACAGTATCAATTTTTAGACACATAGCAGTTTCAGATCTTAACTTCCTACTTGGTGCATGTACAGATAGTGCTTGCTGTAAATATAAGGTTCACGGTCATTCATGCGCGGGACAAAGCCACGCCGACATTTGAACCCAGACAATTGGGTGCAAGACTCCAGCGCGCCGCCAGAAAAGTTAATTTTAAAGAGCTCTGATGGGGGGGCGTGAGGGGGAACCCACCCAGTTTACTTAATAGCGTTCGTGCTGCCATTGGGGGGGGGGTTGGAACCCCCCATTATAGAGGAAACAACTTTTCTAGGAAAAAGTTAAGTTTTCTGTATAATGTGGAAGGTTGCACCCCCAATACTCCCCCCCCAAAAAAAGCAGCGCAAACAGTATTTTTGTTTGCTAAACATTTTGGAAATTAACTATTTCAGTCTACTCGTCCTTGTCAAATTTATGTATTATGTTTTACATTATTGTTAACCGAGTCGAGCTCCTCTTAGTTGATGACAGTCTATAAAACTAAGTTTTTGTTTAGTTAGTTTAGTTTAACTGCACATCATAAGCATAAAGCTTATAGCAATGTTTCTCAGCTTCTTCAAGCCAAGTACCCACTAACCCCCCCTCTTTTACAAAGCTGCGCAGTATCAGCCCTAAAGCCCATAGAGATTTAAAGGGCTTCGGGGCCATTGCTGCGTGGCTTTAAAATAGAGGAGGTAAGTCTAATAAATATCAACTGAGTATCCCTGCCCAAGCTCTGCCCCAGACCCCACTCTCATAATAATAGTACTAAGTGTAATGCAATTTCTTCCATTCATTTTTCATATATACAATATAATCTTATTAATACATAATGGTAACCACAAAATTTAAAAAAACACAAAGCAAACTGTACGCAGAGAAAATGTTAATTTTCATTTATATTCATTTTTTTTTCCAAGAGGTTGACGCAGATGACTTTAAAATATGCAATGTCACTTCAGTAACAACTATAGAAAAATAGACAAATATAGTGCAAAATAGCAGATATAAATTCTCAAAACTGAGACATTTTGATTACTAAATTGAAAATAAAATCATTTTTCCTACCTTTGTTGTCTGGTGATTTCATGATGCTCTGCACTTCCTTCTGACTGTGCATCAAATATTTCTTTCTTTCTGCCTCCTGCAAGCTTCCTCTCCTCCAGACCTCATTCCCTTCCCCAACCAACTTCTCTTTCTGTCCTTCCATTAGTTCAACTTTTCTTCCTCTTTCCTCCACCCCCATTGGCAATATGTCTCCTTCTCTTTCTCACTGTCCTCTCATTCCCTCCCTTGCTGCAAAGAGAGTGGGGAAAGAGAGATCCAGGGTATATCTCTCCCACTCCCTCTACTGCTACATCCAACATTTTCCCTCCTTTCCACCAGTTAACCATTTAATTCCCTCTGCCTCCTACATGCATCCTCTACTCTAGTCCTCATTCCCTCCCCAACCAACATCTATCTCTCTCCCTCCATAAGTCCAACTTTTTACTCTCTGCCTTTTCTTCTTCCCTCTTTCTGCCCTCCCAATCCCTCTCTCCATCACTTTTTGCCTCCTGCACGCTTTCTCTCTTTCTCCTTGCAATTCTATCAGGCAGCCTCGGGGCCTTTGCTAGGCCAGCCTGCCTCCAATAATGAACTTCTTCTTTGTTGGAGGTGAGTCGGTCTAGCAAAGGCCCAAGGCTGCCTGATGGAATCGCTGGTTAAACTAATGCTAGCGCAGCTGTGTGGGGAAGTTAAAAGCATACAGTGAGCTGCCACTGCTGGTCAGGTGGGGGGGGGGGAGGCTGGTGAGAGAAGACGAGGAAGGCAGGAGATATGCGATAGCAGAAGGAAGTTCTAAGACATACAGCACCGGCGCCGCATATACGGCAGACAGTATGCGTACCATGTGTTGAGAACCTCAGGCCTAGAGTACACATTCAGCTGTTCAAAACTTTTTTCAGAGGAAGATATATAAACATTAAAAAGCAATGCTGAGTGCACTGAATCCTGAGGCACCCCACATAAAACATGGCTCTGAGATATTTGATCAACTGTATATCTGAGTATGTACCATCACGTAGTTTACGCTCTACTCAGCCTGGAGAGTTTTATGTTCCTACTATACAGCAGGCAAGCTTGAAAGTCATAAGAATGGAAGCTTTTTCTTGTGCTGGTCCAGATGTGTGGAATGTTATTCCATTGTATATTAGAAAGCAAAAGGATGTGATTGTTTTTAAGAGGCTTTTGAAGAGACATCTTTTTTGTGAAATGAAGCATGAGTGTTGAGCATTCTCATTGGGTAAATTGTATGATATGTTGATGAAATTTATACATGTGTATCTTGGGCTGTTTGTAATGCTTATTGTGAATATGGTATAGTAACCCACCTTGATAAATCAACAAAGTCTCCACACTATTCACTACTCTGAATCCAAATTGAAAATTATTCAACCCATTCACTCGATCCACATATTCTTCTAACTGCTCCAAGACTGCTTTTTCAATTGCTTTACCAGTAACCGGTTAAACTGAAATTGGACGATAGTTACTAATAACATTAATTTAAAGACATTGGGTTTTTTTTACAAGTGGTTTCACTGTCGCACATTTCACCTTCTTTGGAAAGATTCTTGATTTTATTGATTTATTTACCATCAAAGTTAAAGAAGGTGCTCATTGTTCACTTAATTTTAATATCCCTGAAGAACAGGGATCTTCCAAAGATCTCATAGGTTTTAAGCCTGTCCTACTGTTAGCAAAGTAAATTTATCCCATTCTCCTTCAGCATTCTCATCCATTACTAACATTTATTGAATCTAAATATTTCTACCCCGTGATATACCACTTGCATTTTCTCTTTCATATGTATTGCATAATCAGATGCTCTAGGCCCTTTCAAAAAGTCTATCATCTCATAAGGAAAAAGATTAATAAAATTAACTCTCTCACACAATTAAATGCTACATACTGTATATGTGACTATAAAGAAGAGAGACAAGGAAGATTTGAAAGAGATATTCAAAACCCTTAAAGGAATAATTTTCCACATAAAAATTGCTGCTGCTGGGTCAGACCAGTGTTCCATCGTGCCCAGCAGTCTGCTCACTTGGCGGCCCTTAGGTCAAAGACCAGTATCCTAACTGAAACTAGCCTTACCTGCGTACGTTTTGGTTCAGCAGGAACTTGTCTAACTTTGTCTTGAATCCCTGGAGGATGTTTTCCCCTATAACAGCCTCCGGAGGAGCGTTCTAGTTTTCTACCACTGTCTGGGTGAAGAAGAACTTCCTTACGTTTGTACGGAATCTATCACCTTTTAACCTTAGAGAGTGCCCTCTCGTTCTCTCTACCTTGGAGAGGGTGAACAACCTGTCTTTATCTACTAAGTCTATTCCCTTCATTATCTTGAATGTTTAGATCAGGGGTGCCCACACTTTTTGGGCTTGCGAGCTACTTTTTAAATGACCAAGTCAAAATGATCTACCAACAATAAAATTTAAAAAAAACACAAAGCACACTGTATGCATAGAAAATGTTAATCATCATTCCTATTCCAGGGTTTTTCAAAGAGGTCAAAGCAGATGACTCTAAGCACTATCACCTCAGTAACAACCATACAAAAATAGACAAATATACCCCCTCCCTTTTTACTAAACCACGATAGCAGTTTTTAAGCGCAGGGAGCTGCACTGAATGCCCAGCGCTGCTCTCGACACTCATAGGCTCCCTGCGCTAAAAACCTCTATTGCGGTTTAGTAAAAGGGGACCTTAGTGTAAAATATAGACAGCAGATATAAATTCAGACACATTTTGATCACTAAATTTAAAATAAAATCATTTTCCCTACCTTGTCTGGTGATTTCATGAGTCTCTGGTTGCACTTTCTTCTTCTGACTGTGCATACAATCTTTCTTCCCTTCTTTTAGCCTGTATGCTTCCTCTCCTCCAGACCTCATTCCTTCCCCCAACTTTTCCTTCCTCTTCCCTGCCCTTTCTTTCTCTCTGCCTCCCTTTCATTTTTTTCTGTTTCTCTTCTTTCCTTCTGTCTCCCTGCCTGCCCTTTTTCTTTCTTTCTCCCTGCCCTCCCCCAAGCCACTGCCACTGCCATTACCATCGGGGACCAGGACCCAAACGCCACCAATAACAGGCCCCAAGCTCTCCCTGCTTCGGCCAACCAGCATTCCTCTCCCCGACGTCAATTCTGCTGTCGGGAAGAGGAAGGCTGATCAGCCCAAGATCGTGATCAACCTATTGGGGGAAATGCTGCTGGGTCCTGCCTTCGCGGAAACAGAAAGTAGGCAGGACCCGACAGGAACAAGAACAAATGCTTCACTAACCTGTCTCCCGCATTAGCCCGTAGCGAACGCTTGCTTCAGGGATCTCAACATGTGCATGCAGGCTTCCCTTCTCCCCCCCCCCTCCCCGGACATAACTTCCGGTTTCGGAGGGAAGAGAAGAGAAGCCTGCACGTACACGTTAGAGCCCGGAGCATAAGTTCGCTAGGGGCTGAAATCTCCAAGCCGTTTTTTGGGGGTTTTTTTTAATGTTCAGCAGCGGCAGATGACAGCTGGGCAGATCGCCCAGCTAAAAGGCCCTAGGGAGAACACTGGAGAGGAAGGCTGATCGGCCCGTAGATCAGGACGGCAACACGAGTGCGATCGACTCGAGTTGCCTTCCTGAGCTACTGGTCGATCGCGATCGACGCGTTGGGCACCCCTGGTTTAGATCATATCCCCTCTCAGTTTCCTCTTTTCAAGGGAGAAGAGGCCCAGTTTCTCTATTATTTATTCAATTTTCTATACCGTTCTTCCAAGGGACTCAGAATGGTTTGCATTAATTTATTCAGGTACTCAAACATTTTTCCCTGTCTGTCCCGGTGGGCTCACAGTCTATCTAATGTACCTGGGGCAATGGGTGGTTTAAGTGACTTGCCCAGGGTCACAAGGAGCATCATGGGTTTGAACCCACAACCCCAGGGTGCTGAGGCTGTAGCTTTAACAACTTGCGCCACACATCCTCCTAATCTCTCGCTGTACATGTAGTAGAGTTTTAATAAAACTACTCCAGTGGTTACATACTGTATATAGGGGAAGTCAGTAAATGGCACCCAAAGTTAGGTACTGGGAAGATCCATACTAAACTAATGTTCCACAAAGGGCATTCTGCATAGAGTGCCCTTTGCAGAATACTAGCATATCATGGATCTCATGTCTAGCTTTAGATGTGCAAACTATATAGTCGAAAAAGTCTCTAAAGATGGGAAAGTAGAAATCAACACATAATACAAGGGCTGGTCACTACTAAGACCCCCTGGTAATTTTTCCAGCATAATATTGAATGCAATTGACCCTCAGAAATGCCACCAGCCACTCAAATATGTTTCATAGTGGTTGGATTTATACATTATATCCTCACCGGGCCATTTTTATTTTGTTTTTAAATTTGTGAATGTCTTAATTTTTCATAAGGTGCAATAGTGCCAAAGTATAACTTATTGTAGATAAGAGCTAATACTTAGCTTAGCTATACTGGTCCTATAGAGTGGTCGCGTCGTGGGAAACACATTCTAATTGAGGGATCACAGACCTGATGAAACCCATGTTGGGTGAAACATGTTGGTGACAGTATCCCTTAGAATACTGTATTCAACACTGGTCTCCATACCTTAAGAAAGATATAACTCTGCTGGAGAGAGTGCAGAGGCGAGCCACAAAACTAGTCAAAGGGATGGAGCATTTGGATTACAAAGATCGACTCAGGAAACTAGGACTGTTTACCCTCGAGAAGAGAAGACTGAGGGGGGATATGATAGAGACTTTTAAAATATTAAAAGAATTTGATAAAATGGACCAAGAAACAGCATTACTAACATTTTCAAATGTGACACGGACTAGAGGTCATAGCCTGAAACTGAGTGGCAGTAGGTTCAGGACAAATGTCGGGAAGTTCTGTTTCGCGCAACGCGTGGTGGGTGCTTGGAATGCACTCCCCGGGGAGGTTGTGGAGGAGACTACTGTACTGGGATTCAAGCGCAAGTTGGATGCACACCTACTTGCATATCATATTGAGGGATACGGTAATTAGGGGTCTCCAAAAAGGAGTACTTAAATGGGCCGCCGCGGGTGCGGATTGCTGGACTAGATGGACCTCGGTCTGATCCGGCGAAGGCGTTTCTTATGTTCTTATTAAATGTCACAGGGCACATAGGTATAACATAGAACATTCAGCATTTAGAATGCAATAATTCCATTTGTACATGCTAAGATTTAGTAAAAGGGCCCCTAAATTAGGTAGCATGTGTATACATAAATTACAATAATCTAATTATTCTGTGAGGCTCGGATTCTCTAAATGGTGATGATATCAGCGGCTGCCTAAAAAGTAGCCACCAATTATGTATCAATCATGCCACAGCACCATTTAGAGAACTGTGCCTCTTGGAAAGATAGGTGCCAGAAATGTAGGCCAGGGTTTTCAAGGTCTACATTTCTGGTGCCTATCTTTGCCATGAATCATGCTTATGAAGGTGCTTTATGGCAGCCACGCCTATAGTGGCTTTAGATACTGGTAGGTGCCTCCGGAGGCACAATTCTGGCACCTTTTGTTTAGGCGCTTTAAATTTAGGGCTCCTTTTACTAAGGTGTGCTAGCGTTTTTAGCACGCGCTAAAGATTAGCGCGCGCTAACCATGCACTAAATGAAAAATACTAACGCAAGCTCTATGGAGGCGTTAGCATTTAACGCATGCAGTATTGTAGCGTGCGCTAAAACCACTAGCGCGCTTTAGTAAAAGGAGCCCTTAACATTAATTGCCATTTCAAATGGCATTTCCAGATTAACTTAAGTGCTAGTAGACCACTTACCACAACCAAGTTTAGGCGCCATTTATAGAATTTCCCTCTAAGTATGCAAATACAGTATCTTCGATAGTGCGTACTTTGCAGATTGTCATTCACACGGGTAGATTCTGGGTGAAGCGTGGACAGGGTGCACAGTTACACAAGCAAATTATAGACTAAATATCTCCTGAATCTAGGCACATGTATTTACACCAGCTCTACGGCTAGCATAAGTGCTTCTGTATAGATCCAACTATGCTAGTATTCAATAATATTTTATGATTTATTTATTTTAAAATTTTCTATTCCGCTTATAACCTAAGCGGATTACAATATTCACATACACAAATCCAAATTGAAATAACAACAATACACCAAACTTACAACTCTTTACAAATAATCAATCAAGCTAAAGCAGGAAAAAAGACATCCTCTAATCTAAAGGAATGCTCTAACAAATAAGCACTAGATCATTGGCTCTTTTTAGAGTTGACCTGCATGTCCTATCCACTCCAATGAGGCAGACAACCACAAGAAATCTCTAGTTTTCTACATTCAACTAGGGGACATCCTGTACAACATCTCATGTTCACTTCGGTCTAAGAATCAAAAACTGTTAACAATCCCTGCTCTGAAAATTATAGGGACTTGATGACAAGACATCTTCTCCGTGTTTGTGCCTCTGCTCTGGAATGCTATGCCAAAACATTTAAGAGAGGAAGATAATCTGACGCACTTCAAAAATAACTTGAAAAGTTTCTTATTTAAAGATGCTTTTAGTCTTTAATTTTTTTTTTATAGTTTTCTCTTCATTCTTTATTGGTTATTTTTATTTCTTTTCTCTCTTTATTCCTCTTTCCCACCCCTACCTTATCGTGCTTTCCATACATGTTACTTCTTTGGCTTTTAAAAACAGATTGTACTCTACCCTTTTGTACTAGTTTGTTTGTATGTCTGTTTAGTTTACTCTATGTTCAGTTCTTAAATTGTGATTGTATGTCTTTCTATGCTTTATTTATTCATTGTATTTCGCTTAGTAAAACAAGATAAGTGATCAAATCAAATTTTAACAAAAACTTGAAACTTGAAAACTTCATTTTACAAAAAGACAATAGGTTTCCATAGACTTTCAGCAGATGGCGCTGTAAGTAAATCTGATACTAGTAAGTACATTTTCAATTATTTCTACATGCACAGCCTTGCAGAGCTGGAGCTTTAGTCATATGATAAAGGTGAGAGGAGAGATAGCTAATAATGGGCTAGATTCATGAACCTGCCCAATCCAGGCCCAATCCGGGCAGGTCCGATGAATTCTTGAAACCCCAATATGCAGATGGGGGCGATCGGAGGAATGCCTCCATCTGCCTGCCCGGATCACTCAATAGCGATACCAGTACATGTGCAAACCATCTGCAGACCTCCAGGCCCCGCATTGATTTTTTTTCAGGAGCAGGGAACTGTAGAGACTAGTCTTCACACACGCTAAGTCTCCTTCTCTCCCCAAGCCCTGCTCTTGCCCAGACTCTCCTGCTCTCTGCCGCCTTCCCTGCAGTGCGAGCCCGCAGATTTAAAGTGGGGCTGCACTGCAGTATGCAGCCCTGTTTAAACCCGCGGGCTTGCACTGCAGAGAAGGCAGCAGAGAGAGTCACACTTCCTGCTTTCTTTTTCTTTCCCTATTGATTAGACTCGGCTCCAAACAGAGCTCAGGGCAGACAGCAGAGCAGATACAGGAGCCGCACGATTCCCCCGGTGCCTGAAACCTCTTCCTACACAGCAAGATTGAGGCAGAGAGCAGGGTAATGGAGCAGGAGAGTCGGCAGAGACCTGTGCGACTGGTCCCAAGCAGTCGCTTCTATTTTTGATTGGCCAGCCCAATCGGTGTCCCAAATTTATGTTGTAAATCGCATCCCTGCCTACTTTACATGCATTTCTCCTCATTTGCATGCATGGATTTGAAGATGATCATTGGAGAGGTTAGTGAATGGGGATTGAGGGAAATCTGGTCGTAAACCGATCGGTAGACGATCGGTTTGCTTTGTGAATCTAGTCCAATATGTAGCCGCTGAAGTTGAGGAGGGGTAGAGTTGCTGCTTTTACTATTGTTGGGTTCATGTTCTCAGAAACTCTTCCTTTTATTGTTCAATAGTATTGCATTAAGATGAATTAACTGGAGATCATTGTTCTCAAAGGCTTTTTTCTACTGTTCTCAAAGACTTCTTTTTATTCTGTGAAACTTAGATATGTCAAGTAGATGCAGGGCTGAACATAATATCCCTATAGCCAGCCTGAATATACATCTTTCAATAGCAGGGGAAAAAATGTTACATTAGTGGTTCTGGAACACAATGAGATATCACAACTTTAAGACTTATGATTAAGAGAATTCATAGGCAAAATTGTCTTTAAAGTCATATATTTATTGAAATACATGGTTTGTGTGTGGTGCAGTGGTTAAAGCTACAGCCTCAGCACTTTGAGGTTGTGGGTTCAAACCTCTGCTGTGCCTTGTGACCCTGCGCAAGTCACTTATTCCCCCCATTGCCCCAGGTACATTAGATAGATTATGAGCCTGCTAGGACAGATAGGGAAAAATGTTTGAGTACCTGAATAAATTCAAGTAAACCAGTCTGAGCTCCCTTGGGAGAATGGTATAGAAATTAAATAAATAATAAACAAATAAAATTATCTCAGAGATACAAATAAATATACTTCTACTACTACTACTAATTATTTCTATGGCACTACCAGACGTACGCAGCGCTGTACAGAGTCACAAAGAAGTAAAAGAAACAGTTTCTGCTCAAAAGAGCTTACAATCTAAACAGCCAAGACAGATAAACAGAATGTCATGGATACAGTTAATGGGGGAACACAGACTGAGCTGCAAGCAATAAGCGCATGGTTGAGGAGATGGTGCGAAGAAGAAGGATTCCTTTTTGTGAGGAACTGGACAACTTTTTTGGGGAAGAACAAGCTCTTCAGGAGGGACGGACTACACCTGAGCACGGCAGGAACGAGGCTGCTAGCAAACAACGTCAAGAGAGGAATTGAACAGGCTTTAAACTGAGAAGAAGGGGAAAGCCGACAGTCGACCTGACGTCGACGGTTCGGACAAGAATATCCAAAGGAGATACTGAGCAGGAAAAATGCTGGGAACAAACAAGAGACGAACAACAGAAACCGTTGACCAACAAGAGGGCCAAACAGATAAAATTAGAGGAACAGGAGAAATCGGAAAATCAGGTTGCGGACGAAAAGGATGTATCAAAAAAACGAGGAAGAAAAGAACAGAAATCAGGGACTGGCGGCCAAAATAGGGGATGGCAAGAGGAGCAAAACACATGAAAAACAAGCAGAGAAAAGAAAAGACCGGGACTTAAATTGTTTGTACGCAAATGAAAGGAGCCTAAAGTACAAAATGGGAGAGTTAGAAGTCAAAGCCCAAAAAGAGGACCTAGACATCATTGGAATCACGGAAGCATGGTGGAACGAGGATAACCAATGGGATGTAGTACTGCCAGGGTACAAACTCTATAGAAGAGACAGGACTCACAAGAAGGGTGGAGGAATAGCACTATACATAAAAGACACCATTCCCTCGTCCGCAGTGGATATAGAACCAAAGGCAAAAGGATTGGAGTCATTATGGGTTAAATTACCGGGAAAAAATGGCCTTGACATAAGATTGGGTCTATACTATCGTCCACCTGGACAAACGGAAGCAAACGACAAAGATCTGGCAGCAGAATTGAGGCGGGAAGGCAACAACAGGAACTTGACAGTAATGGGGGATTTTAACTACCCCGGGATAAACTGGAGTATTGGAAACTCCAACTGTGCAAGGGAAACATAATTCTTAGAGGCTGTGAGGGACTGCTTTATGGATCAGCTTGTCAAGGAACCAACAAGAGGGAATGCCACTCTTAACCTAATCCTCAACGGACTAGGGGGACCAGCAAAGGAAGTGGAAATAGTAGGACCACTAGGAAACAGCGATCACAACATGATCCAGTACAAATTAGAAGTAGGTACAGCAAAAGGGAAAAGAACCACAGCAACAACATTCAACTTCAAAAAGGGAACTATGATGCTATGAGAGAAATGGTAAGAAGAAAACTCAGAAAAAGCTCAAGAAAAGCAGAAACCGTAGAGCAAGCCTGGTCTCTATTCAAGGGCACAGTGCAAGAAACGCAACATATGTACATCCCCAGATTTAGAAAAGGGTGCAAAAAAAAACCGAGCAAAAGATCCCGCATGGATAAACAATGAGGTGAAGAAAGCGATAGGAGACAAGAAAAAATCATTCCTGAATTGGAAAAAGGACCAAACTGAGGAGAACTGGAAAGAACACAGGAAAAGCCAAAAAGAGTGTCATCAAGTGGTTAGGAGAGCGAAAAGAGAATACGAAGAGAGGCTGGCCAGGGAGGCAAAAAACTTCAAATCGTTCTTCAGATATGTTAAAGGGAAGCAACCGGCAAGGGAGGAAGTAGGACCTTTGGATGATGGAGACAGAAAGGGAGTGATAAAAGAGGAAAAAGAGGTAGCCGACAGGTTAAACAAATTTTTCTCATCAGTCTTCACAAGCGAGGACACATCCGGTGTACCAGAACCCGACGTGATCTTCCATGGAGACCAAGAAGAAAAACTGTCAACAATAGAGGTGAGCCATGAGGATGTCCTCCAACAGATAGATAGATTGAAAAGCGACAAATCGCCAGGCCCGGATGGTATCCACCCTAGGGTACTAAAAGAACTAAGAAATGAGATAGCGGAAATACTCCAACGAGTTTGCAACCTATCCTTGAAAACTGGAGAGATCCCGGAAGACTGGAAGATAGCAAATGTTACACCTATCTTTAAAAAGGGGTCAAGAGGAGACCCGGGAAACTATTGGCCGGTAAGTTTGACATCAGTTCCGGGCAAGATGGTAGAAGCACTGATAAAGGACAGCATCTGTGAGCACATCGAAAAAAATGGGCTGATGAAAGCGAGCCAACATGGCTTCTGCAAGGGAAGATCGTGCCAAACAAACTTACTACACTTCTTTGAGGGGGTAAACAGTCAGTTGGACAAAGGGGAACCAGTAGACATCATTTACCTCGACTTCAAAAAGGCCTTTGACAAGGTACCCCATGAGCGGTTACTTAGGAAGCTGTGGAACCACGGGTTGGAAGGAGACGTGCACAGATGGGTCAAACACTGGTTGGCAGGCAGAAGACAGAGGGTTGGAGTGAAGGGTCACTACTCAGGCTGGAGGAAAGTCACGAGCGGAGTTCCGCAGGGGTCTGTACTCGGACCACTGCTGTTCAATGTATTTATAAATGACCTGGAAACGGGGACGAAGTATGAAGTTATCAAATTTGCGGATGACACTAAACTCTGTAGAAGGGTTAGAAATGCGGAAGAGTGTGAGGACCTACAAAGGGACCTAAACAAACTGGAGGAGTGGGCGAATAAATGGCAGATGGACTTCAATGTAGGGAAATGCAAGGTCATGCATATAGGGAGAAAGAACCCGATGTTCAGCTACCAAATGGGGGGATTAGTATTAGAGGGAAGTAACCTTGAAAGAGATTTGGGTGTACTGGTGGACACAACAATGAAGTCAACAGCACAATGTGCAGCAGCCGCGAAGAAGGCAAACAGAATGTTGGGTATTATTAAGAAGGGTATTACGACCAGAACGAGAGAAGTCATTCTGCTGTTATATCGGGCAATGGTGCGCCCACACCTGGAGTACTGTGTTCAGTATTGGTCACCGTACCTTAAGAAGGATATGGCAATACTTGAGAGGGTCCAGAGGAGAGCGACACGAATGATTAAGGGCATGGAAAACCTTTCATACACTGAAAGATTGGAGAGATTGGGGCTCTTCTCCCTGGAAAAGCGGAGACTCAGAGGAGACATGATAGAGATCTACAAGATCATGAAGGGCATAGAGAGAGTAGAGAGGGACAGATTTTTCAAACTTTCAAAACATAAAAGAACAAGAGGGCATTCGGATAAGTTGGAAGGAGATAGATTCAAAACGAATGCTAGGAAGTTTTTCTTTACCCAACGTGTGGTGGACATATTAGAATGCGCTTCCAGAGGACATAATAGGACAGAGTACGGTACTGGAGTTCAAGAAAGGATTGAACAATTTCCTGCTGGAAAAAGGGATAGAGGGGTATAGATAGAGGGCTACTGCACAGGTCCTGGACCTGTTGGGCCGCCGCGTGAGCGGACTGCTGGGCACAATGGACCTCAGGTCTGACCCAGCGGAGGCATTGCTTATGTTCTTATAACAGTTAATCAGCTGGCTGGGTTGGAGGGCAAAGGAGTAGGTTTAAGGATTGAAGGCTATATCAAAAAGGTAGGTTTTCAGTTTGCTTTTATGGCAAGGGAAGGGGCTTGGTGAAAAAACTCAGGTAATTTATTCCAGGCATAGGGGGCAGCTAAATGAAAGGAACGAAGTCTGGAATTGGCAGTGGAGGACAAGGGTAAAGCTACGAGTGGCTTAGCTGAGGAACGGAGTTCTCTGCGAGGTGTAGAGAGGAGAGATATTGAGGGGCAGCAGAATGAACAGTAATAGGAGTTTGAACTGTATAAAGATTATGTCAGAGATACTAGCAGCAAGAATATCAGAAATCATTCAAAAGCTAGTCCAAATCGATCACACTAGCAGAGTCACTTCAAACACTGGAAAAGTGCTAAACATATTTCAGATGATATTTAGCTGTTGCTGGCTAAATTAGCCCTAGATAATCAATGCTGGACCATGTCGGGGCACTGGCATTAAAAATTTGAGGTTCATGTAAATTGTGTTAGCCACTGGAGTTTATGCAGACCCCAGTCAATATTCATCTGGGACCTGAATAAGACACTTATGCAGTTCCTAGCTCAATAACAGTCAAGAACTGCACAGTGGTTTCTATCCAGGTCCGGAGTCCCCTCCCTTTCCAATCTCCCCTTCTACCCTATAATGCAGACCTGAGTGCTCATCACCTTCACCTCCACAGGGTCCCCGTAGCTTACCTAGGTGTTCTTGGTGGTCTAGCAGGGCAGATGAATAGATGCAATGTCCTCCTCACTCCTACCCAGTGCAGCAGCCTATTGAAAATGGTTACTGTGACCTCTAGCAAGGGAGGTCTGTGGTGATAGTCAGTGGCACTGCCTGGTTAAGTGCCACTGAATATCAGTGGATACCTCCATGCAAGTGATTTAAATGGCTCTCCTGGTCATTTAAATCACTTTGAATATCAGCCAGATCCTCTATAATAAAACCCTAAGCGCGCATGAGCACTTACAATGCCGTGATCCCTGACAGCATGATTTGTGACTCTGTGGCCATGTTCGATTTGCGGTACGTGTGGCGGCTTGCAGCGCATGCGGCGGTGAGAGCAATAGCAGGAGGGTGTCCTTCGAGGTGCTGCGAGGCATCCAGTTGCTACTGCTGCATAGGGAAGTGGAGGGTGAGAGGAAAAAGGGGCTGCTTTGGGGGGAGGGGTATGCTGGGGGGCAAGCAGCAATCTTGGTTTACTCGGGGGGCCATAGAGAGATAGGCAGGGGGCTATGGATAGAGACAGACAGAAAGAAAGACAGACAGACAAGGGGCCAGGGAGAGACACAGATAGAAAGAATGACAAACAGACAGGGGGGGCCAGAGAGACAGACAGACAGATAGCGTCCAAGGAGCGAGAAAGAAAGAAAGACAGACAAGAGGCCAGGGAGAGACACAGACAGAAAGAATAACAAACAGACAGGGGGGCCAGAGAGACAGACAGCGGCCAAGGAGCAAAAAAGACCAGCGGCCAAGGAGAGACACAGAAAGAAAGACAGACACATCTGTTCTAGCACCCGTTAATGTAACATGTTTAAAGACTAGTATTTAACTAAAAGAATGTAAAAATAGTAATCCGGGGACTTTATGTGAGGATCGTTTTTTGACATGGTTCATTGGGAGTATTTTATGGAGGTTTCAAATTTTCTGTGCTGTTTTAGGAAATTACAAAAATTGCCAGTGGTCTGTGCAAAAATAATTGGAAGGATATGCTTTTTTTTTAGAATAGAGGGAGCTCCAAAACAGGCAGGTCCATTTCCTTTGCTGCTGTTTTCATTATCATTAAATTTCTTTGCAGAAAAAAAAGCCTTCTGTGAAACTGTTAGTGGAATAGATGGATGAAACAAATTTCAGAACAGTATGTATTGATAATATTCTTCTGACCATTAGTGGGCTCACACTTCTAAATTTTATTGAGTAATTTGATAACTTCTATAGGACTATTAGGGTCAAGATCAGTTCCACTAAAAGTAATGGGTCCGATACTCAGCCTGCAGTGCTCAGCACTTTGCTGGTCACCAGGAAATTTAATGCCGGGCCTTGTCTGGACTTCGGTATTGGAATTTCCAGGTTTGCAGAGCCAACTAAAGCACAGTCAGTTAAGTGAGTTATTTAGCACTTAACTGGCTATGGAGAACTGCATAAAGATGGGACTGACCTTTATGTGGTCCTATTTATGCAATGACCTTGTCCAGTTCAGTGCTAATATTGGTACTTAAACAGCAAAGTACTTACTCCACTCCTGGAATGCTGTCAGTATAGCCATTTTTGAGTTTGGCAGGTTATTGACAATTTTCAGTGGCACTCACCAGTTAAGTCCTCTTAAGGAACTCTAAAAACAAAAGGCACACTAAGCAGCACAGTGCTCACTTACACTGTATCTTCTTGGATTTGACTCAAAAATTTAGTTTGTCATTTACCTTTTTGGGACTCCTGATGCAGGCAATTTAGCCAAAACACAGTCCGTGTCGAGTCCTTGATCTATCATATGCTGTTGTGAGTCCATGATTTGCTGTTTGTCTTCATGTTTGGTTGTTAATAAAGTGGGTTTTGAAGACCAGGCACACTCTGCTCGCTTCTATTGGACTTTGTGGCTAGTTTTGCAGATGTGATTGCCTCCTTTTTGGGCTGCCGTCAACCACATGGACATCCATTTCAACATTTTGGGATGTTCATATGCTTCAAAAATAAGTGCCCCAGTCAGGTGTCTGAATATTGCTGCTAACTGGGCAAGTCCTAGCACTGCCCCAACCCCACTCATAGACTACACTGGCAATTAAACAGTGCTGCAGCAGTCTTGTTATAACATTCAACAGCTCCTTTCTTCTGTCTTACCCTCTGACCAGCATCATATGCCTCCTTTCACCTCTTCCCCAACTTCTCCATTTCTCCCAACTCTTATCCTTCCTCACTGTCCCCTCTCACATTCTACTGCCTATCAACCCCTCCAAGTCCTTCACATGATCTAGAGATGCCAAGGGTGAAACATCCCAAAGTGAGATTTGCCATGCTTAGGAGTGAGATTAAGGCCAAAAAGTGACATCTAGGGGCTTATAATTGAAAGAGAAAAACGTCCAAAAACTGGCCTAAGTCGGCACTTGGACGAACATTTCTAAAAAACGTCCAAGCGCTGATAATCAAACCGGGTTTTGGACGTATTTCTAAACGACTTAGGCCCTCATAGTGCTGCTCAACGTCCAAAGCTAAATAGGGCGTTTCGGGAGGCATGTCGAGGGCAAGAGTTGGGCGGGACGTTGTATAACCAAAAGTGATACAGCCCACGATCGACGGAACTTGGACGTTGTGACTTAAACCATTTGAAACATAGTCTAAGCCACAAAAACCCACCTAAACTCACCAGATAGGCACTGAAAACACATAAAACAGACCCCCACACACTACCCCAGTGGTCACCAACCCCACCTCCACCCCCCATAAAAATTTTAATCACAACTTTGAAATTCAGCCTCCAGACCATCATCACCTGGCCGCCTGGCATAGGAAAGCCTAGTCGTCCAGCACAGAGTCGTCTTGGGGATGGGATAGGGTCCCATAGAGAGGAGGACCCATGCCCATAAGCCCCTGTAATCACTGCATTGATACTTAAACATGTGCACTGCCCTATACACCCCCAAAATCCTTTTTTACTGGCATATAAGTGGCTCCTGCAGCCATAAGGGCTATTGGGGTAGTAGATAAGTGGGTCTAGGTGATTCTGGAGGTGGTTTGGGGGGCTCACCATCACCTATAAGGGAGCTGTAGTGAGGAGAAGCCATGGCACCCTGTTTGTGCAGTTCACAGCAGTGCCCTGTAAGGTACCCCACTATTTAGGTGCCTTGTCTGGGTGTTCTGTCCATCACTTTGCAGGCCCCTCCCACGTCCAACAAGGCTTGTTCTAGACGTTTTGGACTTGGACGGACAGTTGGACGAAAATGTGCTTTAAAGATCAACGTTTTAGCAGCTTGGACGATCAGATCTTTAGGACGTATAATTGAACGATTTTCGAAAGTCAAAAGATGTTAGACATCTCTTTTGAAAATGGGACTTAGGCTCTTTTTGACTTTGGACGACTTGCGAAATGGACTTAAACAGACTTAGACATCCCTTTCGATTATGTCCCTCCACGTGTATAAATGTAGGATGATTTAAGTGTAGCATTGCTTTGGAAATGAATCAAGGCAGCATTAAATGATATTGACCATTCTTTGGAGCCTCTAACAGAATACAAAGTGGAGAGCAATTTGCGTAACATTTTTGAACTGAAAATTGTCTTCCAATCAATAATTAAAAGTATGTACGGTAGATTGGTTTCAGAGTACACAAACTTGCAGTAAAGGGAAAAAGAACAAGGGAAGGGGAAGCAGCAAGCAGGAAGGTATGATCAGATTTCTTCTTACTGGTTGGACCACTTGATTGCTTCTCTAAGTTTTGCCTCTCATGAAAGCAGTGATCAAGATCAGTCCATTGGTACTGAAGGTCTGATGAGTGAGAAATACGGCTCAAAGATTGTGTGAGAAAGCTTTCAAATGAGTGTGACTTGGCATCTCTGCATGATCTCTCTACAATATTGCTACTCCTTGGGTTTTGGCCAGGTACTAGTTACCTGGATTGACCACTGTGAGAAAGGGCTACTGGGCTTGATGGACCATTAGTCTGACCCAGTAAGGCTATTTTTTTTTTAGTCTTTTAAAGTTAGTATTTTCCCTAGTGCTGTTGTGTGTTATTAAACTGTATTTTAGTTAATAGATGGTTTTAACATTTTTGTACACCACCTAGAAGGTTTGATTAGGCGGTATAAGAAATTTTAAATAAACTTGAAACTTATGTTCATTTCCTCATTCTTATCCAACCAGTCTCACTCCATCCCGCTCATCTAACCTATTCTTAGTCACACTTTTCAGTTAACTGCCAAATCTCTGGATACCTACTGAGGGGAAGATTCTCAAAACTTTAACATGGTCGCTAAACTGGTTCCAGTCAGTTTAGAGTTCATGTATTTTAGCGGCAGATTATCAAAATGGCTTACCGTGGTATTTTTCAAGCTATCTAGCAGTCTTCAACTCTGCCATGCAAATGTATTAGAACAAGGTCATTAATATTTAAAGGAGCAGTCCAGGCGATCCTTTATTATCGCCAAGTGATTCCCTAAGCTCGCTGTCCTACATTTGTGAGCAAAATTTTCCAACAGGTCTGAACTGTCCTAGCCTTCTAATCTAATCTAATCTTAAATTTGTATTCTGCATCATCTCTTTACTTTTTGGTCAATGCTTGAGCACTGATTGGCTCAGATATTGCCAGGAAAGTATGGCTTGACAGCTCAGATCTGCCAGAAAATTTTGGCACCACTCCCTCCAACCAACAAACAAACCCACAACACACCCCCAGCAGTTGGAGGGATGCCCATTCCCTCCCACCGCCAAGCAACCCCCCACCACAACACCAGCAGTGGGATGGATATCCACTCCCTCTCACCGCCATTGTAGTACCACCGATACCCCCCCCCCCCCCCCCCCGTACTTCCGACACCCCCTGCCCCACCTTACCTTGTTTATGAAGGCCAGCCAGAGGGATGCCTTCTACCTCCATCCAGCAGACCTACCTCTTAATAATGATGGGCCTTCCCCTCCCCAGTGCATCCTGGGATGCGCCAGGGAGGGGCCTAAAGCTCTGACTGGCCCAGGTTGCTTAAGGCCCCTCCTATGGGCCTGTCAGATTTTACCACCAACATTTGAGAATCTTCCCCTGAATCTCTAATTCCCCACTCTTCTTCATACCAGATCACACCTATTAATCCACTCACTCTCTTTCACTCTGCAACCTAATATCTAAATCACTGCTCATCTACCAAATCTCTAACGGGTCCTTTTACTAAGCTGTGGTAAAAAGTGGCCTTAACACACCCTTATGCATGGTTTTCTCATGTGCTAAGCCCATTTTTATCACAACCAAGAAATGACCAATTTCTTTTTTTTTTCTATGGATGGCAATGCATAAGAACATGAGCAAAAGAATAGCTATACTTAACGTGACCATTTATTTTTTTCATCAAAAGGGGACATCTATTAATTGTCAGTCCCGCCCCTAATTCCGCCCTAGCCCCGCCCCAATCCCGCCCTAGCCCCACCCCCAATTTATTCCATTCATTTTTCATGTACACATATCTTCATATTAATTCATAATGGTAACCTTAAAATTAAAAAAAACTACAAAGCACTCTATACGCAGAGAAAATGTTAATTATCATTTATATTTGGGGGGATTTCAAAGATGTCAAGGCAAATGTCTTTAAAATATGCAATGTCACCTCAATAACTATAGAAAAATAGACAAATATAGTGCAAAATATAGACAGCAGATATAAATTCTCTAAACTGACACATTTTGATCACTAAATTGAAAATAAAATCATTTTTCCTACCTTTGTTGTCTGGTGATTTCATGAGTCTCTGGTTGCGTTTCCTTCTGTCTGTGTATCCTTTCTTTCATTTATTTTTTTCTGCACTCAGGTCCAACAATTGTCACTTTCTATTCCCTCCTTCCTTCCTATGTCCATAGTGCCCCCCAGTGCCTCTGTCCTGTGTCCTTAGTGCCCCAGTGCCTCTGTCCTGTGTCCCTAGTACCCCCAGTGCCTCCTTCCCATGTCCATAGTGCCCCCAGTGCCTGCCCTGTGTCCTTAGTGCCCCCAGTGCTTCCTTCTTATGTCCATAGTACCCCCAATGCCTCTTTCCCATGTCCAAAGTGCCCCCAGTGCCTCCTTCTCATGTCCATAATGTCCTCAGTGCCTCTGTCCTGTGTCCCTAGTGCCCCCAGTGCCTCCTTCCTATGTCTTCCCTTGCCTTTGTCCCTCCCCGAAGCCAGCCTAACTGCCTACCTCCTTCCCTCCCTCTAGTGCCTGATTCAACCCCCCAGAGATTCACCCCCCTCCCGCAGATTCAAACCCCCCTGTGTACCGCCGCTGCCTGCTAGTCTGCCTCCCTACCGTGCTGATTGAAACCCTGGGCCGCCGCTGCTGCTTCTTGGCTTCTTCCCGACGTCAATTTTGACGTCACAGAGGAAGTTCGGTCCAGTCAGGCAGCGATTGGCTGGCCCCGAACTTCCTCTCCGACGTCAAAATTGACGTCGGGAAGAAGACAAGAAGCAGCGGTGGCGGTGGCGGCCCAGGGTTTCAATCGGCATGGCAGGGATAGAGAAAGTGATCGGCCGTCCTGGTGTCCCTGTACACAGCTTCGGGACGCTGTCCCTGAAACGGGACATTTTGGTGTCCCGAAGCGGTGGGTCGGGACAACGGGACGGTCGGTCCGAAAATGGGACTGTCCCGTTAAAAACGGGATGTATGGTCACCTTAGCTATACTGGGTCAGACCAATGGCCCATCTTGCCCAAAATCCTGTTTCCACAGTGGCCAATCCAGGTCACAAGTACCTGGCAGAACCCCAATTAGTAGTAACATTCCATGCTACCAATCCAAAGGCAGTGGCTTCCCCCATGCCTATCTCAATAGCAGACTATGAACTTTTTCTCCAGGAACTTGCCCAAACCTTATTTAAACCCAGCTATGTTAATTGTTCTTATGATATACTCTGTCAATGCATTTCAGAGCTTATTCTGAGTGAAAAAATATTTCTTTCTATTGGTTTTAAAAATATTTTCCAGTAACTTCATTGAATGTTGAGAATATGTTAAAACCCTCAGCTCAATGTGCAGCAGTGGCAGATAAGAAAGCAAATAGAATTTTAGGAATTGTCAGAAATGGAAATCAAAGATGAAAATGTTATAATGCCCTTGTATTGCTCTATAATATGGCTGCACCTCGAATACTGTGTGCAGTTCTGATCACCGTTATCTCAAAAAGATATAGCAGAATTAGAAAAGGTACAGAGAAGTGCTACAAAATGATAAAAGGGATGGGACATTTTCCCTATGATGAAAGGCTAAAGTGGCTAGGGCTCTTCAGCTTGGAGAAAAGACAGCTCAGGGGTGATATAATAGAGGTTTATAAAATAACTAGTCTTATAGCCCGTTACATTAACGGGTGCTAGAATATATGTGTGTGGTCTCTCTTTATTTCTTTCTCTCTCTCTCCTTAGCCGCTTTCTTTCTTTCTGTCTTTCTTTTTCTTTGGCTGTCCATCACCACCCCTTGCCTGCTCCCCCTGTCCATTCTCCCTTCCTTTTACCTCCCCTGTGTCGACCACCACCCCTTCACAGCTCTCCTTATGCAGCAGCAGGCCTTCTCCCTTTGTTTTACCTCCCCCCCTGTCCAGCAGCACCTTCCTTCTCCCCCTGTCCAACATTAGGCCTCCGTTCCTTTTTCTTCACCTCCCCCTCCTGTCCATCAGCACCTCTTTCCTTCTCCCCCTGTCCATCAGTAGGCTACCCTTCCTTTTTATCCCCCCCTCCTTCTTATCCCTATGATACACTTACCTTGCTCTGCCCCTGATCAGAGGCTCCCGACAGCCGCCCAGTTGCACCCATTGGAAAAGTTCCCTCTGCGGCATCCCGCACCCCTCCTGACGTGACTCCCGCTGTCCCGCATCTGCCCCTGTGTCTTTCTTCTTGTCTTTGTATCCCTTCCTCCCTCTGTCTGTCTGTCCAAAGCAGCATTTCCTCCCCCCACACCAGTTCCCTGTGCACCTGTCCCTGTGTCTTTCTTCTTGTCTTTCTGTGTCCCTTCCTCCCTCTGTCTGTCTGTGCAAAGCTGCATTCCCTCCTTTCCATTTCCCTCCCCCCACACCAGTTCCCTGTGCCTTAATTAGCGTTTCCTCTACCCTCTTTCCCTTCCCACAGTCGCGACTACAAACGCGGGACCGAGTCCTTTGCGGCCCCCTCCTTCCCTTCCCTTCCCGCGGGCCCGACTGGCAATGTAAGCAGCGTGTCAGCAGTCTTCACACGCTGCTTCGGGTCCTTCTACTGCCCTGATTTACTCTGGCACGTCCGGAGCAAATCAGGGCAGTAGAAGGGCCCGAAGCAGCGTGTGAAGACTGCTGACACGCTGCTTAAATCGGCAGTTGGGCCCGCGGTAAGGGAAGAGGGGGGGCGACAAATGAGTCAGGTCCCGGGCAGCGGAAAGTTGCTGGGCTCCTCGGTGGGGGTGCTGAGTGGCCGCGATCCCTCTCCTCCCAGACCCCCCCCCCCCGGAGGAACGGAGATCGGCGGCTACAGCCCCTGGCTTCGTTGTCTTCTATCCACTGCGGCCAACCCTAGCGGAAACAGGAAGTAGTCAGAGAGGGCGGGCCGCAGTGGACAGAAGACAGCAAAGCCAGCGTTAAGACAGCATTTAAAAGTGGATGAGCCGGCGAGAAGGAGGAGGTGGTGGTTTTGGCAGTGAGTGAGGGGGGGAGTCGCCGGCTGTGCATTCATGATCTGTCCTCCGCATACTGTCCTCTGGCCACGAGGCCAGACCGTAAGCCGTGCATGCCACTTCCTAGCTGCAGCTCACGGAAAACGGACCCATGCATAGGAAGTGCGCATGTGCAGCTTACCGTTTTATTATATTAGATGAGCGAAGTGGCAAGGCTAGATGTGAATCGCTTGTTCACTCTTTCCAAAAATACTAGGACTAGGGGGCATGTGATAAAACTACAAAGTAGTAGATTTAAAACCAGAGAAAATATTTGTTGCCAGAGATTATGGTGAAATCAGTTAGCTTAGTGGTGTTTAAAAAAGGTTTGGATAATTTCCTAAAAAAGAAGCCATCAGCCATTCTTGAGATGGCTTGATGAAATCCACTGCTTATTCCTAGGATAAGCAGCATAAAATCTGTTTTACTACTTGGGATCTAGCTAGGTATTTGGGACCTTGGTTGGTCACTGCTGGAAACAGGATGATGAGGCTTGATGGACCTTCAGTTTGTCCCGGTATGACAATTCTTATCTTCTTCTTATGTCCCCTAGTCTTTGTAATTTTGGACAGAGTAAAAAAATCAATTCACTTGTACCTGTTCTACACCACTCAGGATTTTGTAGACTTCAATCATAGCGCCCCTCAACTATCTCTTTTCCAAGCTGAAGTGCCCTAATCTCTTTAGCCTTTCCTCATATGAAAGGAGTTCCATTAGCACATGGCTATTAAAAAGAATTACCACAGGACCACTTACCAATATCTATTTTGTAGGAAGTAAGAGTTCATTCAGTACCAATTAGCATGTGAAAATGTGTATGCACTAACTGATTAGCACAGAAAGCAAATATACTTACCTGTAGCAGGCGTTCTCTGAGGACAGCAGGCATATATTCTCATATGTGGGTGACATTAACTATGGAACCCAGTATGGACACTGCCATGTGCACTGTCACTTTAAATCTTTAGGCAGTACTCATACCATGCACCTGTGTCAGTGCCTTCTTGACCAATGATAGGACTAAACAAAACTAAGAAGCCAACTTGGGGAGGTGAGCAGGTTGTGAGAATATTATGCTTGTTGTTCTCCAAGGACAAGCAGGTATAATATTCTCACATGTAGGACTCCCAAGCTGCATTTGCAACATTGTTTGTCATATATTTACTCTGTAGTTTCATTCCCTTTAAACAGTATAAGTATCTCGGGTCAACCATCAATGCCATGTGACCGAGCAGACAGGATCTGGTGTACAGAAATGCACTTGAGGATGGACATTGACAAAAGTGAATGAGATTGTTGACTCTCTGCTCAGGTAGAAAAGTCCAACCTTGACTGGTGTTCAAGAGTACTCCTATGAACTCCAAGTTTTGAGATGGCTGTAGATGTGCTTTCTGGTAGTTGACAGCAAAAAGTCTGACGAGCAACCAGCAGAGACACCAATGGGGCCAGTGGAAACTGGCAGAGAGACCGGTGATGGCACTGGGAGTGGCAAGAGAATACCTGGAGGGCAAATGAGGGTTCAGGAGAGGACCTGGAAGAGCTGGAAGATCTATGGAGTCCAGGGGGAAGGCTCGGGGAAAGTTCTGGTCAAGAATGAATAAACTAAATTGAACCAATGTACTTAGTCTAAATAATCCAAAGATAAACAAAAAAATAGACTAGTAGAACTTAAGGTTTAAGATACCAAAAGTATTTGTGTACTCTCAGATACCCGTCTCTTAGATCAATGAAGTTTTCACTAAGATTGCATATACGGGTTCAGATATCAATCATTGAGTACCAAAATTGCAAATAATATTGTGAAGTGCTATAAAGTGCTGTAAAGTGCTAAATGAACTCAAAATAAGTATGAAAATAAATCTATTGCACTTATCTTAATGCACCCAATACACCCTACGGGACCCGTTTCACCCGAATTGGGCTTCTTCAGGGGTCAAATTTCTGAAAATAAATACATAAATGAAAAAAGAATATTAAATATTTCTTAAACCTTTAAGAATAAAACTTTTGAGAATAAAACATGTGAGCGTGCCTACAATGATAAAATCTTAAAATATATAAGAATGAACTTACTTGTGTTGTCTCGAGTTAACAAGACAAAAAATGGCGCTTTAGCATCGGAGACGCCGACGCATGCGCTGTTATAGGCTATCTAATTACTCTATGCGCATGCGTGAAAGATACCGTATGTATAAAATTTTGTTTGAAAATATGCGTGTCAGTGATGATCTTAGTTAGGAAATTCAATAAAATACTCTCCAATCTATATTGTTGTTAAGACCCTTAGGCGACATGGTTTGTAGTCTATAAATCCACCTAATTTCTTTTTGAGCAAGTCGTTTTCTTCTATCTCCCCCTCTGATG
This sequence comes from Geotrypetes seraphini, assembly GCF_902459505.1. Classification (NCBI taxonomy): domain Eukaryota; kingdom Metazoa; phylum Chordata; class Amphibia; order Gymnophiona; family Dermophiidae; genus Geotrypetes; species Geotrypetes seraphini. The sequence continues at coordinate 86,422,270 of NC_047085.1, forward strand.
TTACTTTCCTCTTTATCAATACAAAAATATTTAAGATCCTGAAATTTGTGTTTTGCAATGAAGCAATGTTCTACGAGAGGAGCTGTCATCTTATTGTGTTTTATGTTGGATTTGTGTTCAATGATACGTGTTTTAAAGCATCTGGTCGTCATACCCACATATATCTTTTTGCACGGGCAGAGAATGATATATATCACAAAATCAGATGAGCAGGTCAAAAATTTTTTAATTGGATATGTTTTTCCGTCTGACGGGTTGGTGAAAGAATTTTGTGTGATGGTCAAAGCACAAATGCTGCAACGGCCACATTTATGGAAACCGTTAGGTAAAAGATTTCTATGAGAAACCTCTACATTGGTATCCCTGGTAGACGAAAATAATTCCTTGAGATTGCGTTCTCTAGAAAACGCCATTCTTAACTCAGTGTTTTCAAAAATTTTATTTGATTGAACTATTTTCCAATTGTTTTTCAAGATCTGAGCTAAAGTGCTGCCATCGTTAGAATATTTGAGCACACAGGTCATGATCTCTTCTTCAGGGTCATTGCTTTTGTTTTGTTTTTCTTCCATTAACCACTCTCTGTGGACGAATTTGGCTCTCTTCTTTGATTGATGTAATATGTTCTTAGGGTAACCCCTATCTTTTAATTTACTAAGAAATTTTTTAGAATGTACCTTATAATCAGTCTGTTTTGTGCAATTTCTTTTAATACGTAGGAGTTGTGAAAACGGTAAGTTCTTCTTGAGACTATATGGATGACAGCTGTTAAAATTTAAAAACGTATTTCTATCTGTAGGTTTGGAATATAAATCAAATTCAAAGTTATTAGGAGTTTGTGTTATCTTTAAGTCCAAAAACTCTATTGACTGAGTAGAAATCTTTATTGTGAATTTTAAATGGTCATCACAACTATTTAACCAATCGAAAAAAGTGTGTAGGTCTTCTGTAGGTCCTGTCCACAACATCAAGACGTCATCTATGTATCTGAACCATTTGAAAATATATGTTGCAAAAGGAGAATTTTCAATCCATGCTTTCTCAAACTCACACATATAAAGATTAGCTACCGAGGGAGCAAACACTGCTCCCATTGCTACTCCCGATTTTTGTTGGTAAAATTCTTTGTTGTACGTAAAGAAATTTTCTTTCATAGCAATGTGTGCTAAATTAAGAATAAAGTTGGTAGGAATGAAATGTGGCTGGACTCTTTTCTCCAACGTTGCCTTGATGACATCAAGAGCTTCACTTTGGGGAATTGAAGTATATAAAGATATGACATCTAGAGAAACCAATGTAAAAGGAAAGTTATGTTTGGAAATGCTTTCTAGTTTATTCATGATGTCCTTGGAATCCTTGATGTAAGAATCCGATTTCATAACTTCATGTTTTAAAAATTCATCTGTGAAGCTAGACAGAGGCTCTAGAAGTGATCCTCTAGAAGTGATCACTTCTAGAGCCTCTGTCTAGCTTCACAGATGAATTTTTAAAACATGAAGTTATGAAATCGGATTCTTACATCAAGGATTCCAAGGACATCATGAATAAACTAGAAAGCATTTCCAAACATAACTTTCCTTTTACATTGGTTTCTCTAGATGTCATATCTTTATATACTTCAATTCCCCAAAGTGAAGCTCTTGATGTCATCAAGGCAACGTTGGAGAAAAGAGTCCAGCCACATTTCATTCCTACCAACTTTATTCTTAATTTAGCACACATTGCTATGAAAGAAAATTTCTTTACGTACAACAAAGAATTTTACCAACAAAAATCGGGAGTAGCAATGGGAGCAGTGTTTGCTCCCTCGGTAGCTAATCTTTATATGTGTGAGTTTGAGAAAGCATGGATTGAAAATTCTCCTTTTGCAACATATATTTTCAAATGGTTCAGATACATAGATGACGTCTTGATGTTGTGGACAGGACCTACAGAAGACCTACACACTTTTTTCGATTGGTTAAATAGTTGTGATGACCATTTAAAATTCACAATAAAGATTTCTACTCAGTCAATAGAGTTTTTGGACTTAAAGATAACACAAACTCCTAATAACTTTGAATTTGATTTATATTCCAAACCTACAGATAGAAATACGTTTTTAAATTTTAACAGCTGTCATCCATATAGTCTCAAGAAGAACTTACCGTTTTCACAACTCCTACGTATTAAAAGAAATTGCACAAAACAGACTGATTATAAGGTACATTCTAAAAAATTTCTTAGTAAATTAAAAGATAGGGGTTACCCTAAGAACATATTACATCAATCAAAGAAGAGAGCCAAATTCGTCCACAGAGAGTGGTTAATGGAAGAAAAACAAAACAAAAGCAATGACCCTGAAGAAGAGATCATGACCTGTGTGCTCAAATATTCTAACGATGGCAGCACTTTAGCTCAGATCTTGAAAAACAATTGGAAAATAGTTCAATCAAATAAAATTTTTGAAAACACTGAGTTAAGAATGGCGTTTTCTAGAGAACGCAATCTCAAGGAATTATTTTCGTCTACCAGGGATACCAATGTAGAGGTTTCTCATAGAAATCTTTTACCTAACGGTTTCCATAAATGTGGCCGTTGCAGCATTTGTGCTTTGACCATCACACAAAATTCTTTCACCAACCCGTCAGACGGAAAAACATATCCAATTAAAAAATTTTTGACCTGCTCATCTGATTTTGTGATATATATCATTCTCTGCCCGTGCAAAAAGATATATGTGGGTATGACGACCAGATGCTTTAAAACACGTATCATTGAACACAAATCCAACATAAAACACAATAAGATGACAGCTCCTCTCGTAGAACATTGCTTCATTGCAAAACACAAATTTCAGGATCTTAAATATTTTTGTATTGATAAAGAGGAAAGTAACATCAGAGGGGGAGATAGAAGAAAACGACTTGCTCAAAAAGAAATTAGGTGGATTTATAGACTACAAACCATGTCGCCTAAGGGTCTTAACAACAATATAGATTGGAGAGTATTTTATTGAATTTCCTAACTAAGATCATCACTGACACGCATATTTTCAAACAAAATTTTATACATACGGTATCTTTCACGCATGCGCATAGAGTAATTAGATAGCCTATAACAGCGCATGCGTCGGCGTCTCCGATGCTAAAGCGCCATTTTTTGTCTTGTTAACTCGAGACAACACAAGTAAGTTCATTCTTATATATTTTAAGATTTTATCATTGTAGGCACGCTCACATGTTTTATTCTCAAAAGTTTTATTCTTAAAGGTTTAAGAAATATTTAATATTCTTTTTTCATTTATGTATTTATTTTCAGAAATTTGACCCCTGAAGAAGCCCAATTCGGGTGAAACGGGTCCCGTAGGGTGTATTGGGTGCATTAAGATAAGTGCAATAGATTTATTTTCATACTTATTTTGAGTTCATTTAGCACTTTACAGCACTTTATAGCACTTCACAATATTATTTGCAATTTTGGTACTCAATGATTGATATCTGAACCCGTATATGCAATCTTAGTGAAAACTTCATTGATCTAAGAGACGGGTATCTGAGAGTACACAAATACTTTTGGTATCTTAAACCTTAAGTTCTACAAGAATGAATAAAGCATTTAGAAGCGTTTTAACCATGTTGTTTTTGTTTTAGCAGACACCTGGGATTAATATGTGACGGGTACTAACCGCTTGGCCCAGTCATGTGATATCAGAGCAGCATTGGACATTTAGCGCTCAGGGATATGGTAGAAACTTCTATCACAGCTTAGTATAAGGGGTGTAAGATAGGCAACGGTAAGGTGCCTACCACTGCCTAGCTTACAGCATCGTTATTAGAATCAGGGCCTTACTGGTAAATTCTATATTGTCTGCCTGACGTTAGGCGCCTACATTGGCATGTCTAGCCAATGTAGGCGCTTAACTTAATTGGTTAATAGGCTTGACTGTCACCAATAATTGCCACTTAATACCTCCTAGTTGTCACTGATTTGGCTTAAATGAAAGTTAGGCTCCTAACTGGAAAAACACAATCCTATTAAAAGTAGGTTACTAGTTCAAAATGCATACCTAACAGTAGGCATAGTTAGGAGGCAGATCGTGGGCATGTTTTCAGTTAAGTGCCTCTTTTTTAATTAGGCGAAGAAAACCCTGGCATAAATACGGTGCACCTAAAGTTAGAATGCCTAGCGATGTCTATCGTTGCTTAGGCATCATGAAGTGTGATTCTATATAGTGCACCTATAGAATTTATAGAATTGTGTTTAGTGCTGCACTAGTTGAGAACCAATTTTTTAGGTGACCTATATAGAAATGGGCCCTTAGCTCCTCAATGGCGGCTTCTTCTTGCTTGACTAGGCTTTGGTCTTGATTGAACTGTGGGGGTCCTACAGTGACAACAGCATAGTCAGGAACATGATATCCCTCAGCCAATCCATTGTCTCCAAAAAAGCTACCTCCCTAATTTTAAAAACTCAATGAGAGAAAACTCTAACTATACTCAAGGCTTTAGTTTCACTTTTTTTCCTCTTCAGCTGGGACTTAAATCATTAAACTTTTGGGCCTACTAACTGCTTAAAGAAACAGTTAATTAAATTCCCTATCTACTAAGAATCTTCAGCTATAATATCCAACTACAGACCAGTAGCATCCATTCCGTTTATTTTAAAAATTATGGAGGGATTGGTACACACCCAACTGATGGATTATCTGGATCAGTTCTCTCTCCTACATGAAACTCAATCCGGTTTTAGACCGTTATTCAGTACTGAGACAGTAATTGCGGCTATTTTAGACAATCTGCGCCTACTGTTTAGTAAGGGCCTTAATGCCCTGGTTATGCAATTTGATATGAGTTCTGCCTTTGATCTAGTAGACCACGGGAAACTGCTGCAATGCCTAGATGCCATTGGTATCAGGGACGAGGTGCTGAATTGGTTCCGTGGCTTCCTTATGTCCCGTACTTATCAAGTACGTTTTAATTATGAACTTTCAGATACCTGGAGCAATCCATCTGGTGTGCCACAAGGGTCTCCGCTATCTCCATTGCTCTTCAACGTTTATATGTCCTCACTAGGCACACAGCTAACCCAGTTAGGGATAAAACTATTTAATTATGCAGATGATTTTACGATCATCATCCCATTCGTTAATTCTATCTCTGAAACTATTCCTAAAGCTTCAGAAGCCATAAACGTGATGGAACACTGGATGACAACCTTTAGGCTCAAACTTAATTCAGAAAAGACAACTTTCTTCATTGCTTCACCACATCCGCTTGACACCAAATCACCACTATGTATCAATAATCTTAATTACTCTATCCAACCTACCATAAAGATACTAGGTGTAACTTTGGATCAGTGCCTAACCATGAGAGACCAGGTGGACTCCTTGATCAGAAAGGGATTTTTCACTCTCTGGAAACTCAGATCCATTAAAGCTTATTTCGATGCAGCAGCATTCAGAACCCTAGTCCAATCCCTCGTACTGAGTCTACTTGACTACTGTAACATCGCCTATTTAGCAATTTCCCAAAAGAACATGCAGCGTTTACAATTGATGCAAAATGCAGCGGTCAAACTGATCTTTGGGCTGAGGAAGTTTGACCACGTGACACCCTACTACCGGCAGCTGCATTGGCTGCCAATGGAGGCGCACGTAAAGTTTAAATTTGCCTGCTTCTGCTTCAAAGCACTATACGGACTTGCCCCTAAATATATAACTGACCTTTTCATCTTCTCAGCCAACAGACAAAAGAGAAGCTCACATTCCAACTTCGTTTCCCCCCCAGTGAGAGGTTGTAAACTGAAAAAAACACCATGAACATCTTCTCTCGCACCAAGCAGCATCATGGGGTAAAGACCTAGAACAATTGCTTTCGCCCACTACTTATGAGGAATTTAGGAAACGTCTGAAGACACACCTGTTCCTAAAGTATCTAAACAACTGATCCTCTCTTCTCTCTCCCCTCTATAGCGATTAACTTGTTCTATTGATCACTCTCTCCTCAAAAATGGATTTCCTGTCCTATTAACCCTCTTTCTTCCTCCCCTCTTAAAGTCAATCAATTTGTACCTTTGCTTAATCTTTGTAAACCGCATAGAACTTCATGGTATTGCGGTATATAAGCTGTTATTATTATTATTCTGAGTACTGACCCTACTCTAAAGAGCTGTACAGGTGGAGCAGGCACAACGAACAAAGTTCAGCAGACATACAGATCTCTCTAACTTTGCTAACTGGAACCAAATTTTCAGTTATAATGTTGTCATATTCACTTCAGCTGCCAATACTTTTAAGCCTCAGCTTTTTCTCATATAAAAAGGCTTGGGGACACATAAAATTCAGAGCTCAGTCAGCTCAAATCAGCCATCTTAGTTCAAGGTTTCAGGAAAAACTTCCCTCTCAGCACACACCAATGTAATTGAGAGCTCTCAGAGGACACTGTCTTTTAACGTTATGTTACCCTTATGCAGGTTTCACAAGCAGTCATCCACTCATACAGCAGTGTTATAGTTTTAAAAAAGGAAAAACATTTTTTCTTCAAAATCACTTTTAAATCTATGCAGCTTGCCACTTCCAGACAACAGATATATACTTGCTACCATTTAAGTACTATTTTAAGTAGGGTTACCAGACGTCCGGGAAAACCCGGATACGTCCTCTTTTTAAAATATTCGTCTGGCAATTTGTCTGGGTTTCGGAAAGCCCCGATGAGCTCTGGCCACATCTGGAGGGCCTCTGAGCATGCGCGGATGACGTCACACACTTCCGTGCATGCTTCAGGCCCTCCAGACGCGACCGAAGCTCATCAGGGGAAGAGAGGAGGCTTTGTGGGGGCGGGGCAGAGGGCAGAATGGGGCAGGCCTAGAGGCAAAACAGGACAGGTTAGAAGAGGAAATGGGCAGGGCTGGGCAGAAAAGGGTGGGGCCAGATGTGGAACAGGGTGGGGCCATGTTTCTGGGGTTTTGCGGCCTAAAATATGGTAACCCTAATTTTAAGGTCACTTCTCTGTCCCTTCAGAGAGCTACACTTCAACACATCCATACTCTACGAGGACTGCAGCTCTTCTGGCATACTGCCAGTGAAGTCCTCTTTGGCAATAGAGCCTTGGCTGCAGCCAGATAGTCCTCTGCAGCCAATCAGATAAATCTTCAGTTTTTTTCTAAACATGGAACACATTATAATCTCCATTTAATACACCAAAAGACCAGGTTTAATGTAAAACTCATACAATTTTTACCATAAAAATTTTAATACAATTCAATAAAACCTATGTCCAACTCCAGATCCAATCCATTCCATCCACTCTATATTTTTCATATTTTTAAAGTTAGTGTATATTACACATTTTTATTATCTAAAAATGGTTTAAATTTCACCAAATATTCTTGACATCTCACTTAATAAAACAACAACAAAACATGGTCCTTCATTGACGGGAGCTCAAAATGACCACTTTGAAAACCCCAAATTTAACCATCAAAGTTATTCTTCCCCAACTACCGTGACCCACCCCTGAGGGACCCCCTACAGAACTCGACCATCAAAAATAAAATATTTAACACAACCCCCAGAATTAGGGTTACCAGATTTTATATTTATAAAATCCAGACCCATGCTTCTGCCTGCAGATCCGTCCAGTTCCACCCAGCCCTGCCTCGTTCCGCCCACATCATGCCCCATTACACCCCAGCTTCACCCCCAAACCATCCCCCCTCAGTGCTCAGAGCCGCGCCGGGAGGGCATCTGCGCATGCGGTGTGACACGATGACATCACACACATGCACACATGCGTGTGACATCACTGCATTGCATCTGCACATGTGCAGATGCCCTCCCAACAACGGACGGAGCTAGGGGGAAGAGGAGATATAGGTTTGGGCAGAAGGATAAGTAGTTCAGTCTTGGCCATGTTTAGTTTTAAGTGATTGCAGGACATCCAGGCAGAAACAAAAAACAATGTGGAGAAATGATGTTCCTGAGATGGACTTTATTAATATTAAAATAATATTAAAACTTGGCAAACCACATAAAAACCTCTAGGACACATTCTGCTGAAAAGCTTTGGACCCTGGTCCCAACACAGTAAGTGTTTCAACAGAATGTCTTCTTCAGGGGTCCCTATGAAGTCCTATGGTAAAGATGCATCTTTACCATAGGACTTCATAGGGACCCTTGAAGAAGACATTCTGTCGAAACACGGACCATGTTGGGTCCAGGGTCCAAAGCTTTTCAGCGGACTGCGTCCTAGAAGTTTTTATGTGGTTTGCCAAGTTTTAATATTATTTTAATATTAATAAAGTTCATCTCAAGAACATCATTTCTTCACATTGTTTTTTGTTTCTTCTTGGATTTGTCTGTGGAGATCATTGGGTCTATTCTCTTGTTTTCGTCAGGACATCCAGGCAGCAATGTTGGGCAAGCAAGCTGAGACTCAGGCTTGGATTCCTTGGATCTGGGAGTCATCAGAATAGAGGTGATATTGAAAACCATGGAAGGAGATCAGAGCACCAAGGGAATGAGTATAGATGGAGAAGAGAAGAGGTCCCAGGACAGAGCTGTGGCGAACTCCAATCGATAGTGGGAGAGCAGTGAAGGAGGATCCATCACTGCATACACTAAAGTTTGTGACAGAAAGCAGGAAGTGCATAGAAATGTCTGCGTCCTTGAGGATACCCCCAATGAAAAGTTTTTAAAAGGTTTGATATGTTGGATAGGTGTCATTGTCACTTGCTAGTAAGCAGTGTCATTGCCTCACATTTTGTGGCTCTCCTTCAGCTCATTTGGATTCAAAGTGGCCCCCACTTAAATATTAGTGAAGACCACTGCTCTATAGCATCTTCATTAATAGCTAACCTGGCAGAATACTTTTTTCAGTGACTTTATATTATCATAAAATTAAAATAATGCTCCTTATTTAGAGCAATGTATCTTAATGTAGAGACCCCTAGGATGCCACCAAGAGATGTATTTGTATTTTGTAATAAAGAACTGTCTAGGAATAGGAGAGTTAGAAGTGAAGTAATACAGGAGTAACCATTCCCCAAAGGAAAGGGTAATAATATAAATATGGGATTCAGTGAGTCCTTTAATGAGTTGGAGCTGTGGGAGGCAGTCAGGAGGGACACCACAAGAAGGAAGGAATCCAAAGAGAGAGATTCTTGATGGAAAGTATGTGTTTGGAGTCAAGAGGAGACTCCAAGGTGCTAAATTGCAAGAGAAAGAAGTTCTTTACTCTATTTTGATTTGTAAACCGCTTGGATCTGTTGTAAGAACAAGCAGTATAACAAGTTTTAATAAAACATAGAACTAATGCTGAGGTCAGAAGTAACAGACAATTTCTATCTTTGGGGGGGGGGGGGGAGGAAATCCTAGAATTAGACAAGAAAAGAATTCAGTGGGTACCCTAATCTACAATGATATCATAGCCAATCTAACCCCATAAAAAGTATTACATCAGCATTTAAACAGTTTCTACTACGGGATGATACATAAGCTGTGCACGTGCTTTTACTCTGATTGTACTTGGGTGATAAAACCTTTTTATTATTAGGAGAAAGTTTCATAAACGTCAACCCCCTATTTACTAACTCTTTAACGCAAAAATGTATTATCATGCATTATCTATTGCAAAGAAATTTTCATAATATAAGCTTAGTATGTGATAATGCTGTTATCATACACTAACCCCTCCCCCCCTTTTACGAAGCCTTATTAGGCTTTTCTATCGCCGGCTGCGGTGGTATTAGCTCTGATGCTCATAGAAATTCTATGAGCGTCAGAGCTAATACCACCACGGACGATGATAAAAAAAAGCCTAACGCGGCTTTGTAAAAAGAGCCCTAAGCATTGATTAATAGAGACACAAGTATGCAGTTCTCTTCAGGAATGGAATAAATGTCACAAATAGAAATGGATACTTCAGAATAATTTAATTTCTTCTAAATTCAGATTGAATAACTGAGATGCTTTTGTTAGTACTTCCTGTTTAAATGTGAACATTTTCAGTTTCCCTTTGAAATTTTCTGAAAACATCACATCTCTATTAAGCACCAAGGTAACTAATGTACACTGTGCGTCAAACAGTACAGCACTATTATGGGTGATTCTGTTCATGCCTCCAGAGAAAACAGCAGTAAAATGTACAGTAGCTCAGTAAGTGGGAGACTGCATTCTACAGTTTTGCTAAAATGGAACTGTATATCATCACAGCCCTACCTGCTTCAAACAAGCAAAACCGATAGCACAGGCCTTACTAATAAAGGCAGCCAGTGTTCACTGGGATTGCTCTATTAAGACAGTACTTTTATCCAATAGTGCAAAAGAAGTGCTGTATTTTTCACTGTAATACTTAGTTTGTCCTCTCACTGACCCATTGTAAGGGATACAAACTAAAAAGACAGGAAAAGAAATACATCTGTCATAAAGGCAAATTACAGTAATGAGAACTGAGGTATCAATGGTGGATATGGAAGATAATTTTAAATCTCTGCATACCATACAGTATATTGAAAAAATAACTCGAGTAAAGGAAGTATAGTCTGAAAGCCATGACAGAGGAAGAACAACTCAGATGATCTAGTCTGCATATTATATAACAATTTTTTCTCACATAGTACAAGTGAGGGTGCTGTGCGCTGTTCCCTCGTAGGCAGGGGTGTCAAAGTCCCTCCTCAAGGGCTGCAATCCAGTTGGGTTTTCAGGATTTTCCCAATGAATATGCATGAGATCTATTTGCATGCACTGCTTTCATTGTATCCTAATAGATATCATGCATATTCATTGGGGAAATCCTGAAAACCTGACTGGATTGCGGCCCTCGAGGAGGGACTTTGACACCCCTGCTCTAAGGTAAGCAAGAGTCCTCCACCTATAAACCTGCTAGTGGGATGTGATGTTTTACCATCACATTTTCAATAGTGAGGGAAAAGCAAACTCTGCAGGACTCCAGGGCACCTGCCAATCTCTAGCTATTGAAAACACAATGCTGAAACACCACCCCTCATTGGCAGCAGTGCCATCGGAAGACTCATGCTCAGCTTAAAAGGAACAGTGGTGCTGTGCAACTAAAGGGAGAGGGGAAGACATATTAATGTTCAAATTAGCAATTTAATCAAAAGTATCACTAAAAGTATTTATAGCAAATATTGCCTCAAAACTCCATCATATTATGACAAATTGCTAAGCATTGTTTAAGCCTGAATGATTACAATCTGCACAGAGTGGTAGATAAGGCTCTGGTCACCTTGTTGGATAGACTGGATGGACCATGCAGGTCTTTATCTGCCATCATTTACAGTGTTACTGGTTATAATGTGTGGAATGAGTAGCAAATTGTTCACATCTAACTCATAATACTGCCTACTTTGAATCTTATAGGCTTAATAGAAAGAGTTTGCATGGTCCCTTCAACTTCATCCACATCTCACAGTAAAACAGCAAGTGATAGCCATCAGAAAAAAAAAGAACAGGCAACAAATACATTCAGAGATTTTTCAACTAAAATACTTCTACTTTGGGGCTGAAAGTTTTATAAAGTATAATTTTAATGCACAACAAAGCTGCATCAAGTAGGGGTATTCCCACTATTGTTTATTGCAGGTTGAGTATTAAAATTCAGGTTAACATGCAATACCTGTCCCCAATTAATGTGGAAACACTTAGCATCTCCTATTTAGGAGGCAGCAAGTGATCCCATGTTAACTCTGCATTAGACAGTTAGGATCAGATTCTTTAAATGACGCCCTCATCGTGGATGGCTAGCAATGACTAACTTTCGGATCTGTGCACAACTTTTTTTTTAATTGGCTTGGTAGTTGACCATGCAGGTTTTCAGCCAATCAAAATAAAAAAAATTTAAATTAGCAATTAAGAGATTGGCACCAAACTCTTAGGATGCCTAGCGTTGCCTAAGTTCAAGCACCCTCTGATGCCTAATGAAGCCTACCTGAAAAATATTTTTGTGGTTGACTTAGACATCTCTAAGTGTCCAAGATAGGTGCCAGTAAATTAAACCCAGTAAAATGTGACCTAATATACAGGCACCTACTTCTAGAACACCTAAGCACACCGAGGTACTGCTAAGCTGGATTCTATAAACAGCGCTTAGCAGTTGATTGACAACTACGTAGAGCGACACCTACAAAGTAGGCACGCTTAGGTGCCGTTTATAGAATTTGGCCCTCAGTGCATTGTAAGTGTAAGGCCCAAGTTGGCTAACACTTCTATGCTTACTCTTCACCTATGTCACATTCCCACATTCCATGACAGAAAATGTTTGATAAATTCAGTAATGCACGGTTTAATGCACAGAAACAGGCAAACTTACACAAAAATACTTAACACGCATACCCTGTTTTCATTGATTGCATGCTTAACACCCTTTAGTAGAAAGAACCCTAAATTGTTCCAGAGCATAGGTACCAATATTTATAACTGCACCCCTAATACACATAGCACATCACAAAGGGCCATTCTCTTAGGCAGATTCCTAGGGGGCAATCCCTCTTTCTCCCTCCTATAGGACTCACAGGTTTGTTTTTGGTTTTTTTTGAAGAGCTGCTAGCACTTACCAAGTGGTTGTCCAGCAATGATCCTGGAATTTTCTCCTGTCACAGCAGCTCTTGCATGCCTTTCACTCATATATTGCACAAATGCATAACCTTTGTGCACCGAGCAGCCAACCACTTTCCCGTACTTAGCAAAGATTGCCTCAATGTCAGCTTTCTTAACAATGGCTGTGTTCAGGTTACCAATGAAGACTCTGGAGTTGATAGACTTGAGGTCATTCTTATTAGTGACATTGCTGGTCTGTGCTTTGCCCATCATTGTTGTCTCACTCTTCTTACCTATGAATGCATAGGAAAAAATAAAGTCATTCTGGTGATTGAATTTCAATGCCCAAATAAAGCACAGTTATTCACCTGCAGCAAGTGTTCTCCGAGGACAGCAGGCATATATTCTCACATGCGTATGACACCATCCAAGGAACCCAGCAAGGACAGTCAAAAAGTATATTGCCACTTTAAAGCCATCCCATACTATGTGTGCACTGGTGCCTTCCCACCCAAAGTCAGTTCATGAGACAATCAGTTCATAACAAAGCTAAGAAGCCAACTAGAGAAGAATACATACCTGCTGTCCTGAGAGAACATTTGCTATAAGTGAGTCACTGTATTTTCTTTGAGGGCAAACAGGCATTATATTCTCATATGTGGGACTCCCAAGCTGCCAGGGTCATGCCTCTGGGAAGAGGACTATTGACAACTACCATGAGCCTGGCAAAACCAAAAAGGTTGGAGGAAAGTTGGCATCTACGTAGAGAATAAATTTTGTAGAACTGCTTGGCCAAACTGACTATCCCATCTGGAATGATTCTCCAAACAGTAGTGGGATGTGAAAGTGTGAATTGAGGACCAGTTGGCTGCTTTACAGATATTACAGATATTCTCAATGCGAGTGGAATAAAGATGAGCTACTGAAGTCCCCATTCTTTGAAATTTATGTGCAGTGACACGGCCTTCAAGCACAGCACAGCCTGAGCTAAGCACACAGAAATAAAGTCTACTAGCCAAGTAGAAATGGTTCTCTTAGTTACAGAATTGAATGATAGGAACAGCAGTCCAATGTGTGGAGTGCTGCTTCACCAGAGTGAGAATATGGTTTTGGAAAGAAGACAGAGAGAACTATAGACTGATTTAGATGAAATTCTGAGATGACATTTAGGAGGAACTTTGGATATATGCAGAACCACCTTGCTATGGTAGAATGTTGTATAAGGTGGATCTGATACAAATGCTTTAAGTTCACTGATCTGGCATACACAAATTAGAGATATGAGGAAGACAACTTTCCAAGTGAGATGTTTGAGAGATGAACTTGAGAGTGATAAAATGGAGGCTTCAGCAGATTGGAAAGTATGACACTAAGGTCCAAAGTAACAGGAGGGGGCTTGAGAGGTGTCTTGATAATGTAAAGGCCTGATATGGTAATCTGGAAACTAAAGAAAGCTTTTTGTCCAGCGGTGTATGTTAAGCACTGAAAGCACTGAGATGAACTCCAACTGAAGTAGTTTTGAGACCAGAGTTGGAAAGGTGTAGAAGATAATCTAGAACCGATGGGAGAGGACAATTGATCAGATCTAGTGAGTAAAGATTACACCAGACTGTGAACCAGTCCACTTGAAATGATAGCAGTGCTGTGTGGAAAGCTTTCTAGAAGCTTCAATGATAGCTGACACTGGTGCAGATAGTGTGAAAGCATCTACTTTGTGGGAGAGAGATACTATGCTGTGAGTGCTAATGAACTTAGACTGGGATGAAGGAGAGAACCCTAGTTCTGTGTCAACAATGTTGGAAAGATTTGAAGTGTAATGGGTTCCTTTATAATGAGTTGTAGGAGAAGAGGGAACCATGGTTGAAATAGCTACCAAGATGTTATGAGAATCATGATGGCCTATTCTTGGCGAAGTTTGAGCAGAGTCTTCCCAACTAGAGGAATTGGAGGGAAAGCATAATGAAATTTGCCCCGCTAGTTGAGGAAGAAGGTATCTGATTCCAGACGGTTGGACGTGTAGATTCCAGAATAGAAGAGTGGAAGTTTGTGGTTATGAGAGGAAGCAAAGAAGTCTACTGTATATCTAGGGACCCCCAATCCAAGAATATCTGTCATAAGATGGTTAAATTGAGTAACTAATTATGAGGTTGAAGGAGTCAGCTCAACTTATCTGCTAAGATGTTTTGTTTTCCTGCTAGATAAATTGCATTGAGGAACATGTTGTGAGGAATTGCCCAGGATGAGATTTGTATAACTTCTTGGCAAAGTGGACAAGACTTTGTGCCTCCTTGTATGTTCACAAAGAACATGGTAACTTAGTTGTCTATTTGAATAAGTACTTTATGATTGAGGAGGCAAATCTTGGAATGTACGGAAAGCACTGTGGATTGCTCAAAGTTCCAGGAGATTGATATGGAGAGTTTTCTCATGAGGAGTCCAGCTTCATTGGGTATGAAGGCCATAGAGATAGGCTCCCCAACCAATCATGGAAGCATCCATTGTGAGTATTTTCTGATGCAGTGGGGTGTGGAAAAGAAGGTCCCTGGATAGATTGGCTGGTAGCATTCACCACTGGAGAGACTGCTGAAGGTCTATGTTCATTGGATCTGTTGAGAAAGAGCTCCAGTGGCTTAAGTCCATTGGGTCAAAAGGGTCCAATGAAGTTGTCTGAGATGTAGCTAAGTAAATGGAGTCAAGTGAACCATAGATATCATGAGGCCTAGAAGACAATATTTAATATGCTGTGATGCATTGTAGAAAGGAAACTTTCTGACATATCTGAATAAGGTTGTTGAGCCTCTGTTATGGTAGAAAAGCTCGAGCTTGAATTTTGTCTAGGAGAGATCCTATAAATTCTAAGGTCTGAGTTGGCTGAAGATGTGATTTCTAGTAGTTGACTGCAAATCCTAGAAGTTCCAAGAGACAAACTGATGGCCTGGTGAGCTTATTGCAATGATGAGGCTTTGATTAACCAGTCATATAGGTAAGGGAACACATGAAAGCTGCATGAGAGGAGGGTTGCCACCACTACTACCAATCATCTTGTGAACACTCTGTGCTGATGCCAGCTAAATGATAGTACTTTGTACTGGAAGTGATATGTTCCTTCTAGAAAGCAAAGATATTTCCTGCGGGCAGGTAAAATGGAAATATGAGTATACGCTTCCTTGAGATCTAGGGAGCAGAATCAGTCATTTTGTTGTAACAGTGGTAACAGGGTTCCCAGAGAGACCATTCAAAATTTTCCTTCACTAAGTATTTGTTGAGTGCACGAAGGTCCAGAATTGATAAAAGACTTCCTATCTTTTTAGATATGAGGAAATACTTGGAGTAGAATCCTCAGTCATTCTCCTTCGGGGGAACTTGTTCTATAGCATTGAGCTGGAGGAGAGCTGAGACTCTTGGTGAAGGAGGGTCTTTGGAAGGGAGATGAAAAGATACTTTTTGAGGATGGTTCATATGTTTTTACTTTAAATGGAGGGCATAGCCCTGACTCACTACTTGAAGGACTCGGTAATTTGTTGCTATGAGGGTCCACTGATAGTAAAAGTGGTGGAGATGATGTCCCAAAGGAAGAGTCTAAGGTAGAGAGAGAGAGAGAGATACGCTGTCAATGCTCTCTACAAGGGAGTCAAAAAGATGGTGTTATTTGGCTTAAGGCTAAGGCTGAGTCTTTTGCTGCCTTCTTCTATACAATCTCCAAAAAAAGATCAGCTCCTATACATGGTATATTGGAGAGACGGTTCTAAACAATAGCATCAAGGACAGAAATTTGTAGCCATGCCTGCCTCTGCATCACAATGGATACTGCTGAGGTATAAGAGATGATGTAAAAGGCATCAAATATAGACCATAGTATGTGTTTTCTGGTTTCTAGGAGATCATTGTCATATGTTGGTAAGATACTCTGATGGAATATATTGTTCAAAACAGGACATTTTTGTATAAGCAATTTCATAAAGAATGCTGTATAGAAATTATAATTCAAGATTCTATTAGCAAGCATGGAACCTTGGAAAACTCTCCTTCCATATTTATCCAAGGTTCTGCCTTATCTGCCCAGTGGAGTTCTGGCATAGATTCTGATACGACTACTATGTCTTATCATTTATATAGTGCTAGAAGGCATATGCATCACTGTATACTGTGAATGTACTCTTGGGGAAAAGGGGAGAACTGATCCTAATTCTTCCCTGGGGAAATCCCTGGACAGCTCCAGAGTCCCCAGATATACATACACTACATGTCCCATGAGGAAAGTGTCTTTTAGGAAAGTGATTTCCCCTTGGGAAACCTCCCCTCAATCCAATAGTTATCTAAAGGAGGCCCAGGGGAAAGAAGATGGTTACAAGGGAGTTTACACCAGAGTTCCAACTCCAAGAAGAACTGAGATTAAGGATAAGGAATGGCCTGAGGAGGAAAGTGAAATGTGGGAAACTGAGGCAGATTCAGGCCTCTGGACAGTTACTGCAGCTAGAAGCACAATTGATGGGGCTACAATGATCAATGCGGTGGGTCAAGTACCGGTAGGATCTCCAAATATGGGAACTTTTCCCCTCTTTTATGAAACTGCAATAGCAGTTTCTAGCGTGGGGAGCTGCGCTGAATGGTCCACGCTGCTCCTGACACTCATAGGAACTCAATGAGCATCGGGAACAGCGCGGGCCATTCAGCGTGGCTTCCCATGCTAGAAACTGCTATTGCAGTTTCGTAAAAGGAGGACCTTGTCTTCATACAAAATAAATTCAAATGATGATCCAGAGGACTTTATAGCCACTGGATGAATTCCAACCTGAATTTGCATACAGACTAATTTGTTTGACTTATCTGCAGTTAAAAAAAAAAAGAGTAGAGATTGTGGTGCATGCTGGCATCTCACCTAATCCCCAGTAAATCCATTTTGGGGCTGAAATGAGGAAGTACCAGACCAGATCTGATGCACTGCGACTTGGTTATCAGACAAGAGTAGAGATTCATGTTATGACAATACCAAACATGGAAGAGACAGTCCCTGCACGAAAGAGCTTACAATCTAGCTCTGATAGACAAATTAGACAAAATGGTGCAACTATACACAGTGCATATGTGAGAATATAATGCCTGTTTACCCTTGGAAAAAATATTTTAGAGTACTCAAAAGTTATTGGTGAAGTTCATTGCATGAAGAAGCCCTTTCACTGAAAATCATTAAGACCTTAACAAGTAATTAGCAGGTGCCAATAGGCTACTACAGAAACATGTTAAAACCTTTTGTAGTATTTTGCCTGTTGGTGTGTGCTAACCTGTGCATTATTGATTTTTTACAAATATTTTCTGATAGATTTGTTTTGTTTTGCTATTTTTTAAAATTGTGTATGTTTGGTTGTAATCCGCCTTATTTAAAGGCGGAATATAAATAATAATATGTTAGAGGGAGGGTACGTCATGGGCAGGGATTGAGTATTCCTAAATTATCCAACTAATGCATTATTCGAAGGTAACACAGGAGTACTTAGTGCCTTCTAACCAGGAGGGTGAAATACTATAAGAGACGCCTATAGGTAGGTGCCTAACTTACCCCTTCCCCCCTTTTAATGAATTCATGTTAGGGTTTTTTTTATCACAGGTCGTGGCTATAAAAGCTCCAATGCTCATAAGAGCTTTTACGGCTGCGGCCTGCGATAAAAACCCCCCCTAAGATTCATTAAATGAGGGGAGAGTTAATTAGTAAATTGGCTTCAATTATGAGCTTTCACAAGCTCATAATTGATAAAAAAAATTAATTAGGAGATAGGTTGAATTGTGCCTAAGAGGATAGGTGCCTATTGCATGTAGTGGCACCTGACACCAAAGTAGGCGTGTTTAGTGGTGAAGACAGACATGGGCGCCACTAGGCACATTTTGAGATCGTATGAATTTCAAGAAACAGCTAAAAACCCAGCTATTTGTAGATGCCTTCATGTGATGTTTAAAGGGAGTTCATTGATCTAGTTTGGGCCATGCTATGTCCCTTAGGGCTGAGAGATGTTTAATGTGGGGGAGTTATAAGATGATGTAGCAACACCAACATTAGATTATTATGAAATGTAAATATTATATAAACTAAACTAAACTAAACCTTGGGTTTATATACCGCACCATCTCCACGAATGCGGAGCTCGGCATGGTTTACAGGAAGAAGGATGAAAGAGGAACTACAGTGGAGAGATTAAAGAGTTAGGTGTAAAGGGGGAAGGTGAGAGGCCTAAGAGGGGGGAAGTGTTACAGTTTTGAGAATAGCCAGGTTTTTAGGTGTTTGCGGAAGAGTTGGAGGGAGCTTGAGGTTCGGAGTGGGGAGGTGAGGTTATTCCAGATCTCAGTGATTCTAAAGGGGAGGGATGACCCAAGTTTGCCTGCATGGGAAATACCTTTTATGGAAGGGAAGGATAGTTAAAAAATTTGGGAGGATCTGGAGGAAGTAGGGGTTGGGGAGTTCCAGGATAGAGGGATAACGGCAGGAAGGATGCCATGTAGGATCTTGTAGGCCAGACACGCACATTTGAAGTGGATCCTGGGGATTACTGGGAGCCAATGGAGCTTAGACAGGAGTGGTGAGACGTGATCAAATTTGCTTTTCGCGAAAACAAGCTTAGCTGCGGCGTTCTGAATCCGCTGAAGTCTGTGGAGGCTTTTCTTGGTTAGGCTGAGGTAGATAGAATTGCAATAATCCAATCTGGAGAGGATGATGGATTGTACTAGGACTGCGAAGTGTTTTTGGTGAAAATAGGGTCTGACTTTCCTTAGCATGTGAAGGCTGAAGAAGCATTTCTTCACCAGGGATTGGAGATGTTCGTTGAAGGATAGAGAAGAGTCTAAGGTGACACCCAGAACTTTGCTTGAGAACATATAAATTCTATTTTTAGGGCATTTGGACTGTTTAATATTATGTATGCTATTGTGTACACCACTTAGATTTTAAGCGGTTTATAATTTTTAAAAATAAATAAATAATAACCCTTTAAAACCCTAGCCTATATTACAGGCGCCTACGTTTTAAGAGTGATTGACATGCAATAGGCACCTAACTTTAGGTGCCAATCTGTATTTTAGACACCAATTTCAGAATCCAGCCCTAAGTGCTCTTATGCTAATTTTTTTGTAGGTACTGCAGGCTAACAGGAACACAACCTGCAGTTAAGAAAAACAAAAAGTCCTAAAAAGTGATGTACTGAATATGGGCTTATCATGTGGGGAAGTCATGTGTTAAAACATGGTAAGCCCCGATTTTACTGCACTTTAGAAAAAGAGCCCTGAAGTTAGTTTGGTGTGTTACAAATTGATTCAAATAAATATATTTAAAAAAAATGCAAACAAGAATCCATTTTAGTTTAAAAATGAATGCTCAACTAATCAGATTTTCATTACTCAGGTATTTTATCCGATACTAAATAAATAAGCAGTGAAAATC
Source organism: Geotrypetes seraphini (assembly GCF_902459505.1). NCBI lineage: Eukaryota > Metazoa > Chordata > Amphibia > Gymnophiona > Dermophiidae > Geotrypetes > Geotrypetes seraphini. The sequence goes on from NC_047085.1 coordinate 86,442,231, forward strand.
TCCATTAAAATCATCTTGATTTAGATTGGGGTGACCTGAATTGGCCACCATGAAGATGAGATACTGGGCTAGATAAACCACTGATCTTACCCAATAAGGCTATCATGTTCTTATGAGGCTTTTGGTATTCATGCTGTAAATGTCTGAATAGATCATATCTACATTTAGGATATATAGTGATTTTCTTGTATCAATGGAACAAACACTCAAGGCTAAGTAGTGTGCAAAATACGTAGAATTACAATGACTTTGTCCACTAAGTGGCAGGAATTGCATAGTGGGCCTGGTGTAGTAAGCATTGCTCGTTCCTGTAAACATAAAATGAGAAAAAAATATTTTTGTATATCAGGCCCATTATCTCTTCTATCATGTTAAATGCAATTCACTGTACAGGTTGCACAAAGGATTTTATATAATTTCTTACAACAATCAATGCCTTCCCATCAGAAACTAACAAATATTCCACTAAAGTCAACACAGGTAAAAAGCATGAAAATGGTAGACTAACTTGGACTAACCTCTTAACAAAAGGGCTTGTCTTTTGAAAAAAATACACAGGTGTAGCTGTATCCTATTTTTGTAGTTAGGGTTAAGAGTTAAGAGTTTCATAAACACATTGAAGTTGCTATATGCTCAATTAGAACTCATCACTTTTTTCAATGGTGTGCTGCTTAACTTCCAGTGCACAGTAGAATTCACTGAGATCCCTCAAGGGCCGCAAACAGGTCAAGATTTCAGGATACCCCTAGTGAATTTGGAAGACAGCTTTTCATGCGTGCTACTTCCACTGTATGCAAATATTCTACATAATTATTACAGACAGCTTGAAAATCTGACCTATTTGCAGTCCTCAAGGATTGGAAGGGAATACTGCTGTATTAATGTGCAGTGCATACAAGAGTGCTATGTAGTGCACCTGCAAGGGCTCTCAGATTTAATGAGCCTTCATTTACTAATAACCATATAAAGGAGGTTTAATGAATGTATGAAAACATTTTTTTTCAATGTATTAAAAAGTGCATTACGTATATTGCCATTCTGTGGGGAATGGCTGACCTAACTGAGCTAGCTAATTAGCAGAACTGTGCCCCATTATTTCTCCAACTACACTGGCTTCCCATTCATTTTTTAATATTCTTCATGGTTCTTACCCTTACCCATAAAGCCTATTACATGGGTATCCCTTCTTATTTTTCAGCTCCATACACACATTCCCATCTGTTATGTTCCTTTTCAGTTCCCCTAAGCACCAGGTTGAGAATCCATGATGGACAAATTGCTCACCTAGGGGGCTTGATGCACTGCGACCTGCTCAGGAAGTGAATCATGTCCAGATGCACCCCCAAGGAAGCTCCCTGAATGTGCTCCCGAAAACATGCCAGCACCACAACGTGGAGAGCTACCAGCTAATCCTCTGGCCATGCCCTCCTGCAGGAATGCAAGAATTTGCACCACAGAGGCCCCTGCCGGCAAAACTGCCCTACTACTGTAACACCTCAAAGGTCCTCCACATTCTAGCATAAATCACCAAAGTGGAATGCTTTCTGACCTGCAAAAGAGTGGCAATGATTTCTTCCAAATATCCTGTCTTCCTCAAATGTGCCCTTTCAAGAGTCAGGCCATAAGATCAAAGGGGAGGGATCCTCCATATGGACCGGACGCTGAGACAGAAGCCCCTGCTTTCCTTCTAGCAGTAATGGTTTGGCCATCAACAACATGACCAAGTCAGCATACAATGGCTGCCTGGGTCAATCCAGAGCCACTACCACTACCTGACCTGGGTGGTGAGCAATGCGCTTAAGGATTCTGCTCACCATAGGCAATGGAGGAAAAACATAAAGCAGCCTCTCTGTAGGCCAAGGCTGAAGAAGGGCATCCAAAGCCACTGCTTTGAACTCCTTCTGTCTGTTGAAAAACCATGGAACTTGCGTATTGTCTTTCATCATCATCAAGTTAATCAAGGGCATGCCCCAGTGATCCGTAATCTTCAGAAACATGTCCCAGGAGAGCACCCACTCCCCTGGATCCAGCAAGTGCCAGCTGAGGAAATCTGCTTGCACATTCCACTCCCTGGAGATGTGGGCTGCCGAGAGAACTATAAGATGGGTCTCTACCCACTGGCTAGGAAGCTGTGATTCCTGGAGGAGTTTCAAGTTTTAATTAAATTTGATGGATCACTTAATTGTAATACAAAGCGATGAACAAATCTAAAAACATGTAGTGCATTTCTCAGTACGGGGAGACAACATTATTAACATAAGTCAGACAATAAAACAAAACAGATCCAAAAGGAAAATGGGGGAGGAACTACAATATTTGACAGTAAAGGAGACAAATAGGGGTAAAACGTTGGGGGGGGGGGAGACCATGTGTAGGTCTTGTAAAAATAAAAATAGTAATAAAATTCCAAAAGAAAAAATAGCAATTAAAAGCATCTGTAGAAAGAAAGCATTTCAATTTGCTTTTGAATCTGTGTATAAGACATTCTTCCCTTATATATATGGGGAAGGAATTCCACAGTTATGGAGCAATGAGAGAGAAGATGTATTGCCTACGGGTATTAATGGATTTCAAAGAAGGGATTACCAGCAAGTGTTGGTTATCAGATCTAAGTGATCGAACAGGAGTATAAGGTATTAAAAATCTCTCAATAAAGGCCGGGGTTTTATGGAGAATTGATTTGAAGGTTAATAGACAGATCTTGTAGGTTATTCAGTTATTCGGGGAGCCAGTGAGATTTCTCGAGAAGTGGAGTAACATGATCAAATTTATTTGCCTTCCATAAGAGTTTAATTGAGGTGTTTTGAATGAGCTGTAACCATCTGATCTTTTTCAGGGGGATTCCTATGAACAAGGCATTGCAGTAATTGATTCTTTAAATGATCGAGTGAATTAATATATTAAGGGATTAGGGTTCCAATCATTTAAATATTGATCAAATTTATCTCAGTCTGAAAAATGTGGATTTAATTACACAGCTAATGTGTTCGTAAAAAGATAGTTTCTGATCGAAAATGACTCCCAGTATCTTGATGGAGGTAACAGTTTGAAGAGCAGTACCAACTAAAGTAATAGGATCGATGAGATTAATTCCATCTTACCAAGGAAAAAGCATTACATTAGTTTTCTTGACATTGAGTGCCAACCTATTAGTGTCAAGCCAATGATGAATTTGACCGAGTTTTTCATTAATGGAATGGATTTCTTTGGGGTTATTGGGATTGAGAGGATGAAGAAATTGTATGTCATCTTTATAGGCAAACGCACTGAAACCTATGGACTGACAGAGGGTCATCAGAGGGGTAAGGAAGATATTAAATAAGAAAGGTGAAAGAATTGAGCCTTGGGGGATGCTGAAATTAGTAAAGAAAGTTTCTGAGATAGAATTATTATATGAGACTGTGGAAGAACAGTTGGTGAAGTACGAGCAGAACCATGCCAACACTTGATCTGTAATCCCGATTGCCTCAAGTCGTCCAAGGAGAAGTTTGTGATTTATAGCGTCAAATGTAGGCAAAAGATCGAGTGATATTAAGCGGACAGAATTGTGATGATCCAAATGGTAGTGAATGACTGTTGTCATGCCTATTAATAAATGCTCCGTTGAGTGATGTTGTCTGAAGCCTGTCTGGTTAGGATGCAGAATGTTTGTTTTTTCAATAAATTCAGAAATTTGGGAGAAAACTATTTTTTCTGTTAATTTAGCCAAAAATGGAATATTGGCTATGGGCCTGTAGTTTGAGTTGTCCTGTGAGCTGATTTTTGATAATTGGCCTGATGGTAGAAGCTTTCCATGAGTTGGGGAGACTGCTTTGTTGCAGACTCTCTGTTACCAAATATGAATGAAAGGGTCTAAAATGGAAAAGAAACATTTAAGAATAGATGGAGGAATCGGTTCACTCTGTGAGCCCTTGGTATTAATGTTTTGAATTTGACGTTCGATTTCATTTAAAGCGGGGAGATTGAACCTAGCACATTTAGAAGAAGGGAGGATAGAGATGGGGGAGCTGGTGTCTAAAGGTTGTGATATTATTTTAGATAAGCCTTGTCGAATGTTAATGACCTTATTGGCGAAGTAAACTGCAAGTTTCTGAGCTGTAGGTAGTACTACACATTTGGGATTGGGGATTTATGGATCTCAGTATTGCGTATAAGGCTGATGAGTTTTTGGCACCTTCAATTTTCTTTGTGTAATATTTTGTTTTTGCTTGGATTATTTTGGATTTGTAAAAAATTGCTTGCTCTTTGAATTTTTTCAGGTTGAAAGGAGTTTTCTTCCATATCCACTGTCTTTCTAAAGCTCTAAGTTGTCTTTTATAGAGGGCTAGGTTTGCGGTATACAATGGATTAGTAAATTTCTGTGATGAAATTGGTTTGGTCTCAATGAGGGTTAAAGTATCCATTAATTTGCGGATGTCTGGATTGATCTGTGGGGCACAATGGAAATTATTGCTGCAACAGCTAGAAAACTGTGGCCTTGCGGGGCCTGTCTTGGAATAGTTTAGATCTTACCTCTCATGTAAGAAGATAAAGATACGTACGTGTGGGATCTTTGCTTTCCTCATTGAGGGATGTGACCAAGGGAATTCTGCAGGGATCTGCTCTGTCAGAGATTCTATTTAATGCGTATTCATTCTTCATTTTTCAAGTTTTGGAACCATTTGCATTGTCATACCATATTTATGTGGACAATATTCAAATTTTCCTGCCACTGAGAGAACCAATACCTGATGTGGTAAAATGGTTACAGACGATCTTTGATGCATTAAATCAAAGGATGACCAATCATCAGTTGACATTTAATATGTCTAGGACTGAGTTATTGTTGGTGACAAAAAGGTCTGTTGCTGAGTTCCTGACTGATTGTAGTATCCAGCTGTGTGATTAAAGATTTCCATGTGGTTAAAAACGTGTGGGTACATTTGGATACTGCAATGTCTTTTCAATTGCAAATACAACCTGTTGTAAGAATCTCATTTTTTAAGCTTTAATTAGTGAACAAATTGTGTTCACTGATATTGCAAACTGACTTTCAAAACGTGGTGGAAAGTATAATACTATTTGACTTAGATTATTGTAATATTTTGTATGTTGGGTTACCTGCAATGTATGCTCAATCTTTACATGTAGTGCAAAATTCTACAATTTGATTTGTACATGGGGTTTCTAAATATGAACATATTACCCCTTTCTTAAGAAAATGCATTGACTATCAGTGAATGATCAGATTAGATTTTTAAAAATCAGGAATTTTCTTAATATTTGAAAGACTGTCTCTCCTGGTATAGACCACAATGAGCTCTTTGATCAGAGGACTCATGTTTGTTGGAAATGTTTGACCTTTGGCTCTTTCACATTCAGACAGTGGCGTACCAAGGGGGGAGGGGTGTGGGGGTGGTGGGCCGCCCTGGGTGCATGCCCCAAGGGGGTACAAAGCCGGCCACCCTCCCCTATTCTGCTGCTGCTCCGTCTAACCACCGCATCCTGGCATCGGCTCCCCTGCAGAGTCACTCCTTAACTCGGCCGGCAACATGACAATCCATTGTGCAGCCTCACCGGTGGGTGAGCGAGCTAAGTCTCCTCTCATTGGTTGCCTTTGCCGGCCTGCTGCGTGGTAGGTGGAGGCAAAAGGTGAGGCGGGCTGATGGGCGGGGAAAAAAGTGCAGGGCCCACAAGACTTCACCTCCGGCATCAATTCTAACATCAGAGAGGAAGTTCTGGGTCATCCAATCGCTGTCTGGCTGGCCTGGAACTTCCTCCCCGTTAGAACTGATGCCGGAGGTGAAGTCTTGTAGGCCCGGCACTTGTACGCGCCAGGCCTGGCTTGGGGAAGGAGCAGGGAGAAATTGGCTGCTGGCTTGAGGGTGGGGGTAGGGAAAGAATCGGGGAAGTGGAGAAATCAGCACGATGGCTTTGTGGGGGCTAGGGGGAGAGAGAAAGAAAGGCAGAAATAAAGAGGGGGACCAGGGGGAGAGAAAAAGAAAGGCAGAATAAAGAGGGGGGCCAGGAGGAGAAAGAAAGAAAGGCAGAAATAAAGAGGGGGGCCAGGGGGAGAGAGAAAGAAAGGCAGAAATAAAGAGGGGGACCAGGGGGAGAGAGAAAGAAAGGCAGAAATAAAGAGGGGGACCGTGGGAGAGAGAAAGAAAGGCAGAAATAAAGAAAGGGGCCAGGGGGAGAGAGAAAGAAAGGCAGAAAGAAAGAAATATTAGCTTTACGGAAATCACCAGACAAAAAGGTAGGAAAGATGATTTTATTTTCAATTTAGTGATCAAAATGTGTCCGTTTGAGAATTTATACCTGCTATGGCCCCCTTTTACTAAACCGCAATAGTGGTTTTTAGCACAGGGAGCTATGAGCATCGACAGCAGCATGGTGTATTCAGCACAGCTCCCTGCACTAAAAACCATTATCGCGGTTTAGTAAAAAGGGTGGGGGTATTTGTCTATTTTTGTATAGTTGTTACTGAGGTGACATTGCATAGAGTCATATGTCTTGACCTCTTTGAACCCCCCCGAATATAAATGATAATTTACATTTTCTCTGCGTAGTGTGCTTTGTTTTTTTTTAATTTTATTGTTGGTAGATCATTTTGACTTGATCATTTTAAAAGTAGTTCGCAAGCCCAAAAAATGTGGGCATCCCTGCTGTAAACAGTGGTGTCCATCCCAGCTTGTGCTCCCTCCGGCGATTGTTTCACTTCTGGCCGGCTCCCCTGCTCAAAGCTGCGGACGTCAGCTCCTTGTACAATCCACAGATGTGTCAGAAGCATTCCCTCTGACATGACATCGGAGAGAAGGCTTCCGACACAGCCACGGATTGAGCGAGGAGCCAATGCCCGCGGCTTTGAGCAGGGGAGCCGGCCAGACATGCTGGGCAGGGAAGAGATGTTGCTGCTGCACAGGGAAGGGGGGGAAGAAATGCTGCACAGGCAAGGGGGGAGAAATGCTGCTGCTGCTGCACAGGGAAGGGGGGAGAAATGCTACTGCTGCACAGGGAAGGGGTGAGAGAAATACTGCTGCAGCACCCAATTGGGGAGAGAGAGGGAAAGAGGAAGAAGGAAGATGAGGGAGAGGAACCAGAGATGCCAAGTCCATGGGAGGGAGGGAAATGAAAAAAGGAAAGGAGATACCAGACCATGGAGATGCTATGGCATGGGGGGAGGGAAAAGAAGGAGATAGAGATACCACACCATGGTGTGGAGTGGGAAGGAAGGAAAGGAGAAGAGAAAGAGAGAGATGCCAAAGAATAGGGGAGGGGGTGGAGACAGAAAAATGGAGAGGGGGTGAAGCTGAGATGAATCATGTGCAAAGAAGAGAAGGGATCCCGGATATAAATCACTAATGTAATGTAATGTAATATACAGTTTATTGAAGGGACATAGAAAGAGGGAAGATGCCATATGGAAGAGAGAGAGGGTGGACAGTAAATGGAAGGGGCAGAGAGATTGTGGGCAGTAGATGGAAGAGGTAGAGAGAGAGAGAGAGGGCAGAAGCTGGGTAGAAGAGGCAAAGAGAGGACAGATGTTGCATGGAAGGGAGAGAGGACAAATGCTGTATAGAAAGAAGAGAGCAAAGAGAAGATGATTAAAGTAGAAATGATAAAAGGTAGAATGATTTTTTTTGTTGCTTTACTTAGAATCAAGTAGTATTGTAACTGTATTGATAAAAGTTTATAAATAGGAGGCCGGAGGGATCAAGATGGCGGCGAAGACGGACGCCTGAACGGGAGTAGCGCTCCGAATCGATAGTGAACAGCGCTGCATATTTTCTTTCCCCTAACGAAATGGGGAAAAGAAAAGGGATCTCTCGCCCTAACCCTCCGGCGCTTGGGACCCCACAGCGTCTGGTTCAAACTACGATAACGACTGCCTTTTCCCGTCCATCTGAAGGAACCCTTTCTACCTCGGGGGTGAGCCCGGATTCATCGGGGGAACTCGGCGCAGGAGCTGCACGGGCGATACTGAGCCCGGAGCAGAGGTCGGTCCCTCCCCAACCCGGAAGTACTCAGATGCAGGGAGACACAGGAGTTCAGCTGCCCGAAGAGGAAGGGCTGTGCTCCAGTGAAGGAGGGACACCAGCACGGGAGACTCAGGAGGAAGGTGCAGGTGGAATATGTCAGCTATCTCCCAGCACCATGGAAGGAGAAGTGAGAGGTGCTCCGGGAGAGAATGCCATCTGTTTTGGGGAATTAAAAAGACCGCAGAAAATAGATATGGAGGCGCTCTGGCAGGCCATATCTATCATGGACGCCAACCTTAAGTTGAGTCTTTCAGTTATCAAATCTGACTATGGGACTATTTACTCCAAAGTAGAACAGCAAGGAGTGTGTCTGTCTGACATAACTAAAAAATTGGAGAAACAAGAAGAAAATTTAAAGGAAATTAAAACTGTACAAATGGAAATGGTTAAAGAAAGATAATTTATTTCCCGTAAGTTGGAGAACTTTGAAAATTCTTTGAAGAAGAACAATTTAAGACTTTTGAATTTTCCTAAATGTCCCGTCATTTCACCTGTTGAGATGGCGAGAAAATATTTTCAAGAGGTTCTTTCCATTCCATTGGAAAATTTACCTCCAATTGTGAGGGCTTATTATCTGACCTTAAAGAAACCTCAAGGGGAATCTACAGCTGTTGAAGATCTGAAAGAAAATTTGGACATAAACTTGTCTTCATTTCTAGAAAGTTCCCTTGAGGTGGTAACCAACAGAACTACTTTGTTGCTGACATTGGCTTTGGAAAGTGATAGGGAATATATCCTTCGTTTGTATTTCCGACATATTAATGATAAGTTTTTGGGCTCTAATGTGAGAATTTTTCCAGATTTGGCTCAGAAAACCCAGAAGCGAAGGAAGGAATTCTTGGCCCTAAGGCCAAGAGTCCTAGCTCTTGAGGCTACTTTTTTGGTTAAATTTCCAGCAAAATGTTATATTACCTATCAGAGTAAGAATTTTCTTTTTTTTTGAGCCCAAACAGCTTTTAGATTTTATTGGACCAAAAGAAAGGTTGGAATCTTAGTCCAATGATAAATGACCTACCATCTGGCTGTAGTTAGGGTTACCTAGGCCGTTACTTTAGTAAGAGTTATATTTCTAATTGTGAAAATTTCCTTTCTTGATCCCTATAATTGTGGAATTGTGGACTAAATATTAGTTAATGTTTCCATTACATCTGATTGTATAATTAGGTGATTTCTTTTTGTTTGCTTGCTTGATTGTTTCCGATCTTTTTCAAGTTATGTATGCTTGATTAAATTTAAAAGGTTATAAAAAAAAAAATAATAAAAAAAATGTTTATAAATAGGAAATAGAAATAAGGCAATTTTTTGGACTAAACCCCTTTCCTCAGGACATGATAGCATAACAGCAGTATACTGTACTGTTCTGAACAAAGATTTGGCCTCTGAAAGCTAATTGAAAAATAGATTAGTCCAATAAAATTGTATTTTCTTATTTGTTTCATTTTTATTTGTTAATTTGTAAAGTGGTGATTGTTATGTAACAGTTTTTTCAAATTTACATCTACTGTCTTTATATTTTGCACAGTATTAGAGGACATGTGTCAATAGCCCAGGAGGCCAAAAACTTCAAGCCCTTCTTTAGATACGTGAAAGGGAAAAAACCTGCAAAAGAGGCAGTGGGACCCCTGGACGACCAGGGAAGAAAAGGGTACATCAAGGAAGATAAACAAATCGCAGACAAACTAAATTCCTTCTTTGCGTCTGTCTTTACGAAGGAAGACACCTCAACAATACCTGAAGCGGAGAAAGTGTTTCCAGGAGAAATAGAGGACAGCCTCACCACAGTTGAAGTGGACTTAGACCAGATATACTATCAGATCGACAAACTTAAAAGTGACAAATCCCCTGGACCGGATGGAATTCACCCGAGAGTCTTAAAGGAATTGAAGGTTGAAATCGGAGACTTATTGCACAAACTTGCAAACCTGACAATCAGAACTGGACAGATACCGGACGACTGGAGGATAGCGAACGTCACGCCAATTTTCAAAAAAGGATCGAGAGGGGAACCGGGCAACTATAGGCCTGTGAGTCTTACGTCGGTCCCCGGCAAGATGGTTGAAGCACTGATCAAGGATAGCATAGTCCGGCACTTGGACGCACACGACTTGATGAAACCCAGTCAACATGGATTCAGGAAAGGGAAATCATGTTTGACGAATTTACTCCAATTTTTTGAGACCGTAAACGAGCAAATTGATAGTGGGAAGCCTGTGGACATAATATACTTGGACTTCCAGAAAGCGTTCGACAAAGTTCCACACGAAAGACTTCTCAGGAAACTACAAAGCCATGGCATAGAGGGAGATATACAAAGATGGATAGGCAAATGGCTGGAAAACCGAAAGCAGAGAGTGGGCATAAATGGGAAGTTCTCCGACTGGGAGAAAGTGACTAGTGGTGTACCCCAGGGCTCGGTACTTGGGCCGATCCTTTTTAATATTTATATCAATGACCTGGAGGAAGGAACATCCAGTGAGATCATCAAGTTTGCAGACGATACAAAACTATGCCGGGCAATCAGATCGCAGGAGGATAGAGAGAAACTCCAGAGCGACTTGTGTCGGTTAGAAACATGGGCGGAGAAATGGCAGATGAAGTTCAATGTGGAGAAATGCAAGGTAATGCATTTAGGCAATAAAAATAAGGAATACGAGTATACAATGTCAGGTGCAACTCTGGGGAAGAGTGAACAAGAAAGGGACCTGGGTGTACTGATAGATAGGACCCTGAAGCCGTCGGCACAATGCGCGGCAGCGGCAAAGAAGGCAAATAGAATGTTGGGCATGATAAAGAAAGGAATCTCGAGTAGATCGGAGAAAGTTATAATGCCGCTTTATAGGGCAATGGTCAGACCACACTTGGAATACTGCGTCCAACATTGGTCTCCCTACCTAAAGAAGGATATAAAACTGCTGGAGAGGGTGCAGAGACGAGCAACAAAACTGGTGAAGGGTATGGAGAGACTGGAATATGAGGATAGACTTATAACACTAGGATTGTTCTCCCTTGAGAAAAGGAGAATGCGTGGGGATATGATCGAGACCTTCAAAATACTGAAAGGAATCGACAAAATAGAGCAGAGAAGATTATTTACACTGTCCAATTTGACACGGACTAGAGGACATGGAATGAAGCTAAGGGGGGACAGGTTCAGGACTAATGTCAGGAAGTTCTGCTTCACTCAGAGAGTGGTTGACACCTGGAATGCCCTCCCAGAGGAGATTATTGCGGAATCGACCGTCCTAGGCTTCAAGAGCAAACTAGATGCATATCTCCTTAAGAGAGGCATATAAAGATATGGTGGACTATAAATTACGCCAGGTGTACACCTGGCGGGGCCTCCGCGTGTGCGGATCGCCGGACTTGATGGACCGAAGGTCTGATCCGGAGATGGCAGTTCTTATGTTCTTATGTTCTTATGTCACTGTTTTTGTGGTGTTGCATTGTATGCAGAGTCTGGTTTCTTGGCAGTTCAGTTTAACTTTTGTCTACATATTTCTATTTTTAGTTTGTGATTATTCCATATTGGGCGAGGGTGTATCTGTTCTGTGTGTTTTCAGTTGGCATTGACTGCAGGATCAATTGACTGTGCGGGATCTGGATTGTTTAATTTTACAATGTATGTGTTGGTGTTCTAGTGCTCACTGCAGTGTTTAAGATGCTGCCTTTTCCTAGGTACACTCTTGTGCGATATGTGGATTGTTACTAAAAATCATATTTTTGATATAGATGGGGGGAGGTCATAAAATGATGGGCCCCAGGTGTCACATATGCTAGGTACGCTACTGCATTAAGAACATAAGAATTGCTGCTGCTGGGGCAAACCAGTGGTCCATCGTGCCCAGCAATCCACTTACGCGGCAGCCCTTAGGTCAAAGACCAGTGCCCTAACTGAGACTATCCTTCATACATTCTGGTTCAGCAGGAATTTATCTAACTTTTTCTTGAATCCCTGGAGGGTGTTTTTCCCTATAAAAGCCTCCGGAAGAGCGTTCCAGTTTTCTGCCACTATAGGGGTAAAGAAGAATTTCCTTACGTTTGTACAGAATCTATCCCCTTTTAACTTTAGAGAGTGCCCTCTCATTCTCTCTACCTTGAAGAGGGTGAACAACATGTTTTTATCTACTAAGTCTATTCCCTTCATTATCTTGAATGTTTCGATCATGTCCCCTCTCAGTCTCCTCTTTTCAAGGGAGAAGAGGCCCAGTTTCTCTAATCTCTCACTGTACGACAACTCCTCCAGCCCCTTAACCATTTTAGTCGCTCTTCTCTGGACTCTTTTGAGTAGTATTCTGTCCTTCTTCATGTACGGCGACCAGTGTTGGATGCAGTATTCTAGGTGAGGGCATACCATGGCCTGGTACAGTGGCATGGTAACTGTCTCCGATCTGTCCGTGATCCCCTTCTTAATCATTCCTAGCATTCTGTTCACCCTTTTCACCGCTGCCGCGCATTGCACAGAAGGCTTCATTGACTTGTTGACCAGCACTCCCAAGTCTCTTTCCAAGTACTGCACCAGACATCCTGTATTCGTGTATAAGATTTTTGTTACCGATATGCATCACCTTACACTTATCCACGTTAAACCTCATTTGCCATGCCGCAGCCCAATTCTTGAGCGTGTTTATGTCCCGTTGCAGGTCTTCGCAATCCTCCTGCATCTTCACTACTCTGAATAACTTTGTAACGTCTGCATATTTAATCACCTCACTCGCTGAACCAATTTCCAGGTCGTTTATAAATATGTTGAAGAGCACGGGTCCAAGCACTGACCCCTGCGGCACTCCATTCGTGATGCTTTTCTAGTCTGAATATTCCGCTATTACTTTGCGGTTCAAGGTGGATTACAAAAAGGATGTCTCTGGCCATTTCCAGAGGAATTATAGAATAGTTAGGGAGTAGTCAACTTGGTTCATAGAGATGAGGTGGTTCTTGTAGCGTTAGGTTGTTTTAGAGAGTGGGGAGGCGTTAGGTTGGTTTCGATTGTTGGGTATCAGGGATTTTTTAAATATTATGATTTTTATTTTTTAAATGTTCTGTAGTCAGTGGTCATTATCAGCAAAGTAGAGAGATATAAGTAGAGAGTAGAAAATCCAGATATACGATGTTGACCGGGTCACCCTTGTCTATCTGCCTGTTTACTCCCTCGAAGAAGTGCAGCAAGTTTGTCAAGCAAGATCTTCCTGTGCTGAAGATGTGCTGGCTGGTCCTCATCAGATTGTGTCCGTCAAGCTGATCAATGATGTGGTCCTTTATCAGTGCCTCTACCATCTAGTACCGAGGTCAGACTCACCAGTCTGTAGTTTCCTGAGTGTAGACGGAAGAGGATTTATTCAATTGAACATCCAACAGAATTTAATAAATTGTCAGAGACTCTTAGGAAGCAGAAGAAGTTTACTACATTTAAAAAATTACTGAAACAATACTTTCTGCAGTAGATTTATTATTACAGTGAGTATGTCAGACTGTAGATTGTATTGTCTTGTATTGCTTTGCTATTGTCAGAGGTCATTTTATTGTTTGTTTTTTTTAAATAATATATTTCTTTTGGTAATCCACTTTGCATAAAAGTGGAATAAAATTTAAATAAATGAAATGAAATTTAATATGGTGTTATTGTAATTATTTATATGCATAATTAGTATGCATCTGTGCATACTTTATTGGATTACCCTGTGTCTTGTCATTGACAAATAAATGGGCTGGCTCAGAGGCTCAGTGATAGGTATATACTATCGTACAGGAAACCTGAATTTGATTCTTAGGCCAGATTTGTATTCCCTGGGGTGACTAGAATTGGGGATGCTATGAAGGCAAAGACAATGTTCAAAGACTCAGCTATTATTCAACAAAGAACATAAATATTTTGTAACTTAATTCCACAGGAAACTGCAATTTGTGGTCCTGACAGAGGGCCCCACTCAAATCCAGGCAATTTTGAATGAAGGCCTGAAAGAGGCTGTTTCTGGTCAAGCAGAAAGCTCAAAAGGGCAAGAAAAAATTGCTTAAATATGTAATAATAAATTTTATCATTGCATATGGCCACTTTTCAAATTTATTCTGGGTATGGAATCTGTGGTAGTTCCCCTCGCACAAATAATTTAGAAGATGTCAGATTGTATCAAGAAGAAGCATCTAAATGATTTCTCAGATATTCAGACTTTGAATAGTATTAATTAATAGTTTAAAGGGATCATTTATTAAAAATGTGCCCTGGAGCAAATAACATTTGTTAATAGAGTTAGCACACATTAACTATTAGTAAGGACCCATAGAGGATGTTAACTTGATGCGATTATTGTTTTTTGATCTTTACAAGTTGTAGAAAGAACTCTTAGGGCTCCTTTTACTAAGGTGCGCTAGCGATTTTAGTGCATGCTGCCCCCCCCCCCCCCCGCTCTATGCGTAAAAACTAACACCAGCTCAATGGTGGCGTTAGCGTCTATCGCGCACGCTAAAACCGCTAGCACAGCTTAGTAAAAGGAGCCCTTAATCTTGTTGGAAAACAACACAAAACTGTTGTACGTTTTGAAAAATTATTTCTTACTCTCTAGTCTACTCCATAGGGTCCCGAGAGGGAATCCTTTTCTCCTGTACTCACACTTTCTATATAGAGTCTAGAGAGACAGAATATTTTGGCCCTGTGAGGTAAGGAGGAGATTCTTGACCTTACATTTCCCAGAGATGACAAGCCTCACTCATTAGGAGTGTGTCACACTCATCTGAAGGCTTTCTCTTACGCTTTTTGTGTTCTTTCTTTCACACATTAGAGTTTTGCTACCAGTGCATTGCTCCTCACTACTTTAATGAGAGGCAGCCTAAAAGAAGAAAAGCAAAGCAGCCCAATAAGTGCAAAGAAGCCTGAGCACTCTTGAGTTTTCCCGTGGCTTTCTTTGAGGTTATTACTTCTTTTATTCTTTTGTGGACATGCATGAGTTGCATTTCTGTATACTGTATTAATATTTTTTTTTAAAAAAAAAGAATATGAGCACACCTTCCTCTATATTACTGACCCTCCCCCCTCTTCCATCCCTTTTCCCTGCACCTAAGAATGTATTTCCTGAGAAACCGTATAGTCATTGGGGAGAGATTTTAAACTTTTCAAAGCAACAAGGCAAAATAGATATTTTTTTTGCTGTTTCTTTCATTTGCAAAGTAATACTAATCTTTAAACTTTTTAGATTTATACCCTGGATGTGCCATGTAAAACATTTTCACTCTCTGGTCTTCAATCTCACGTGTAGTGAATGGAAATTATCATAACTCTAATTCAAAACTAAATATTTGGTACTAAACATGTAAAGCAAACAAATATGAATACACTAAGGGGCAGATTCTATAAATGGGCATCCCGATTGTAGGCGACAGTAGGCATCCTACCTCGGTCTGGCAGCCATTCGGGACACACTTTTTTTTAAAAAACACTTAGGCTGGATGCCTACATTGTAGGTGTTTGTCGCAGGTCTAGGGAAATGCTTAGGGACACTTAAGCTCATCCAAGGTTGGGCGTGGGCATGGTTTAATCCGGAGGTGGCCTTGGGCAAGCTTAAACAGCCCTATGTGTCTCCCTAGAGCCACGACAGTCACCTGAAATGTAGGCCAGAAAAATGATGGCCTACATTTCGAAAGTTAAAGTAGACACAGCCAGCTGAGCTGATCATGGCAAGAGAACCCCCAATCAGCTGAGCTGGCAGGCCTCCATGATGCCACAGCTGTTCGGGGGGAAATACCCTGCTTTGATCAGCTGACCTGGCTGCAGCAGGGGACACCTCCGACACATACTGTGAAATCGGCAGGAGCGATGCCTACTTTCTTCTGACGCCAACCTCCCCGAAGCGGTGACACCCCCCTAAACAAAGAGTAGCAGAAGGAATGCCCACTTCCTCCCGCCGCCGCCCCTTCATGATTGGCAGGATGTCCACTCCCTCCTGCTGACACTCCATGAAGTGGCAGAATCCCCACCCCCTGTTGAAGACTGGCAGGTGGGATGCCCACACCCTCTTGCCGACACCCCATAACCCCTGATGGACACCCTGAATACCTGAAATTCCCTGAACATCAAGCCCCTCCCGACACCCCCTGTACCTTTTGGAAGGAAGTCTGGCTAGAAGGATGCTTATTTTCTCCAGCCAGCAGGCTGGAAAAGCTTTGGAGAGGTGGGACTGAAGCAGTTACCTTGAGGATGGATACAACTCCTATGTCCCGACACAAGAGCACCACCCCCGCAGCCTCAGATTACCAGCTTTCCACGGCTGGAGGAAACCTCGGAAGGTGGGCTGTTCCTCCCTCTGGAGGCCAAGGAGGTAACATCGGGAGCCATTGATACAGGAGAGCCCTAATAAGGAGACTGAGGTTTTTTCACCCTCAGGGAATGGACAGATCCAGAAGGAAGACTAACGAGAAAATCAACAAGGTGTAGTGAGCGATTCTCTCCAATACAACAACAATTTTGCATAGATTAGCCCCATGAAGTAACGTTGGAATCATTGTGGGATCTTGTGATGAATTTGGCTAAGTCTATAAACCTTCATTTTCAATTTTTAGAAGGAAAACTTAATGAACACGCACAAGAAATAAAGAATTTAAAATTAGATATTAACGCTTCTAAATCTTCTATGGAAAAATTTGAACAAGAATTAAAAATCTTTAAACAAAATAAGGAGACCTTAATTAAGGACAATACCAATCTTAGAAGAAAAATGAAAATGTTAGCAAACTGTTCTCGAAACAATAACTTGAGATTGATTAATTTTCCTAGGGTTACTATGGTAACTCCTAGGGAGATGTTAAAAAGATATTTAATGGTAATTCTAGAGGTCCCTGAAGAATCTATACCTCCATTCTTGCAAGTTTATTACTTACCAAACAGAACACAAGATCAACAACAGAATGTCAATCAGGAACAAATGAATGTTTCAACCTTATTAGAACTTTCAGATAAAGAAACAGAGATACCTGCAACGTTGATCTTAACTGTGGCTCTTTAACTTGATAAAGGCTGGATTTTGAGACTTTTCTTTAAGAATAAGCAAAAAGGATTTCTGGAATTTAAAATACAAATGTTCCCTGACTTCTTACGTGAGATACAAAGCCTGGTGTTAGACACCCTTGCAAATGCATTGTTCATTATCACACTCTCAAATATGTTTTCTTTGAGCCTTTTCAGTTAACAACTATTTTATCATTGTCACGTCTGGAGAAAGAAAGAACTTGAGCTCCTTTGATTAAAATGTGATGCTCTCTCTCAGTCAAATAGCTATTCTAGCTTTATTTTATTTTTTTCTCTTCTTTTCTTATGTAAATCTCACCATATTTACATCTTAGATCTCCTATTTAGAGGACTTGAGCTGAACTAAGCCAATATTTTATTTTGCTATATTGTAAAAAGTTAATTTTTCTTTTATTCTTGTTGAAAAGATTTTCTCTTGGCTTAAATTGCTTTCTGTATAAGTTATATGCTTGATATGTACTATGAAAATTAATAAATTTAAAAAAATAATAAAAAAACCCTTAAGTGCAAATTAGATAAAATCAAAGGCCTTCTCTGCCTCAAGGAAAGACTGAGGACGGCAGGATTTTCAAAAACCCATTTTAAAAATGATGGTCTGCTAACGCAGCCGTTTTGATAGTGAATCTAAAAAAGCGAGACATTTTCAAAACACCCCGCATGCAAATAAGGTCGGCAGACAGCAGCAAAGATTCGCTAATTTGCATGTGCCCATTGCTGGTGGCTGCAACTGATCCGCCCCCCCCCCCCTGCAGTGAGAGAGATGCCCACACTCTCCCGCTGCACTAAAATTCCTGACTTGACCTAAGCCCCCTCCCCCAGTGTGAGAGATGTCCGCTCTCCCCCACTGGCAAGAAACCCTCGTCGCTATCTCTGATGCTCCCCTTACCTGACACCCCTCCACAGTGGGAAAGATACCCACTCTCCCACACTGGCAAGTAATCCCCCCGCTGTCTCCGCTGCCCCACTCCCCCTTACCTGACCCAACACCTCTCCCTCCCCGCAGCGGAAGAGATGCACACTCTCCCCGCTGGAAATTAACTTCCCTGCCGCCGTCTCTGTCGCCCCCTCCCCCTTACCTCAAAGTTGATGAGCTGGAGCGATGTGGAGCCACTTCTCTCAGCTTCCTGCGTCATGAGTCGTGGCTCGTGGCTAGCGCTGTTTATGGGACGATATTGAAATGGATGTCAGAAGCATGATAGTGCAGTATTTTTGTAGCGCCAGTTTTTCGTATGATTCTGGGTAATTCTAGTTAGACAAACATCTGTGTTAGTTAAGGACCGCGCCCAAATAGAAGTGTACGAAAAACAGGTGGATAAAACATTTAAATATAATGTAGCTAAGGCCAGAAGAAAAAACACACTAAAGATTAATATAAGGAAAAGAATGGTGTTTTCTTGTGTACTTTGCTGTTGAGCTAAATCATGGTGGAAATCATGATTACATGATTACATGGAGTCCAGTTTAGGTTCTTTTGTGTGTACTATAACTGTCCTGTCTTCGGCCACCATCTTGTGCCAGTGAATAGTTTCTGTTCTTTGTTCAGCTTCCCGCCTTTAGCCTCGTGGTTCTAATTGATAACAGATGTGCTTAGGCCAGTAGGATTAGACTCCATATTCCAAACTGAGATATAAAATGTATGAAGTATGAATGGCCAAGATATGAATGAAATTATGAATGTTTGGGGCCCCTGAATGTGATATGTGGTGATATAAATGGTTTATAAGAAGAAACATTAAGGAAAATCCTAAAGTAACATTTGGAAGTAGTTAAGTTAGAATTTGAGATGCTGTATCAGTCTCCAGCAGAGGGGAGGGGGATTTAACCCCCCCTTTTCCTCCAGAGTAAGCTTTCTGTGTAAGGCCATGCAATTTGAATCTGTCAGCTTAGGAAGAGTTTTTTCCTTTACGGCTGAGAATTTCTCAGCACCATGTCAATAATTATAGATTCTCTTGAATGTTATAATGTTAATTCAGAAATCAAAAGTAATTTTCTGAAAACTTTGTATAACTTTTAAACATGGAGGAATGTTTCTTTGTCTAAACTTTAAGACCACCCATAGAAATGTTATTGGTCATCAAACTTGATGATGTCACTAAACCAAAAGTTATATAATAGAATGTAATGAGATAGAAAAACGAGACCATTGTGAGAAGGCCAGCCTTTGGCCACGATGATGATCTCCCATGAGCGCAACGTAAGCAATTATGCTGTTCTTTTGATCTAATAATGGGAAAATAGAACCGATAATTCAATAAATCCTGGTTATAATTTTAAAACCTTGCACTGGTGTCATTTTGCATGTAGAATTAATTTCAAACCTGAAGCTTTCACAAATGGCGTCAATGCCCCATGCTCAGTCATCTAAAATGGGCCTTCCCCTCCCCAGTGCATCTTGGGACACCAGTTAGGGGCTCGAAGCTCTGATTCGCCCAGGCTGTATAAGGCTGCTAGAATCCTTGATAAGCTGGAGATAATACCTTTTGATAATCCATCACTAAACTGCGTACAGGCTAAACCGCTGGAAAACAGTTTAGCAACGGCATTAAAGTTTTGAGAATCTGGGCCTGACAATTTTCACAGACATAGGGCCATCTATATTCCTTGCTGTGTTTACATTAAATTGTAGCCTGATAGCAAAGGTTATTCCTTAAAGTTAAAACTAAGGAGCCTAGGAAGAGAAATTCTACAGTCCAACCCCTCCACATTACACAGATAGTCTCCATGATAAATGGTCCAAAAGGTAATCAAGATAAACAAAAGTCATAGGCCCCCACTAGTAAAGGAACATAGGGCTAGATTCACTAAGCAAACCAATCATGTACCAATTGGTTTGCGAGCCCTTTGCAACCCGATTTCCCTCCGATCTGATTCACTAACCTGTGTACCAATCCAATCCCGATCCGTGCATGTAAATGAGGGGAAATGGCATGCAAAGCAGGAAGGACGCAATTCACTACACTTTTTCCTGACACACCGATTGGCTGGCCGATCAAAAACCAAGCGATTGGTGAGGACCAGTCGCTTCTGTAAAATCCTGCTGTCTGCCCCATCAAAAGTGCCCTGCTCTCTGCCTTCTGCCGCCTCTCCTTCCCAGAACAGCACCGGAGGCTAGCCCTTACCCTGCTCTTGTTCCGATTTTCAGCCCTGCCACCCTGCTCTCTGCCATTCTCCTGCTTTTCAGCCCCGTCGCCCCGACTCTCCTCTCACTGCCCCGCTCTCTGCCATTCTCCTGCTTTTCAGCCCTGCCTTTTAGCCTTGACTTTCAGCCCCGCCACCCTTATTCTCCTCTCGCTGCACTGCTCTCTGCCCCGAATCCAAAATTCCCCCTGCTCTCTGCCACCCAGACTGATCTCTGCTGCCCCGACTCTGGATCTCTGCCGCCTTCCCTGCAATGCGATCTGATCCATGGCCGGAGGGGCTGATTCACAAAGTAATTGGATTCGCACCCCCAACTGATCGCACGGATCGCTCTCCAGCGATCCTGACACATGCGCAGACCATCTTCTTAGTCTGTAGATGGTCTGTGCATGTGCTGGCCCTCCGTGCCCAGCAGAGCTGGAAACTTCTTTACATTTTTACTTGAGCTTTATCTACAATTTACACATCTGGCCAGAGAAATAATCCGATAGGTCTCATCATAGATAAGAGCATTAATACATGGAAAGATATTCATGCAATATATGTTGTATTAAGCCAGCAAAATATATCCAGACTAGTGCTAGTCTAGCCCTTGGGTGGAATGTACAGAAATTATTTGTAGTCCAAGAGCAAATTAGTTAGGCAAATGCATTCCAAAGGGCCGCCAACAGATGTTTCTAAGAAAGGCATTTCCCTAAATACTGTTGTATTTTAGACTTGCTGAATACTTGGTGGTCTGGGACTAGAGAGTTATTTCATTTTGCGAGCCTGTGGTTTTAACCTGCTTTAAACTCACGGGTTAAAACCATGGGCTTGCATTGCGGGGAAGGGCAAGAGAGTCGAGGCAGAAAGCAGGGTGATGAGTCAGGGCAGAGAGCAGGGTGGCAAGAGCAGAGAATTGGGGCAGAGAGCAGGGTGGCAGAAGGCAGGGCAGTCAGAAAGGACCTTAGCGACTGGTCCTCAGCAGTCGCTTATTTTTTGATCAGCCAGCCCAGTCAATGTCTCTCATTTTTTTTAGTGAATCGCTGCCTGCTTATATTTGCATGCACGGATCAGATTGGATCAGAGGTTGATCGGCAACAAGGTTAGTGAATTAGGTCGGGGAACAATCGGTTTGCAAAGTGGTCGGGACACGATCGGTGTCCTTATTGAATCTAGCTCAAAGTATTTATGCAGGCAGATTAATCTAGGCTTAAAAATGATAAATCCCCGGGACTGGATGGCATCCATCTGAGGGTAATCAAGGAACTGAAAAGGGTCATAGCTGAACTGCTCTGAGAGACCCCCCAGGAAAGAGACCTGGGAGTACTTGTAGACAAGTCAATGAAACCATCTGCGTAATGTGCGGTGGCGACGAAAAGGGCAAACAGAATGCTAGGAATGATTAAGAAGGGAATCACAAACAGATCGGAGAAGGTTATCATGCCGCTGTACCAGGCCATGGTATACCCCCACCTGGAATACTGCGTCCAACACTAGTTGCCGTACATAAAAAAGGACATAGTACTGCTCAAAAGGGTCCAGAGAAGAGCAACAAAAATGGCTAAGGGACTGGAAGAGTTGCCGTACAGTAAGAGGCTAGAGAAACTGGGCCTCTTCTCCCTTGAAAAGAGGAGACTGAGAGGAGACATGATTGAAACATTCAAGGTAATGAAGGGAATAGACTTCCTAGCAAGCCCCAACGATAAAATACAGGCGACAACTATATATTTGAAGTGGCAAAGTTTCGAGATAGTGCCAAATTTAAAAATTTTAGGAGTAACCTTGGATCACAGCTTAACTTTTAAAAAACATACTGGTTTATTAATTTAAAAAAGTTATGCTGTAATATGGAAATTAAGGACCATCAAGAAGTTTTTTGATGGGGAATCCTTTTTATTGATTCAATCTTTGGTGTTATCAATATTGGACTATTGCAATATAGTTTATTTGGGGCTACCAAAGAAGACGTTATAAAGACTTCAATTGGTCCAGAATGCTGCTGTGCGTCTGATTTTTGGACTTAAAAAATCTGACCATGTCAGCCCTTTCTATATTAAACTGCACTGGTTGCCATTTGGGGCCAGAGTGTTCTTCAAGTTTGGGTGTATATGTTATAAGGCACTTTTTGGAACATTGCCATTTTATTTGGTTTCATACCTGAAATTGTCTCGCTCAGCAAAAGATACCAGAAATTCAGGCATTTTCATCTTCCCTGCCCCAAGGTCCTGCTGTTATAATACATTTTTAGATAGGACATTGGAGTATCAGGTCGGGAAGTTGAATTCCTGGTTACACCCACTGATTGCTCAAACTTATTCCTATTTTACATTTAGAAAATTTTTAAAAACATATTTATTTGATAAACTAGAATGATGATTTTAACTGCGATGTGTTTAATTAGTATTTCTTTATCTTCAAATTTTAAAACTTTTCAAAATTGTTTTTTAACTAGAGTTGAACCAGTCTTTAGTAGAACTTGTTGTACGCTGTTTTTTATATTATGCATCTATTCTATTAGACTATAGGATTTAAAATTGTATATTAGCTTCTGCTGTATTGATTGTTTACGATGTATTACCACTGTGGAATTGTATATTATTCACTGAACTGCTCAGTTTTATTCTTGTTGTGAACTGCCCAGAACTGCTGGTAGGGCGGTATATAAGAAAATAAATTATTATCATTATTATTATTATTATTATTATTAATAGAGAAAGAGAGATTGTTCACCCTCTCCAAGGTAGAAAGAACGAGAGGGCACTCTCTAAAGATAAAAAGGGATAGTTAAAAGAACCTTACGATCTAGCGAACGGAACCTTTTATCAATTCCTTCACTAAAAATTATTAGTACAAGATGACAATTTATCTTTTCATGTACAGCCCCTCAGATTTGGAATGCGCTTCCCATGTTTTTACGGGAGGAGAAGGTATTTGGGAAATTTAAAAGTGAATTAAAAACCTTTTTATTTAAAGATGCATTTGCTACTTAATTAAATTTCATTATAAAGTTTTATTTTATTTTTTATTTTTTTGTTTTTTTTTCTCTCTTTTTTCTTTCTTTTTCCTTTCTCTTCCCAGTTCCCTTTTGTATTTACCATGTATGTCCTTTCTTTACTATAAAAATGGATTTCATCCCCTCTTTCCTTTTGTCTATATTATAATTAATTAAGTGTATGTAATGTTTTTGTCTCCTTATGTATGCATATTTTATTGTACATCGCTTAGAAATCAGATTAAGCGATTGAACAAATCAATTAATAAACTTGAAACTTGAAACTTAAACTTGAAACGTAGGGAAGTTCTTCTTCACCCAGAGAGTGGTAGAAATCTGGAACGCTCTTCCAGAGGCTGTTATAGGGGAAAGCACCCTCCAAGGATTCAAAACAAGGTTAGACAAGTTTCTGCTGAACCAGAACGTACGCAGGTAAGGCTAGACTCAATTAGGGCACTGGTCTTTGACTTAAGGGCCTCCCCGAGAGTGGACTGCTGGGCACGATGGACCACTGGTCTGACACAGCAGCGGCAATTCTTATGTTCTTATAAGTTTGTAGAACATTTTTCTGTTTGAATATCACACATATTCTCTCTTGGATCCAAGACATACATACATACATTCATATTTCACATATTCCATAATTATTAAAGCACATAGAAGAGATTTTAACATACAGGCTTCCCTCAGTCAGGAATGTGAAATCATATATCTTCATTACAATTAGACGAGAAGCCAGAGACCCTTCAGTCTCTTAAACAAAGAAAGCGCGGGAACTGAAGTTTGGTCTAAGCTAAACAAAAGGAAGGAAGAAGAATTCTTATAATTTTGCCTTTACCTCTACAGTACTAGAGAGTTGCACGGAGACAGAAATCAAACCCGCCCCGCCCATCCCCGGTAGAATAAACCCATCCCCATCCATCCCAGCTAGGAGTCAAACCCGCCCCGCTGGAATCAAATCCGTCCCTGCTAGTCCCCACAAGTAAATGAATCCGTCCCCGCCCATCCTTATAAACTTCAGAAGTAGTTATTTCATTTAATTATGCTACTGAATTAAAGGCTCTGGTAGAGACCCATAAGAACATAAGCAATGCCTCTCCTGGGTCAGACCTGAGGTCCATCATGCCCAGAAGTCCGCTCACGCGGCGGCCCAACAGGTCCAGGACCTGTGCAGTAATCCTCTATTTATACCCTTCTATCCCCTTTTCCAGCAGGAAATTGTCCAATCCTTTCTTAAACCCTAGTACTGTACTCTGCCCTATTACGCCCTCTGGAAGCGCGTTCCAGTTGTCCACCACTCGTTGGGTAAAGAAGAACTTCCTAGCATTCGTTTTGAATCTGTCCCCTTTCAACTTTTCCGAGTGCCCTCTTGTTCTTTTATTTTTAGAAAGTTTGAAGAATCTGTCCCTCTCTACTCTCTCTATGCCCTTCATGATCTTATAAGTCTCTATCATATCCCCTCTAAGTCTCCTCTTCTCCAGGGAAAAGAGACCCAGTTTCTCCAATCTCTCAGCATATGAAAGGTTTTCCATCTCTTTTATCAGACGTGTCGCTCTCCTCTGAACCCTCTCGAGTAACGCCATATCCTTCTTAAGGTACGGCGACCAATATTGGACGCAGTATTCCAGATGCGGGCGCACCATCGCCCGATACAACGGCAGGATAACTTCTTTTGTCCTGGTTGTAATACCCTTCTTGATTATACCTAGCATTCTATTTGCTTTCTTAGCGGCCGCTACGCACTGTGCCGTCGGCTTCATTGTCATGTCCACCATTACCCCCAAGTCCCTTTCTTGGGTACTCTCATTCAATAACATCCCTCCCATCATATAGTTGTACCTTGGGTTTCTGCTTCCCACATGCAATACTTTACATTTCTCAACGTTGAACTTCATCTGCCATCTCGCCGCCCATTCCCCCAGTTTGTTCAAGTCCCTTTGCAATTCTTCGCATTCCTCTTTAGTTCCAGCTCCACTAAATATTTTTGTATCCTCCGCAAATTTTATTATCTCACACTTCGTCCCTGTTTCTAGATCATTTATGAATATATTAAATAGCAGCGGCCCGAGCACCGAGCCCTGCGGAACACCACTCGTGACCCTCATCCAGTCCGAGTAGTGGCCCTTCACTCCTACCCTCTGTTTCCTACCTGCCAACCAGTTTCTGATCCATCTATGTACGTCTCCATCCACCCCATGATTCTTCAGTTTCCGGAGTAGACGTTCGTGAGGCACCTTGTCAAAGGCTTTTTGGAAATCAAGGTATATGATGTCTATGGGGTCTCCCCTGTCCATCCTTTTGTTAATTCTTTCGAAGAAGTGCAATAAGTGCAATAAGCAAAAACACTTTATTAATTTGGGAAATATTAATTGGGAAAATACATACTTTGTAAAAGGGTCTCTACCAGAGCCTCTAATGTAAATATAAAATATAAATACTCAGCTGTTGAGGACTCCAGGCTATGTCAGCTGAGGACTTCCTCTGCAGGTGGCCAGGGATCCCTTTTGCCAAGCTTGGCATACAGCAGTAGCGTCCCTGAGTCACAGATGCTGGCACCTCAGTGGCTCAGGGATGCTACTAGCGACTACTGCGCATGGTAGAGGGGAGTTCTGGCTATCTTTGGAGAAGGTTCTTAGCTGGCGGTGCTTGAGGATCCCCACCATCCATAGCAAAGGTCAGCAAGTACTTCAGCACTGTAGAAATAAAACCAGAAATACATTACCTTTTCTTTTGAACACAATACAAAGACATCTGCTATATACATTTCCCAAAGCTAACATATTTTAGTCAAAATTCAGTTTTTTACCTTTGTTGTCTGGAGACTTATTTTTCCATCAAATTGGTCTCAGTTTCTTTTTTCTGCTTTCCTGTCTTCTGCAAATTCTTCTGTTGCTGTCCATTAGTTCCTCCTACCATGGTCCAGCATTTATCCCTCTCTCATCCCCCGGACAATGTGCAGCATCTTTCGTCTCTGCCCACCAGCCCCATGCCCAACATTTATTCTTCTATCGTCCCTCTCCAGTACCATGCCACATCTCTCCCTCCATCACTATGTCCAACATTCCTCCCTCTTACTTACCTTTCAGTCTGTCCCACTGTTCCCTTTCCACCACATTTCTCCCTTTCATATTTCTCTTCCCTGTACATCTGTACCTCACTCCCTCCCTATGACCAAATGTTCTCTTTCTTCCATTCCCTGTGTATACCATCTCTCTTTCCCTCTCACTGACACACTCATGCCCAACAATTCTCCCTTTCTATTCCCTCCCCATCTTAACATATCTTTCCCTCCCTTCCTCCATCCTATGTACCAGGTTCATGCCTACTTCCTCCTTCAATCTGTGTCCAAAAACGTGCTCCCTACCTCCCTTCTGTGCCCCACGTTTGGGCTCCTTCAATGTGAGTCACTGTCTACAGGATTTTTTATATACTTGGACATTTTATGTGATTTTATATGTATTATATTTGCAAATTGATTTCCACAAATAAAGATTGTCTACCCTACTCCCCACTTGTTCTTCTGGTTTTTAACTTTACGTGGGGTTTCTGTCCCCTTTTTTTGTATTACATGTAGAGATAGTCGCCACAGGCCTTAGCAATTTGTTGGATATGCGTAGAAAATGAGAGGTCGGAATCAAAGACGACTCCAAGGTTGCGAGCAGAGGAGACTAGAATTATTATTTACTGAAATGGAGAACAGAGGAAAAGGAGCAGAGGGTTTAGGAGGGAAGAGGAGCAGCTTAGTCTTGGACATGTTTAGTTTCAGATGATGGCAGGACATCCAGGCAGCAATGTCAGCCAAACAGGCAGAGACTTTTTTTGGATTTTAGTGAAATTTCGGGTATAGAGAGGTAGATCTGGAAGTCATCAGCATATAGGTGATACTGGAAGCCATGGGAAGAGATCAGGGCACCAAGGGAAGAGGTCCTAAGACAGAACCCTGGGGTACATCAACTGCTAGTGGGGTAGAAGCACAAGAGGACCCACCAAAACATACACTAAAGTTGAGATGCGAGAGGTAGGAATCCAAGTGAGGACATCATATCAAGGAGTAAGCTGTGATTAACAGTATCAAAGGCAGGAGACAGGATGAGGATTGAGTAAAGGCTCTTAGATCTGGCCATGAACAAGACACTGCAGACTTTGGTGAGGGCAGTCTCTGTGGAGTGAGAATATGTGAGAAAATACTATCTGCTTGTGCTAGGATAAAATATGTTTTACTCTTTAGGATCTTACACAAACAAAAAAAGGAAGAACCAACAAAATCTGCAGTAAAAGGGTTGAACCCGTGGTTTAATTTTAAGGTGTTGTTTTTAACCGCAATTATTTTAATAAACTTTGCCTGTATCATTGTACATGTTACTACAGTTCTCCTTGCTTTGTTTTACTCATTAGGATCTTGCCAGGTACTTGTGACCTGTGTTGGTCACTGTTGGAAACAGGATGCTGGGCTTGATGGATCTGTAGTCTTTCCCAGTATGACAGCTCTTATGCTCTTATGTTCTAATTTTGGAAATGTGCATGGCATTTAAATTCCCGAAGACATGACATTATGAAACCATGCAAAAGTTCTTGAATTATAAAAACTGACCACTGAAGTAAAATCAGACTATTAAAAAAATTAAGCTGTAATATAATGCTGCTGGGATTCTTGCCAGCTAAATCAGGATAGCAAGCAATGAACTGTCAAAACGGAATATACTTATTAATACCCATAACTGGTTTTATGAATAAGTAGCCATTTATATGGCAATTAAGAATACAGTATCCTTATAAAACAAGAATTATGCCCCGCCAGATCTTTTTCTTTTTTCATTTAGGCAGATACAGTATTTCTATCTTTCAGAAATAAAGAATTATAGAAAATCATTGCAGAAGAAGACCACAAGATCCATTTAGTCTACCCAACCAAATCATAAGACCGATTTCTACCAAACAGAATATAAGTGTGAGAGCTGAACCATATCATCCCCAAATAACAGTAATAAAAAAAAGACACATTATTAAATAATCAGCAGTAGTCAATTACTAATTTTAGGAGAAGAGGTTCCAAATCTGAGATTTTGTAAGGTAAAAAAAAAAAAGATTTAGGGCTCCTTTTACGAAGCCGCGTTAGCGCACGTGACTTTTTATCACACGCTAATACCCACGCTAGCCAGAAAACTACTGCCTGCTCAAGAGGAGGCGGTAGCAGCTAGGGCGGCCGGCGGTTACGCGTGTTAAACCGCTAATGCACCTTCGTAAAAGGAGCCCATAATTGACAAAACTTGAATGAACACGTTTCTAACACATTGCAGAGATGAATATACATCTACTCTATTCATTCAGATAGTCAAGAACATTTAGATCTATATATCATGAAACTCACCCAGGAATAGATAATTGTACAAAACTGTGCAAAATTCCATTAATTTAGATATTAATTACAGATGCCCATCTATTTTATTCCAGTGTAAAGCTGATGCCCAACTTAGACGCAGATTATTCTATAATATTGTGCCTAACTTCTGTGAACACACAACTCATTTTGAGTTGAACGCTATGAAATTTAGACACAGATATACTGTATAATAGAGCATAGGACAGATGTGCACATAACTCCTAATTACATCCAATTAAATGCCACCTAATTAATCAGTTTGCATACACATCTGTAATTTGCAAGCAAACTCGTACATAGAATCCGGTACTAGTAACTAATATATCAGAAAGGACTACTAGAGTTTGATTGCAAAACCATCTTGACCCAGGGCTTTGTTAATTTTTAATGGCCTGCATAATTATAGCCTCTGAAAAAAAAAGGAGACTTGAGAAGCAAAGGTTCTTTATAATAATCCTAGAATTGTTGTAAAATATCACTATCTGTAACTATTCTGTTACCTTCCTTAGATTTTTTTTTAAAATTTTATTTACAGAATTTTAACTTTACCTATCACAGAAAAAGTACTGCAATAATCACAATACAGAAACAAGAGACAAGAAAAAAGATTACAAGGTAATTGAATATACAAATTTGTCTACAAAAATGAAATATGGAACCAAGAAAAGGAAAATAAAACTTAGGAGAACACCCCCCCTCTTAATTACATATGAGAACCTCTTTTTCCATTACAACCCTATAGCCAGCCCTTGCAGTGGTTACTAGATCTTGATACTCAGTTCTTTCCTAGCGGAAATAAAGTCTAACATTTTGGGGGTTCAAAAATGGAATAACAATTTGATTCAAAATTTATTACACATTGACAAAGAAATTTATACAAAAATCATGCCTAGGGCTAATTCTCTGAGCTCCTTAGATGTTATTGAACAAATTTTTATCTGATTTCCCTAGCTTTTAAATATTCCATCAATAAATGCCCACATTTAATTCTCATCACAATGTATAAAAACTTGAAATAAAATTGTGAAAGTTTTTTCTTGTTATTGTTAGAAGCAGTGGTTTCTGAGGGGGAAAAAGTGCTAATTAATCACCTGATTTATTTTCCCTTGTTATTTGTACTAGAAGCAGAGATGGCTGAGGGGCAAAAAACCTAGTAATTAAACCCCTGAACATTTCTTTTTGTTGCTGCTAAAATAAAGCCGTGGATGCTGGGGGCTAAGGGAGGAGGGCAGTAATTAAACCCCAATTTTTTTTTTTTTGTTGGTATTACAAGCAGTGATTGCTAAAGGGGGAAATGACTGTTAATTAAACCTCAGAAATTTTTTTGGTTGTTGCTGGAAGCTAGGATTTCATAGAGAGAGAAACTGTTAATTAAACTCTGACAGGTCAATATTCAGTGTGACAGCTAATACATAATTTTAAAAGGATAAGTTATCTATGCAGCTTACATTCTAAGGCAGGGAGACTAGAAAAGTAGTGTATGACAATTCATGACATTTTGAGTTTAAGGGGAGAAATACAATAAGCATAGGAAAGTGGGAACAAGGATAACAAAAAAGGTTAATATATTTCTATCCAGTGACTTATGCTTGGTAAAAAGTACAACCAATTGAATGTAGGTATCTTTAAAAATTAAAAGCTTATGATCTTGCTTAAAACAGGCAGTGTTAGGTAAGATACTTTTTTTTAAGTATTTAAGCTACAAGTACAAATACTGCCCCTCCAAATTATTTAAAATACCTCTATAAATACTTTTTTGTTGAACTACTTAAAATATAAGTATTAAATACTAAGGGGGGGGGGGATTCATCAATGTGTGCTACTATTAAGATGAGTTATTTTACCACAAGTCATGCTATTTTAGCACAAGGTCTCTGTGACAGATTAAGTGATTTTCCTTCACCCATATGAATAATATACTCCTAGGTAGCAAGGGTTGTTAATCAGAAAGAAAAACCCAGATCCCAGGATGCACTGAGCTCAGCAACTTAGAGCTGAGTTACCTCAGAGGAGGTAGAACAGTTGCTGAGACACAGAGGCGGGACACAGACAGAGAAGGATACTTCTGCCCCAGGCTGGGTTCATTCTTGAGAGGTCCCTGAAGGAGAAAAAGGAACTCTCAAGTTTTCCCTTGATATAGGTAGAGGCAGGCTTTGGGAAAATGTACTGATGCCTGTAGCAGCTGGTTGAGGTAAGCCACGGCTATATTCTTTGGTTGGTGTGAGGCAAACAATAAAGCAAAGTGTTTTTTTGTTTCTATGAAAAGTGTTTGTGTTGAAATTGTTCCTAGCAAGCCAGGCTAGCCTGCCAAACCAGGATAGTCTCCCACATATGGAGTTTCTTGCTGGATTTTTAGCTTCTGCTGCAGAGAAGCTGAGCAGGGGTCTCTAGAGGCTGGGGACTGAATACAGAAAGGGTTGTTTGTTTGTATTTTTTTAACAACCTAAGGAGATCAGCTCTGGCTGAAGAAAGAGAGAGTACATTTAGAGCTGGAAAGGCAGGCATTTAGTTTCTTTTTGTTTCCTTTTCCTGAATAGAGCTTGTGTGTATACAGTACAGCTCCAGCATGCTGCCAAGCTTAATTAAACCACTGTTGGCACCTGCTAAACCATCAGCCTGTCTGCATTGCAATAATGAGAGAGTGAAAGCTGCCTTAGTTACCCCACTGAATTCAGCTGGAGATAGCTACCTGAGTTGTGCACAGAAAAGAGCTGTTGTAGGAACAGGAACAGTTGGATATCATGGAGTGAAGTACTGTGTACAAGTCAGTACTCCAGGATACTGGTGAAAATCCAGGCTGCTAAGAATCTGAGAATGGGTGTCTGGGAACAAGTGTGGCAAGAAACCTGGTTGATCTTGCAACAGAATCCTGGAAGGGTCAGAGGAGCACAAGAGATTAAGTGCCATAGAGCCAGTAGGCAGCCAAAGGGCTAACCAGCAGAGAGGCAGGTTTTTAACCTAGGAGATTGGTGAAACAGAAACCCAAAAGCTCCAAGAAGGGGAAGGAGACCAGTGAGAAGCATTGGTTGGAAGTCCAAATCCTGACTCAGGTACAGCCCCAGAGAGGGAGCCTGGTCAAACCCTGAAATTTAGAGCCCACTGAAGGATGGGATAGGGTAACTGCTGTGGTGTCTTTGTCAAAAGGGGAGACAGAGCTCCATGAGGACTACCTGGAAGGGGTCCAAAACCCACCTCCAGATCTAACTACTGAGCTAGAACAGGCTAGGCACCAAATTAAAGACCTGTTAGACCAGCTATTTGCTGTTAAGTATGTAGCTAAATTAAGGGTGGGAACTCCAGGAGGCAACTGGTGGAAGTCCAGGACCAGTTGTTTAGGCAAAATGAAAGTATGAAACAGGCTCAAGAAGCCAACAAAGCTGTTCAAACTCAGCTGATTGAGATGGAAGAATCTAAGAATAAAATAGTGAAGGAATTGAATGCGGAAATTGGCAGCCTCAGAGCAAGGAATGAGGTATTGTCCCAAAAGTTAAAGGAACAAGTCTGCCATGTAACAGTCCAGAGTGAGAGCTATCAGGCCAAAGCAGAGGCCAAAGTGGAACAGCTGCAGCAGGACCTGGTAGCGACAGTGCTAGGGTAACAGTATACCAGACTGCAAGAGCAGCTAAACAAAGCATACATAACTGTGAGGCAACTCCTAACTCCTCTCACCTCATCCATCCCTAACCCTATATGTCATGTCTACCTGTCCAAGTTATATTGTCAGCTTTTCCAAGCAAGGACTGTATATAAACATCAAAATGTACAGCATTGCGTACACCTTTCAGTGCTATATAAGTGATAAGTAGTAGTAGTAGTAGTAGTAGTAATGAAAGCCAAGGCAAGGGGGCTGGAAGAGATGAATGGCAAGCTCCAAAAGAAGTTACAAGAGATGCATCTCCAGGAGGAGGAGGAGGAGGAGGGGGCAAAAATAGATGGGAGTACTTAGCTAAGAAAAGAGAATGATGTGTTGTCCTAGGAGTTGGAGGAAACCCAGGCTCAGCTTGCTACTGAGACTTCCACAGTGCAGGAGTGCCAAAAGAAAGTAGAAAAATTATATTTGGAGCTGCAAGCTGTCCAGGAGCAGATAAGAAAGAGACGGTCCTATTGAATGGAAGAAGAATCAGTCCAAGGTCCTGGGAAGTGGATTCCCGATGCCTTTATGAGGCTGACAGAGACTAATTGGGAAGAGAGTACCCAGGATGACCCTGAAGAGAGAGGCCTGACAACCTCTACAAAATTCTGGAAGGAGCTAAGACAGGCATACATGCCTGGTGATGGAGTATTGGTCAAGAACAAATCGATTGAAATGGAAAAATAAAGAGATGTTCAAAAAACAAACTACAATGCAATAGAGAACAAACTCATATCAAGTGTATTTGATTACAAGACCTCAAACACCCAAGACAAACACCCAAGGCACTACTTTATTAATTTTTCTTGCCCTTGCTTTGGTGGTGTGTTCATCATTGGTCTTGGTACAGTGACTTATTCAGATTAATTCTCAAATTATTTTTAACAGGCTCTATCATCTATCATAATAAAACCCTAAACGCGCATGCACACTTCACACTCCATGATCACTGCATCTGTGATCCGTAACTCCGTGGCTTCACATGCGCAGTTTAAGGAGTCAGCGGTGGTTTCTTCTGTGCATGCGGAGGCATCTTAAGCAGGACACACGGAGGCGGTGACCAAGGAGGTGACTCCCCCCTCCCACCCTCACTCCATCTAACACAGCGATCTCAAACTCGTGGCCCTCCAGGTACTGTTCTGTCTCCCCCCCCCAAAGCAAACCAAGATTGTTCCCTGCCCCCCAGAAAGCAAGAAAGCAGACAGAAAGGGGGCCAGGGAGAGAGAGACAGACAGGAGGCCAGGGAGAGAAACAGACAGACAGGGGGCCAGGGTGAGAGATAGACAGAAAGAAAGAAAGACAGATAGGGGGCCAGGGAGAGAGACAGACAGAAAGAAAGACAGACAGACAAAGGGGGACAGACAGACAGAAAGACAGACAGACAGGGGGCAGGGAGAGAGACAGACAGACAGTGGGAGGGAGAGAGAGAGAAAGAAAGAAAGAAAGAAAGATAGACAGCGGGAGGGAGAGAGACAGAAAGAAAGGAAGTAAGAGACAGGGGCAGGGAGAGAGACAGAAAGAAAGAAAGACATACATACAGACAGACAGACATATATTCTAGCACCCGTTAAAGTAACGGGCTTAAACACTAGTGAGAGTATAAAGTATTCTGATGTAAAGACCCTTTCCGGACTCAATAACGAGCACGACATTCAGCCTGTTTACCAATCCGATCCCGATCTCTGCATGCAAATGAGGGGAAACTGCATGCAAAGCAGGAAGGACGCGATTCACTACACTTTTTCCTGACACACCAACTGGCTGGTCGATCAAAAAACAAGCGAAAAGTGAGGACCAGTCACTTGTGTAAAAACCTGCTCTGCCCCATCAAAAGCACCCTGCTCTCTGTCCTCTGCCACCTCTCCTTCCCAGAACAGCACAAGAAGCTAGCCCTTACCCTGCTCTTGCCCCGACTTTCAGCCCCGCTGCCCCGATTATCCTCTTGCCACCCTGTTCTCTGTCTTTCTCCTGCTTTTCAGCCCCGCTATCCCGAATCTCCTCTTGCCGCCCTGTTCTCTGCCCCGACTCCCTGCCCTGCTCTCTGCCCCAAATCCAAACTTACCTCTGCCATCCAGACTGATCTCTGCTGCCCCGACTCTGGATCTCTGCCACCTTCCCTGCAGTGCGAGCCCGTGGGTTTAAAGTGGGGCTGCACTATAGCGTGTTCCAGAACATGCTACAGTGCAGCCACGCTTTAAACTCGTGAGCTCGCACTGCAGGGAAGGTGGCAGAGAGCAGGAGAGTCAGGCCTAAGAATAATTTCTTGCTGTCTTACAATTTACACATCTGGCCGAAGAAATAATCCAATAGGTCTCATCATAGATAAGAGAATGGAAAGATATTCATGCAATATATGTTGTATTAAGCCAGCAAAATATATCTAGACTAGAGCTAGTCTAGTCCTTGGGTGGAACGTACATTATTTGTAGTCCAAGAACAAATTAGTTAGGCAAATGCATTCCAAAGGGCCACCAACAGATGTTTCTAAGAAAGGCGTTTCCCTAAATACTTTTGCATTTTAGACTTGCTGAATACTCGGTGGTCTGGGACTAGAGAGTTATTTTATTTCTCGAGCCTGTGATTTTAACCTGCTTTAAACCCACGGGTTAAAATCACAGGCTTGCACTACGGGGAAGGGCAGGAGAGTCGGGGCAGAGAGCAGGACGGCAAGAACAGAGAGCAGGGGGCAGAAGGCAGGGCAATCAGAAAGGACCTGAGCGACTGGTCCTCAGCAGTCACTTATTTTTTGATCAGCCAGCCCAGTTAATGTCCCTCATTTTTTTTAGTGAATCGCTGCCTGCTTATATTTGGAAGCTGTCCAGGAGCGCCAAAAGAAAGTAGAAAAATTAGATATGGAGCTGCAAGCTGTCCAGGAGCAGCTAAGAAAGAGACGGACCCATCGAATGGAAGAAGAATTAGTCCAAGGTCCTGGTAAGTGGATTCCTGACGCCTTTATGAGGCTGAGACAGACTAACTGGGCCCTACCTAAGGAATTAAAGTTAGAAAAGAACACCATAAAATTCAAGAAAGGAATATTCTTTTCTCAAACTACTTCAACTGAAACTATGAAATTGACAGAGAGCGGAAACTAGGACTTTCAGAGATGCATATAAATAGATTATATTTAGTTGAAATAGCCAACTTCCTTAAGAGGTATGTAAGAAAAAAAAAAGTCTAAAGTGTATTTAGCTGCAATAGTAATTGATTTGGTATAAACATGTGTATATAATTGGGATGATGGATTATGGCATAACCATGCTGGTATTAATAGCAGGGCTGTGGAGTCGGAGTTGAGGAGTCGGAGTCGGAGGAAATTTCGGGTACCTGGAGTTGGAGTCGGAGTCAGAAGTACAAAAAACTGAGGAGTCGGAGTCAGAACATTTATCTACCGACTCCATTTTTGAACTTGGCATACCAATCACAAGCGATTCTTTCAGCTATAGCACCCACTATATACACAGCACAAATGTTGCGAGCAGCTTCTGCGGCCTTAGAACCTTGATTAAAAGCAAAAAGAAGGTGGTGTCAAAAATGCTCATTTCTCTCAACTTGACATTCCATTTTAACGATCTGAAAATTAACCAGTGCTGTGGAGTCGGAGTCGAGGAGTCGGAGTCGGAGTCGGAGGAAATTTCGGGTACCTGGAGTCGGAGTCTGAAGTAAAAAAAACTGAGGAGTCGGAGTCGGAACATTTATCTACCGACTCCACAGCCCTGATTAATAGTGTGTTTAGAACCAGTTTTGAAAAAAAAAAAAAAAGTCCAAAAGAAAAACAAACAAAATCAAGCCATTTTCATAGGGAGCCAGTCAAGTCAATTTCATAGGGAGCCAGTATTCTTAGTAAACTGGGCACAAAGACATCTCAGCAGAGCAAAGGGACACCCTAGGGAGTACTGCAGTGAACGTCATATAAAGTTCAAGGTATGTATCTCACCATAACCCGCTATATTGTATGGTGATTTCTCCAAAACCTACCCATAATTTACTGTACATGCCTATATATCACAACAATAGCCCTTATACCTGCAGGCATCATCTTTATGTAGGTACAGTAGATCTTGGATTTGAGGTCAAGGGAAGGAGAGTAATCTCAGGAGAAATCCCCCAGAAAGAGCCAATACCAAAGAACAACCTGGGTCTGAGGGTAATCCCATAATCTCCCTGGTAAAGCCAGGGTAAGTACTAGGAGCCTTTCTTCTGGGAGGCAGTAGCTGAACAGGGAAGGCTGCATGGGAGGTGGCAGGGGTAGGCTAACCCTCAATTCGCTGGCAACAAAAATTCCTTGAGCACTGGGAACAACTGAGTAGATAAACTGAAAATATCATTCACATACTATTTTGCATGGGAGAGAGAACTTGAGAATAAGACTTTTCAGATGGGAGAAAGGCCCTTTCAGGCCCTAGGGGAAGGTGGTTCTAGGGATAATTTTTGGTACATTGAGTGACAGAAAGATCTCCGCAGGTAGTGAGCCCTAGAACTATGGGACATTGGTTTCTTCCACACGAAAGGAAATACACCTTGGGCCATGGATGGTGGAGATTGCATACAGAGGACACAGAAGCAGATAATTGTGCTGGATGTGGTCAAACATTGGATTGGAGACTGGACAGAGGACCTCCAGTCTATATCAAGTAATGGTCCTGACCAGGTCTGGCATTGTCTCTTAGCACAGAAGGGGTGGGGTGTTTCCATCAAGGGGTTCTGGGGAAACATTTGTGCAGAAGCAAATGAAGACAGATGGAAATGGCAGCAGCAGCACTTTAACTCCTCCGGTGCTGTCCTGGGCTTTTTCACCATTCACCCAAGAGTGAAAGCCCTCAATGGGTGAGGCAAACAATGGTCCCAACTAGATCTGACAGTTGTCTCTTAGCAGAAAGGGGTCTCAACAAGGTGTTCCAGGGAAACACTGAAGCAGAAACAGATGATGACATACAGACACAGCAATAAATAATAGACAAAACCCAACCGTGAAATTATGTCCTGCTGAGATTATTAGTTCAATAAGTTCAATTGGTGCCTATAGAGCTAAAGGGTTACAAAAGCCTCAGAATCTGGAGCAATTAACCCTGCTGGGTTTCAAAAGTGAATAAATCACTTGTTTGTTTACTCTTTCCAAAAATATAAGGACTTGGGAGGGGCATGAACTGAAGCTACTAAGTAATAAATTTAAAACAAATTTGAGAAAATATTTCTTCATTCAGGGTCAGATTCTATATACTGTGATCAAATTTGCATATACAAATCTGTAAGCATTGCTGATTTGTGCATGGAATGTAATTAGTTAACAAGCAAATCAGTGCAGATAATTGCCAATTAACAAATGATTACTGGCACTAACTAGCGCTAATAAGAATTTACATGCACAATTTTCTAAGTGTATTCTATGAAGTAGTGCTTGTAAATGGTAGTATGCGGACTTCAAAAGAGGGTGTGGCCAGGAGAGAAGCATATGCAGGTTGTAGGCATTCCTAAAAGTTAGGTGCACTGTTATAGAATATGCCCGATATGCACACAAATTAAGAGCAGGCATTTAGGCCTCATTTTCATTGACATAAATGACTTCACCTAAATATTAGTTACTTGAATGGGCACTATGGGGGAAATTCTATAAGTGGCGTATGTACTGCAGGTGCGTAAAGTGTAGACACCTACATTAATAAAAGTCAAACTCAATATTAGAATTAATGGTGTCAATAATGAGCTTTAATAAGCTCATAATAACAACAACAAAAAAAGATTAATTGGGAGATTGGTGCCTAATTCAGTAGGCGCCTAACACCATGTAGATATGATTAGGAGAGGATTGGGAAATTTTTTTTTTTCAAGTTAGGTGTCTCAATGTAGGCAAGGTAAACCTTTGTGCAATTCAATTAGAAATGCCTAATTCATGATAGAACACGACAAGCTCCAAAAAAAGATTGCCACAGAAACTTATAAGAAACCAACAATAAGGCAAAAAAATAGTCTAGGGTTCCATGAGTGATTGCGGGTCTCAGAAAACACCAGAAAAACAGTTAATAAACAAAACTAGAAAAGATCCAATAATTTAAGGCAGTGGTTCCCAAACCTGTCCTGAAGGACCCCCAGGCCAGTCGAGTTTTCAAGATAGCCCTAATGAATATGCATGACAGAGATTTGCATATAATGGAGATGCCAGGAATGCAGATCTGCTCCATGCATATTCATTAGGGCTATCTTGAAAACCCGACTGGCCTGGGGGTCCTTCAGGACAGGTTTGGGAACCACTGATTTAAGGAGATGTTAGGTACCCTCAGTGCGCAGGGTCAGCCACGGGAGCAATGCTCCAACGCTTCACACGAAAAGGTGGAGGCCAACAGGCCACCACCTACACACCATCATCGGGTGCCAAGGGTGTGCTTTAAATCAAATAGCGCTAACACCATAAAACAGTGCACAATAAACACAGGTGAAATCAAGACACAGCAATCACTCAGGGAACCCCCCCAGCCAACTCCCCAAAAAATCAAAAAAAGCAACTTAGCTTCAGTAAATCTTCATCCAACGTCCAAGCCTCATTTCGGGACAACGTCCCTTTCTCAGGAACCCATAATTCAAAGAATCAATGGCAGACCTCAAGATGAGCTGGTG
The DNA here is from genome assembly GCF_902459505.1 of Geotrypetes seraphini. Lineage (NCBI taxonomy): Eukaryota > Metazoa > Chordata > Amphibia > Gymnophiona > Dermophiidae > Geotrypetes > Geotrypetes seraphini. The sequence continues at coordinate 86,480,991 of NC_047085.1, forward strand.
GGAGGGAGGAGCTAGGCTAGGCTAGGCTGGGGGGTTCCCTGAGTGATTGCTGTGTCTTGATTTCACCTGTGTTTATTGTGCACTGTTTTATGGTGTTAGCGCTATTTGATTTAAAGCATATCCTTGGCACCCGATGATGGTGTGTAGGTGGTGGCCTGTTGGCCTCCACCTTTTTGTGTGAAGCGTTGGAGCATTGCTCCCGTCGCTGACCCTGCGCACCGAGAGTACCTAATATCTCCTTAAATTATTGGATATTTTCTAGTTTTGTTTATTAACTGTTTTTCCGGTGTTTTCTGAGACCCCCAATCAGTCATGGAACCCTAGACTATTTTTTTAATTCATGAGAGACACATCTAGATGCCTACAAATGAAAGCATAGTTAAAAGAATCTGGCTCTCTTTGTGTATCTATAAACTGTCTAAATCCCAAGTGCTGATCTTTTCAGTGCCAATTTGTCAGGCGACATATATGGTATTTGGGTAGCAATGTGTAATTAAATTCTGGAATTCTTTGATATGAAATGTGGTAAAAGCAGTTAGCTTAGCAGTGTTTAAAAAGGTATGGACAAGTTCCTAAAAGAAAAGTCCATAAGCCATTATTACAATTGACTTGGGAGAATCCATTGCTAAATGGATAAGTAGCATAAAATCAACTTTACTCTTTCTGGATCTTGCCAGGTACTTGTGAGCTGGATTGGCCACTGTTAGAAATATGATATTGGGCTTGATGGACCTTGTTTTTTCCAGTACAGATTTTCAGAATGCTTTCAACAAAGTTCCTTGTGAAATGCTCCTGAAAAAAATAAAGAGTAATGGAATAGGGGGCAGTGTTTTGTTGTTGATTAGGAATTGGTTACTGGACAGAAAACAGAGGGTAGGATAAATGACCATTTTTTTCAATGGAGGAGGGTAAATAGTGGGGTGCCGCAGGGATTTGTACTGTGACCGGTACTATTTAACATATTTATAAATGATCTGAAAACTGGAATGATGAGTGAGGTGATTAAATTTGCAGATGACATTAAACTGTTCAAAATGGTTAAAATACATGCAGGCTGTGAAAAATTGCAGGCAGACCTTAGAAAATTGGAAGTCTGAGCATCCAAATGGAAAATGAAAAGGGATGTACATTGGAATTATAGTTACCAAATGCTAGGGTCCACCTTAGTTTTCAGCACCCAAAAAAATATCTAGTTCGGCCCCCCCCCCCCCTAAGAAGCGCAGAGTGGTAGTTGTTGGGGATTCGCTGCTGAGGGGCACCGAGGGACCAGTCTGTAGACCAGATTTGCTATCGAGAGAGGTTTGCTGTTTGCCAGGGGCCAGGATCCGGGATGTGACCACTTGTCTGGACAGACTCATCAAGCCCCAGGACAACTTCCCCATACTTCTCATTCACGTCGGAACTAATGACACTGCCAAGAACACCCCGGAGAGCATACCTGAGGACTTTAGAGCTCTGGGTGAGAAGCTGAGGAGAATGGATGCGCAGGTGGTCTTCTCCTCGATCCTCCCAGTGAGGGGCAAGGGTAGAGCCAGGGATGATCGCATCCAGTGGGCTAACAACTGGCTGCATGGATGGTGCAAGGAGATGAACTTCGGGTTCCTGCACCATGGAGAGGCATTACAAGGACTACAGGGACCAGACGGGCTACACCTGACCAGACGAGGAAAGAACGTCTTTGGACACCGACTAGCCGGCCTACTTCACAGGGCTTTAAACTATGTAAGTTGGGGGAGGGTACAGGCACAATTGACCTACAAGGTGAGCAAAGCTGCAAATACTTTGTTGAGACTGAGGTAAGTAAACTTTGCATTTCTGGGTTTGGGGCTGGGATGGGGACACACATTGCCGAATCTGGGCTAGGTTCACATTGTAATTCTGGGTCGAGGGATAGTGTACACATTTCCGAGCCTGGGACAAGTTCACGCTGTAACTCTGGGTCTAGTACACACATAGCAAATTGCACTAAGGAGGTCAAAGTAGATCAAGCGGGAATATCCCCACAGAGTCATAGCAAACATATAACATGGAGGACTATGTACGTCAATGCTCACAGCTTGGGAAATAAAATCCTGGAATTAGAGACGGAAATGAGGAACGCCAACCTAGATGTGGTGGCGATATCCGAGACCTGGCTCACGGACTCCCATGGCTGGGACATGGTCATACCGGGTTACAACTTGCTTCGCTGAGACAGGGAGGGCAAATTGGGAGGAGGGGTAGCACTGTATAACAAAGATGACATTAAAGTCACCAGAATCGCAGATGTCAGGTACACAGGGGAATCCCTTTGGGTGAATCTGGCTAGGGGGAAGGACAAATGCCTGTATCTTGGTGTAGTATACAGACCCCCAAGACAGCAGGATGACCTGGATATGGAATTAATCGAGAATATAGAGAATATCACCTTGCGTGGGGACACTGTATTGTTAGGTGACTTCAATATGCCTGATGTGGACTGGACCGCACTTTCCTCTGCGTCCAACAGCAGCAGAAGGCTATTAAACTCTATACAGGGAGCACGACTCAGGCAACTGGTATTGGAGCCAACAAGGGATCGGGCAATACTGGACCTGATACTTACCAATGGAGAAAGTGTCACAGAGGTCTCAGTGGGCGACAGGTTGGCCTCCAGTGACCACAACATGGTATGGTTCAATCTCAGGAAAGTTTCACAAAATCTAACACATTAACCAAGGTCCTCAGCTTCAAGGACGCCAACTTCGAGGGCATGGGGGATTTCATCCATCAGGCGCTGCATAACCGAGCAGAAACAGATAATGTAGTAGTATTGTGGTCAACTCTAAAAGCTATCATACAAGAAGCAATCAACCGCTTTATTAAATTGGTAAGTAAACGGCGAAGAAACAATAAGCCACAGTGGTTCTCTGCAGAGATCTCAGACCTCATAAAAGAAAAGAAAAGAGCATTCATATCTTATAAACAATCAGGGAAGCAGGACTCCAGAGAAGACTATCTGGCCAAGTCAAGAGCAGTCAAAAGAAAGGTCAAAGAGGCCAAATTTAGAATGGAGGAGAATCTAGCGAAGAACATCAAGAAGGGCAATAAACCCCTCTTCAGGTATATTAGTGACAGAAACAGAAACACAGGCGGGATAGTACGCCTTAAGAAACCAGACGGGAACTATGTAGAATCGGACTCTGAAAAGGCTGAACTATTAAATGAATACTTCTGCTCAGTCTTCACCCGTGAGGCGCCGGGATCCGGCCCTCAGCTGCAGACAAGGGATAGCTCTGCAGACCCATTTCAAAATTTCAAGTTTACACCCAGCACCGTCCACTTTGAACTATCTAATCTCAAGGTTAACAAAGCAATGGGGCCAGACAACCTACACCCCGGGGTACTCAGGGAATTAAGTGACGTCTTGGCGGAACCGCTATCCGCGCTCTTCAATCTCTCCCTTAGTACAGGTAAAGTCCCATTGAACTGGAAAATGGCTAACGTCATTCCACTCCACAAAAAAGGATGCAGGACGGAGGCTGCTAACTACAGACCAGTGAGTCTCACATCAATAGTGAGCAAGCTAATGGAAACTTTAATCAAACGCCAATTGGATACGATCATGGACGAGGAGAATCTACGAGATAAGCGTCAACATGGATTTACTAAGGAGAGGTCCTGCCAATCTAACCTAATCAGCTTCTTTGACTGGGTGACAGGGAAGCTGGATGTTGGGGAGTCCCTAGACATCGTATACTTGGACTTCAGCAAAGCATTCGATAGCGTGCCACACCGCAGGTTGTTGAACAAGATGAGCTCTATAGGATTAGGAGACACATTGACAGCATGGGTTAGGGACTGGCTTGGAGGTAGGCTTCAGAGGGTGATGGTGAACGGCACCCCCTCCGAAAAGACGGAGGTGATCAGTGGAGTGCCGCAGGGCTCGGTCTTGGGCCCGATCCTATTCAACATCTTCATAAAGGACTTGGCTGAGGGACTTCAAGGTAAAATAGCGCTATTCGCCGATGACGCCAAACTATGCAATGTAGTTGGCAGGAACACGTCAGACCAAAGCACAGGGCCAGACAGAAACTCAATGCCTGAAAGTATGGTGCACGACCTACTCCTACTGGAGCACTGGTCCAGGACCTGGCAACTTAGTTTCAATACCGAAAAATGTAAAGTCATGCACCTGGGCAGCCAAAATCCATGCAAGACGTACACCTTTAATGGTAAAATCCTACAAAGGACTGTAGCAGAACGTGACTTAGGGGTGATCATCAGTGAGGACATGAAGACTGCCAAGCAAGTGGAGAAAGCTTCATCTAAGGCTAGACAAATCATAGGTTGTATACGTAGGGGTTTCGTCAGCCGGAAGCCCGAAGTCATTATGCCATTATACAGATCCATGGTGAGACCCCATCTGGAGTACTGTGTACAATTTTGGAGGCCGCATTATCGCAAAGATGTGCTGAGACTTGAGTCGGTCCAGCGTATGGCCACCCGGATGGTCTCGGGGCTCAAGGATCTCCCGTATGAGGAAAGGCTGAAAAAATTGCAGCTATACTCATTCAAGGAACGCAGAGAGAGGGGGGACATGATCGAGACGTTCAAATATCTCACGGGCCGTATCGAGGTGGAGGAGGACATCTTCTTTTTCAAAGGCCCCACGGCAACAAGAGGGCACCCGTGGAAAATCAGGGGCGGGAAACTACACGGTGACACCAGGAAATACTTCTTCACCGAGAGGGTGGTTGATCACTGGAATAATCTTCCACTGCAGGTGGTCGAGGCCAGGAGCGTGCCTGATTTTAAGTCAAAATGGGATCGCCACGTGGGATCTCTTCACAGAGAAAGGTAGGGGAGGGTTATTGGGGTGGGCAGACTTGGTGGGCCGTGGCCCTTATCTGCCGTCTATTTCTATGTTTCTATGTTTCTAATGTGTGGTGGCAGCCAAAAAAACAAGCATGATGCTAGGAATTATTAGAAAACAGATGGTGAATAAAATTAAGAATATTATACTGCCTCTGTATTGCTCCATGACGGAATGTCACCTTGAGTATTATATTCAATTCTGGTCACCTTATCTCAAAAAAAATATAGCGGAATGGGAAAAGGTTCACAGAAGAGCAACTAAGATGATAAGGAAGATGGAACTCCTCTCGTAAGAGGAAAGACTAAAGAGGTTAAGGCTCTTCAGCTTGGAAAAGAGACAGCTGAGGAGAGATATGATTAAAGTCTACAAAATCCTGAATGGAACAGAACGAGCACAAGTGAACTGATTTTTAATCCATCAAAAACAACAAAGACTAGGGGACACTCGATGAAGCGACATCCCTGTTTCCCTCTCGTTACTTCCAATTCCCTCTACCCTTCCTTTTATTTTCATTTATCATTGTAATTACAACTTCCCTATCTCCTAAAACCTCTCGTTTCTAATCAGTCTTAATTCGTTATAGTTATAGTTTTACCCTCTTTTTATTTTACCCCACCCAAATCACAAATAATATTAGACCTTTTTTAATTTTTAACATTGTAAACCGCCCAGATACTTGTGATGGTCGGTATATCAAGCCATGAATAAACTTGAAACTTGAAAACAAATAGGAGGAAATATTTTTTCACAATCAGAGAATAGATAAGCTATAAAATGCATTTCCAGAGGATATGTTAACAGTGGTTAACCTAGATGGGTTTAAAAAAAGTTTGGACAAGTTCCTGGAGGGAAAGTCCATAGCCTGCTATTGAGACAGACAATAGGGAAGTCACTGCTTGCTCTGCGATTGGTAGTATGGAAGATTGGGTTTCTGCCAAGTGCTTCTGACCTGGATTGGCCACTGTGGAAACAGGATACTGGGTTACATGGGCCATTGATCTGACCCAGTAAGAGGCAGGGTGATCAAAGCTCCCAGGTGAGTATAAGCCCTCAAGAATGTAAATCACTGAATATCTCTACACAGATAGGAAAAGGGGGCAATGGCTGGAAAGCAGTATATACTTATGCTTGAAGTATGGGAAACAATATTCTGGATCTAAGAGCTGTGATGGAAGAAGAGGAGTTGGATATAGTGGTGATCACAGAGACATGGTTCACGGAGAACCATGACTGGAATGTAGTTATACCGAGCTATAATCTGTTCAGGAAAGACAGAGTAGGAAAATAAGGAGGGAGAGTAGCGTTATATGTTAAAGATCATATTAAAGCCACACAATTGCAGGATCTGCAGGGCAAGGAAGAGGTACTGTGGATCAATTTGGAAAGAGGGAATGGTAAATATATTTATATTGGTGTAATATACAGGCCTCCTTCACAGACGGAAGAAGTAGATAGAGATTTACTAGTAGACATTCAGAATATATCTAAAAAAGGGGAAGTCTTACTAATAGGTGATTTTAATATGCCGGATGTTGATTGGGAGTAGGGAGATCCTGGATTCTCTACAAAGAGAAGTGTTCAAGCAGTTGGTAATGGAACCCTCACGGGATGGAGTCATACTGGGCTTAGTGCTTACAAACGGGGAAAGTGTTTCTGATGTTACAGTGAGTGATCATCTGGCATCCAGTGATCTCTGCATGGTATGGTTTAATATTAAGATGGGTATAGAGAGGGCTCATTCAAAAGCAAAGGTTTTTGACTTTAAAAAAACTAATTTTGTTCAGATGGGGGTTTACGTCAAGGAATTGTTGTCTGGGTGGGAACGTCTGGAAGGAGTGGAAATGTGGTGGGCAAAACTGAAAGGAGTGATTGTAAGGGCGGCAAACCTTTTTGTTAGGCAAGTAAGTAAAAGTAAGAGGAAAAGAAGGCCGCTTTGGTTCTCAAAGTAGTAGCTAAGAAGGTAAGGAATAAGAGGTTAGCTTTCATAAACTACAAAAGAACACAGAAAGAGGAAGACAGGCAAAAATATCTGGAAAAGTTAAGAGAGGCTGGTTGTGTAGTCAGGAGGGGAGCATGAGCCAGTGAGGTTAATTCCCTTTTTAGTGTGCTTGTGAAACATACAACACACGGGGATCTGAGGCTCAGCCCCTTAGATAGTAACCAAAAAGGAATTAAGTTTATGAGCTATTCATAGTAGATTTACACCTCTGAATAACTTGGACTAAGAAAATTGAAATGACATTTGAGAAGGGTATTTTTTGAAATGAATATATGTTCTGTCTCATCCTGTATATGATTTTGGTGGGCTCACACTTTCCACCATAAATGTAGTAGATAGCGTCCTCCTCTCTCTATAGCTTACTACCTAACTCACCAAGCTACTTAAGATATTTGAATGATGCTCTGCTAAGATTTCCATACCCGGTGCTGCTGTTCTAGAGACATATACAGTTTCATTCAGATTTTGGGTAGGGGAGTCAATGACCACTGGGTTAGTGGGAGGAGCTCATTACTTAATCCCTTCAGTATTTATTTAGTCTGTTTGGGGGTTTTTTTGGCACTTAGACTCTTTTAAAACAGGTCTAGTTCAGAACATCAAAGTTCCATCTAAGACGTCTTGGGAAAGATTTGATTATTACTGCAAGACATCAGAGTCTAAGCCCACCCAAAGCCTGCCCAGAATATGCCTCCAATATGTCTTCCCTTTAGTTTTGGATGCACAATGGCTAGGATGCCTCACAAGATGTCTAGAAAGACGGTATTGAAAACCGGCACTTGGATCTCCTGGTTATTAGGATGCCGACTTATGCCATGGTTTGGACGTCTTAGGGCTCCTTTTACGAAGGCGCACTAGGGTCTTAATGCGCGCAATAGTACGTGCTAAAATCCCATGTGCGCTAGCCGCTACCGCCTCCTCATGAGCAGGCGGTAGTTTTTCAGCTAGCGCGCTATAGCGTGCGCTAATCCGGTGCGTGCACTAAAACGGCTAGCGCACCTTTGTAAAAGGACCCCATAGTGTTTTGAAAATGCCTCTAAAAGCAGGCTTGTTTTTGAGTTGGGGCCTCTTTTTGAATTATGCACAAATATTTAGGAAAAGAAAATTGTAGCATAAATATGGTATGTCTAACATTAGGACTCCTAGCGTTGCCTAACGATGCTTAGGCAGCGCTGAGCGTGATTCTATACAGTGCACCTAACTTTTATAGAATCATGCTTAGCGCCACACTAGTTGGCTCCAAATGTTTAGATGACCTATATAGAATTGAATCCAAAATGCTTATGCCTTCAGTAGTTCAAGCAAAGAACTGCAGTCAACGGCACAGAGTTTAAAATTCCAGATGCTATAAATAACTGCTTCATGTTGTAGCGTTCTTGGAACATATCAAAGAGGGAGCTATTAGATCTCGTTCTCAATAGAGAGACTACAACCTGGTCTAAGAAGTCATGGTAATAGTAATCGTAGTGCATTAAACTCAAACAATTACTGTAGGGAGAATAATAAATTGCTTCAGTAACATTTAACTGTTAAAAAAGGACACACTGATAAAATGAGGAAATTAGAAGGAAATTAAGAGAACAGTTGTTGGGGTTAATATCTATATAACATCAGGAGATTATTTAAAAATGTCATCTTGGAAACCCAATTAAGATGTAGTCCATGCATTAAGAAAAGGTCAAAAAGAACAAACGTCTGCAAACATGACTATATGCTGTGAAAAAACTTGAAAGTTAACAAGGCATCTTAAAAAAAATTAAACAAAAACTCCCCCCAATCTTTGCCAATATAACATACGATATATAAAAAAACTGTAAAATGGAAGATGTACTATAAGAACACAAGTAAGCATTTGTCTTTCATTTCTTCTAGGGCAAGCATAGTCAGGTTCCAATCTATTATTACTACTATTACTGTTGAATATTTTTAACATGCTACCAGTGATACAGAGACATATACAAGAGACCATCCCTCCCATCACTAAAAGTTGACTGTTTAGTCTGCATTTGTAAATTGCAGGAAAGAGAGCATGACATCAATCGATTCACAGTAAGGTTGAAAGTGCAGAAATGGAATAAACAATGAGGGGAAAGGCGCAAATAAGAGCAAATTGACAGATGAACGGTCCTGGAGGCTCCCCAGCAAGTCATGACTTCACAATATCTACAATAAATATTCATAAGAAAGACTTGCATGCACAACCCTCCCATGAACACCTGCGTGATAGCCGGCAGGAGGGTGCCCAATCCTCCTGGCAGACACAAACCCCATCCCATGAATATCCGTGCGATCGACAGCAGGAAAGTGTCTAATCCCTCCTGCCGGACAACCTCACACCCACCCCGAACCCCTTACAGACCATGCACCCCCCCCCCCCATGAATACACCCTCCACTCCCACCCGGACTCCCCCTATCCCCCCGGACCCCTCTCTAACCTTAGCAGATGGACGGGTCCTCTCTCCGTCCGGCTAGCAGGCCCACCTTCCTCAGAATATTTAATGTGGCTTCCTTTACTCCAATCAGTGAAAAACTATTCAGAGTATCATTCTGTGGCATGTTTGTGTGTATGCTGAGAGACCTTCTACATCAGGACATGCCCCTGCAGATGCAAACATTCCTACTGAATGGGCGCCCTACCTATTTGGATGAGGAAGCTTATCAGTTATTTGCTTCAGTGGTAACGGCAGTCTGGATGTGTATTGGGGCTGCTTGGAGGCAGGTAGAAATGTCTACTAAAGAACAAGTACTTTCCAAGTTGGTCTACTTATATTTGATGTCCAAATTGACCACCATACAAATAGATTCTATAAATCACTTCTATATCATTTGGAAACTGTATAAGCTTTGATAGGACATTCCCTAGACATCGTTACTTAGGTAGAAACTCTGGGAGTTGGGGAAGGAAGGGGGGAGGTCTGGGGTGAGAGTTATAAATTTGGTTGTGTATTTATATCATGATTGTGAGTTGTTACTGTTGGCAATCAGCCTGTGTACTGTTTATGATGTTCTTGGAGCTGAAAACGGTTTATATGAATTTATTCAGGAACTCAAGCATTTTTCCCTGTCTGTCCTGGTGGGCTTACAATCTATCTAATGTACCTGCAGCAATTGGGAGATTAAGTGACTTGCCCACAGTCACTAGGAGTAGTGTGGGTTTGAACCAACAACCTCAGGGTGCTGCGGCTGTAGCTTTAACCATATATATATGAGCATCTTTCTGTAACCTGGACATGCCAAGTATCAATTTTAAATGTAGACATTCTTCTTTTTGAACAAGGACATCCCTGAGTTGGACATCCATCTTTTGGCACCTCCCCAGCCCTTGCCCATGTACATACATCATTTTTAAATGTCAGTATTCTGACTTTATAATATAGATGTGTAAAACAGAGTTTTCAGATGCCCATAACATGACTGGAGCTTCTAAGAAAAATTCCATGGTCTCCAAAGATAAGCATAGTGCTCCAGGTCAGGCTTCATATATGATCTCTATAGGGGCATCATCATCTCTCTTTTTTTCTACTAGCACCCCTGCCAGCATTACATTACTGTGTGTAAGCAAATGATTTTGGGATATTATATTAAACAAATCTGACCCTGGGAAAAATTAGTGCAGAAGACCTTATTATGTCACTATATGCCTTCTGAAAGACCAGAACTTGAGATTAACAAAGAACCGTTTGAATAGTAATGGGGGATATCCTGCAAATCCCTGAAATTTCATCAGATGTAATAAGGACAGGTACTTGAGGAATTCAGACACAGAATGGCTCCAGCTACCTGTTTTTAAAGACAGGAGCTTCTTGTCAATCCAGAGCCATTGTTTCAAAAAGATACCAAATTGCGACAAAGGAAGATACTATTTTTAGAACAAACTCAAATCTATAAAGGCAGGCCGCAGCATCTTGATCTCCCTCTTGCTCATTCTTTTTTCTTGCTCTTTCTTCTCTGCCTCTTCATACCTATCCACCCACCATTCAGAAACACATGCACACCCTGCATTCAGGAATGGCACAGGCTCTCTCTGCTTTGCTCTCATTCATTCAGGCAGGGCACGGTCCGCAGTTGCAGACAAGGCCCAGCGTGGAAGACCCATTTCAGAATTTCGAGTTCACACCTGGCGACGTCTACTACGAACTGGCAAGACTCAAGGTGAACAAAGCCATGGGACCGGACAATCTACACCCCAGAGTGCTCAGTGAGCTGCTTGATGTTCTGGCAGAACCGCTATCAGGACTCTTCAATCTCTCCCTAAGTTTGGGGAGAATCCCCATAGACTGGAAAACAGCTAACGTCGTTCCACTGCACAAAAAGGGTTTCAGGGCAGAGGCTGCAAACTACAGACCGGTGAGTCTCACATCAATAGTATGCAAACTCATGGAAACACTAATCAAACGTAAATTAGACACAATCTTGGATGAGGAGAATCTACGGGATCCCAGTCAACACGGATTCACCAAGGGTAGGTCCTGCCAATCCAATCTCATCAGCTTCTTTGACTGGGTAACAAAACAGTTAGACTTGGGAGAATCCGTGGACGTTGTATACCTAGACTTCAGCAAAACTTTCGATAGTGTCCCGCATCGCAGGCTGTTGAGCAAGATGAAATCAATGGGGCTGGGAGAAACACTAACTACATGGGTCAATGATTGGCTGAGTGGCAGACTTCAGAGGGTGATAGTTAACGGTACCCTCTCTAAAACATCGGAGGTGACCAGTGGAGTACCGCAGGGCTCAGTCTTGGGCCCACTCCTTTTCAACATATTCATAGGGGACCTAACTCAGGGGCTTCAAGGTAAGGTAACGTTATTTGCTGACGACGCCAAACTATGCAATATAGTGAGAGACGGCAATTCACCCGATAGTATGACACAGGACCTACATTTGTTGGAGCTTTGGTACTCGAACTGGCAGCTAGGCTTCAACGCTAAGAAATGCAAGATCATGCACCTCGGCAGCAGAAATCCATGCAGAACTTACACCTTGAATGGTGAGACCTTAGCTAGAACTTCAACAGAACGAGACTTGGGAGTGATCATCAGCGCAGACATGAAAACTGCTGATCATGTGGAGAAGGCTTCATCTAAGGCAAGACAGTTGTTAGGTTGCATCCGCAGGAGTTTCGTCAGCCGGAAGCCTGAAGTCATAATGCCATTATACAGAACCATGGTGAGGCCTCATTTGGAATACTGTGTGCAATTCTGGAGGCCACACTACCGAAAAGATGTGCTGAGAGTAGAGTCGGTGCAACGGACCAGGATGGTCTCGGGGCTCAAGGACCTATCGTACGAGGAAAGGCTGAAAAATTTGCGGCTGTACTCACTCGAGGAACGTAGGGAGAGAGGAGACTTGATCGAGACGTTTAAGTATATTACCGGCCGTATCGAGATGGAAAAAGATCCCTTACATGCATCTTCAATAATTGGAGCCTTTGCTCCTCTACAGTTAAACATAGATTTGTATACTCTATATACAGAAAGCTTTATTTTGTTTCTATGTACTTTAAATGATTCTTGTATCCTTTAAAATACTTAATAAAAATTATTGAACTAAAAAAAAAAAAAAAAAAAAAGAGATGGAAGAAGAGATTCTATTTCTCAAAGGACCCTTAGCCACAAGAGGGCATCCGCTCAAACTCAGGGGCGGGAAATTTCATGGCAACACCAAGAAATATTTCTTCACCGAGAGAGTGGTTGATCCTTGGAACGAGCTCCCGGTGCAGGTGATCGAGGCAAACAGCGTGCAAGAATTTAAGAGCAAATGGGATGCCCATGTGGGATCCCTTAGAGGGTTAAGCCAAAGGAACCTGTCACCAGGAGTGGGATACCTAGGATAGTAGACTTGGGGGTGGGTCAGTAGAGTGGGCAGACCTGATGGGCTATGGCCTTTATCTGCCGTCATCTTCTATGTTTCTATGTTATGTTTCTATGACATAGACATACACACAAGGAAGCAATTTGTACTGTATATTTGTAAAAGCCTATTGCTATAAAATATACTTTTTTATGCACTTCCTGGCTCTTGTCTAATCTTACTTCCCACTGCCTCCGAAGTGAACCCAGGACCCAAAATAGACTAGACAACACAAAAACACAAAAGATTACAACCCCCTTTCAGTACAGCCCAACAAGTCCCTGACTTTAATCACTGCCTTATCACATTCTTCTGCTACCTTTGGAATACCCTGGGATCATTGTACACTATCACCTCAAGGTCTTTCTCTTGGTCTATGCACATCAGCCCTTCACACCTATCACACAGAGCTCCTTTAGATTTCTATCCTTCCTAATGGATCATTCTACACTTTGTCACCATTAAAGTTTAATTGCCAAATTTTTGACCAGTCTTCCAGATCACTTCTCATATTGTCTACCTCCTATAGAAAATCTTTTTCTTTGAAACTTCAGCAATATTACTCACAATGATATTAAAGAGAACTGGCTATATATATTTTTTTCTAATTGTCATATAATTACTAATGTAATACAAATGCTCTCATTTGACACGTGTGAATTCTTCTGGCCATCCTTATCATCATAAACATAAGGCAATAGAAGGAATGTTTTGCAACTCAAAACAGCTCTTGGGAAAATAGTGTACACCCACAGGTAATAAAGTAATGAAGGCATTTTATCAGAAAGCCATCATATGGTCTTTTAAGAAAAATTAATATGCATAGCAAACAAAAATGAACTTTTGGAAACTCAATTAAAATGTCATACATCCAGACAGGAAACATGTGAGTCAGAAAATGCCTGGGGAAGAAATGATCAAATTAAAAGTCTCAGATGGAAAATGTTTTGTTCTAAATTCAGTTCATTTCTCTTTCTGTACTGCCTGGGAAACTTAAATTTTCTTCACATATGCACTCATTTCATTTTTTTAGTATGTTGCTCCCCCTAGTACCCTCTTCTAACACATCCTAACATCTATCTATCTATTTTCAAAATTCATATCTCATTGTTTTCCAGTGATCAATACAGATTGCAACTGGAATGAGCATGATAAGAATATACAGGGCATAAAAGTCAAACTAAAAGTACAAATGATAAAAAGTAAAAATTAAAACAATATTCAGCATACGGACCAGGGGTGTCAAACTCAATCACATAAGGGGCTGAAATCTAAGATGCAGGCTAAGTCGCGGGCTAAATTTTTTTTATTAAGATACTTAGGGCTACATTCACTAACCTGCCCGATCGTATGCGATCCGTATGCAATCTGTGGCAGGCTGACAAATTCTCAACGTATCCTCATGCAAATGGGGGCGATCGGAGGCATGACCCCCCACTGACCACACGGATCGCTGGAGAGTGATCCTGACACATGCGCAGACCATCTTCTTTGCCTGTAAATGGTCTGCGCATGCTCCTTGCGAAGGAAGAGCTGGAAACTTTCACGATCCTGTGGTTTTAACCCACGGGTTGAAAGTGGGGCTGCATCACGGGTTAAAACCACGGAGTTGGGGCAGAGCAGGGCGGCAAGAGCAGAAGAATCGGAGCAGAAACCAGGAGAATCAGGGCAGAGAGTAGGGCAGCAAGAGCAGGAGAATCGGGTCAGAGAGCAGGAGAAGCAGAATCAGGGCAGAGAGCAGAAGAATCGGTGCTCCTGAAATTGTTTTGTGAATCAAGTCCTTCCTACTTTTCATGCCTTTCCCCCCTCATTTGCATGCGTGGATCGGGTTAGTGAATCGGATTGGAGGAAAATCGGGTCGGTACACGATCGCAAACACGATCGGTGGGCTTAGTGAATCTAGCCCTTAATAGAAGTATAGATCTTTCCTCACCCTGAGACACCACTCCAGCGATCCACCTGGTTATATTCACCTCATAGTTGTTACCATACCTAATCCCAACTTTATTCAAATAGTCATTCTAGGCATAGGCAGTGGAACACTTTTTTGTTTGGGGGGAAACCGAAAGCTCTGCCCCCAGACCCTGCCCCCATAATAGTACTAATTGTAATACCATTTTTTCCATTCATTTTTCATATATATGCACAATATAATCTTATTAACAACACATAATGGTTAACCACAAAATTAAACTACAGAAAGCACACTGTATGCTTCTCAACATTCATTCCTACCAGAACACCTGGCCTTGGTCACACATGCAAAAAACAGATAACCCCTATGCAAATACGGGACCACAAACTAAAAGTACTAATATATACAAACAAAGCCCTAAGATGCAAGACTCTGCATGCAGTACAACCCCAGAGAAATAGAAACTCAAATAATGCCCTATGTGCCAATGGAATTTCAAATATAATGGTGTTATATGAACATAGATGTGTGTGCGACCTAATAGCTGAATTGGCGCATTTTGTACTGTTTGTAAATGTTTCAGTTGCCCAACTGTTATTCCCTCCTATACCAAGTTGCCATGATCCAATTTAGACGGAATAAAAGCATGGATTAAAGTATATAACAATTTCTCATCCAGGAAATCTTGAATAGCTCTAAGATGTCTTAATGCCCCAAATCCTTTCGCAACTGTAGATGAAACCTGCTTCTCAAAATTCAAATGACAAAATCTGGCATAAACACCTGCCTAGGAGGGCCAGATGACCCCTGCAGGAGCTCAGTTTGTCTCCTTGAGGGTTGAGCTTCTTCTGTGCAGCACCTCCACAGATGCGGACTCAGCCTTTGTCGCTGCTGAGAAAGTTCTAGATCTTCTAGACCAGTCCATTTTCAATCCAAGCACCCTCAAGAGATAAGAGGAGGATGAGTCTGAGGCCCATGCCCCTCCCCCAAAAGTCCCGTGTCACTTGGAATATACATGTGAGCATCCTCAGCTGATTATCCAGTGCATATTTGGAATGAATCCAGGATATCAGAGCTTGAGGAGTCCATCTAAACTGTTTTTAGGCAAAATAGAAGGATATTAAGGCAGAGAGAGACTTTTAAAGTCAAATCTGGAAACCCAAGATGGCCGCCTCAATAGCGATTTTGGAGCCAAAAACAGCCTGGGAGAACTATATAAAAGCTCAAATAATTAGGGGAAGGGGTTTTTAGAGGTGGCCCCAGAAACCTTTAAAATTACACATTTCAGACCCTCCTGATTTTCCCCATAGGCTGCAATAGGCAGTGCTCACATACGCCTGCTTGTGCTGGGAACTGCTTGACTTCCACTGCAGATCTTAATGGAGAGAAGATTTCTGCCTCAGGCAAGTATAAAATCCAGATACTTGCTTCCTTGGGCTGCCAGCCAGCCTCAAACAGTGGACTCAGACCCCAACTCCCACAGCTCTACGCATGTCGACAGGGGGCGTGAAAAATGCAGCTGGTTCCCACTCCGGCCCGTAGGACCAACTCGGGGCCAACTCAGCCTGTGCTCAAGCTTCAGATTAAATTTGGAATGAGCCTCGTTATAAGGAGAATGCTCCCCAAGTATCCTTAACTGTTAAAGCAGACTGGCTAGACAGATACTCTATAAAAGAGAGAAGCCAGCTAGCTACAAACTTCTATGCTAAGAGTCTGAGTCTTCTCATAGTCAAAGCAGTCCCAGGAGCACTGGGAACCTCTGCAGCACCAAAGCCTCGAAATCCGGGGAAAAAAACAAACTATAAAACAAAAAGGTCAGAGTAGATCAGATACCTTTCAAACTCGATTGCAGAAGGGAAAAACTGAAGTGCTAGAACACAGCCCATCATGGAAGGTAGAACCAAGGAAAATGATTGACATCATCTGCAAATAAATTTGCAGTTTAAGGGTGACTAACCATCCGTTCAGGACCTCTGCATCCATTGAACTGGAAGGGCTTTTTACTAAAGCTTAGTGACCTATTTTGGAATTAGTGGGCAGTAAGTGTCTACTTCAAAAAATTGCGAGCCATGGAATCGAGGGTGAAATACTCATGTGGATTAAAAACTGGTTGGCGGATAGGAAACGGAGAATTGGGGTAAATGGACAATACTCGGACTGGAAAAGCATCATGAGTGGAGTGACGCAGAGTTCAGAGATCGGGCCCGTGCTCTTCAACATATTTATAAAGGACCTAGAAATTGGTACGACGAGCGAGGTGATTAAATTTGCAGATGATACAAACTTTTCAGAGTAGTGAGGACAAAGAAGGATGGAGAAGACCTACAACGAGACATAAACACACTTGAGGAATGGGCTGCAAAATGGCAAATGAGGTTCAATGTCGATAATTGCAAGGTGATACACGTCAATAACAAAAATCATATGCACGAATACAGGATGTCCGGTGCTGTACTCGGAGAGAGCCCCCAGGAAAGAGATTTGGGAGTACTTGTAGAGAAGACAATGAAACCATCCACGCAATGCGCGGCGGCGGTGAAAAGGGCAAACAGAATGCTAGGAATGATTAAGAAGAGGATCACAAACAGATCAGAGAAGGTTATTATGCCGCTATACTGGGCCATGGTGTGTCCCCACCTGGAGTACTGTATCCAACACTGGTTGCTGTACATGAAAAAGGACATAGTACTACTCGAAAGGGTCCAGAAAAAAGGGGACAAAAATAGTTAAGGGACTGGAGGACTTGCCGTACGAGAGGCTAGAGAAACTGGGCCTCTTCTCCCTTGAGAAGAGGGGACATGATCGAAACATTCAAGATATTGAAGGGAATTGACTTAGTAGAAAAAGAAAGATTGTTCACCCTCTCCAAGGTGGAGAGAACGAGAGGGCATTCTCTAAAGTTAAAAGGGGATAGACTCCATACAAACGTAAGAAGTTCTTCTTCACCCAGAGAGTGACAGAATTCTGGAACTCTCTTACAGAGGCTGTTATAGGCGAAAGCACCCTACAGGGATTCAAGGAAAGGTTAATAAATTTCAGCTGGACCAGAACATATGCAGGTAACCCTAGACTCTAGTAGGGCACTGGTATTTGACCTAAGGGCCGCCGTGTAAGCGGACTGCTGGCAATAATGGACCACTAGTCTGACCCAGCAGCGGCAAATCTTATATTCTTATGTGTGTGTGTGTATATATATATATATATATATGTATATATATATATGTATAAAAGTGGAACGGCATAATTAAAAAAAAAAAAAAAAATCTATGTCCTAAGTCGCTAGTTGTTCAAAGTCCATTCTCAAAAAATACATCCCAATTTTTTTTTTTTTTGAGAATCATCTACTTGTACGTCCAGCCATTTGATCGTCCAGACCGCTAAGTCGCCTATCTTTATACCCCGTTCTCGTCCAAAAAATTGTCCAAACCAAAAACGCCTAGATAAAGACCTTTTAGATGTAGGAGGGACCAGCAAAGTGATGGACTCGACACCCAGATATGGCAACAGAGTAGTGGGGCACCTTACAGGGCACTGCTGTGAACTTCACAAAAAGGATGCCACATAAACATCTCATCATAACTCCCTTATAGGTCATGGTGAGCCCCCCCTAAATACCCCAAAACCTACTATACCTACCTGTCTACCACCTCAATAGCCCTTATGGCTGCAGGTGGCACCTATATGGCATTACAGTAGGGTTTTCGTGGGTACACATTTTTCACCATGAATGCAGTTAGAGTGGCTTATGGGCCTGGGTCCTCCTCTCTGGTTCACTAGCCCACCCCCAGATTACTTAAGACACCTTTGTGCAGCTCTACTAGCCTTTCCTATGCCAGGTGCTGATGTTCTAGAGGCAGGTATGTACTTTTTTATTCCAAATTTTATGGCGGTGGGGGTGGGGTTCAGTGATCATGGGGGAGTATGTGGGGGTCTGTACGTTGTCCTTGCAGTGGTTATCTGGTCACTTTGGATACCTTCTGGGCACTTAGACTTGTTTTTAAATCGCCTAAGTCACAACGTATAAATTCTGTCTCGTTGAACTTTCGATTATCGCTGCAGGATGACTAAGTCTGGGTCAGCCCACATCCCGCCTACCTCCTGCTCTAACCACTCTGGCATACAGCGGCACTAAAAAGGCCTAAGCTGTTTTTAGATACGTCTTAAACCCGTTTCAATTATCGGCACTTGGACGACCTGTCTTTTAGGTCGTCCAAGTACCGATTTAGGTGGGGTTTTAGATGTATTTCCGTTTTAATTATGAACCCCTTAGCGTGTGTTAAGCTTTAGTAAAAGGGCCCCATAGTTTAGAAACTGCCCTTATAATATATTTTCATTTCAGTTTGTTACTCTTATGAATGATAGAAATCAGCATTTTAAAAACTGATGAATTTATCAACTTCTAAATTCTTTTTCTGGCAATAGGGAGGAGGAATGTTCCTCCAACTACTACTAAAACACATTAGTCTTCAGCTCTCATTCAGGTGGTGGGTGTGGGGGCAGGTGCTCACTACTTCCAGAGCTTGCTTTATGAAGTAATAAAACTTTTATATTTAATGGACAAGTGTACTTTTGTGTGTGTGTATATGTGCTTTAAAAATTTGTGCCATCCTAAATATGCTGTGCGACTGCACACAGATTTGAGCCTGCTGACCAAGCAGGAACACTATTAAGACCTGTTTTATGAGCTTATATAACTGTCTTTCAGCAGTTTTGCAGCATCAATCTTTGCAGCCTGCAATATCGAGATCAATGTAAAATCAGCAATTCTTTCTGACTTTCTGCACCTCAAAGCTTGTATTCATCAAACATTTAGAGGACAGTATACAAAAAGAGGTGATCTGATCTATAAATTTTATTCTCTGTTTAGTTTTCACCAATAAAAATGATGAATATTCTTTCATCTATCAGGTAGCAGAGAGGAAGACCTTAGGGAACTTTAAAGAAAACAGAAACTGGAAATTCATGAGGAGAATAGGTCAATGTTTTCCAATCCCAGGTTTGAAAGTAGAAATAAAATTTCCTACCATAATCTGATTTTAAATGTACGAGGATATACAATAGCAAAAGATGGGAATCAAGGAATCTTTTATGGGATCCCCTTAAACAGCTGATAGATGAAAGCTGGAATGTAACTATATGAGTATTCATCTTTCTCTAAACAATTACTATTTTAAGAATTACTACAAGACTACACAAGTTTCTGATTCTGTTCCTACCTTTTGCATCTGTTATCCTAGTTAAAGTCTCTATACTTGATCCATGTCCTTCTCTATATCATATTTCCTGGGTTTCTTCTCAAGTATACTTTTCACCCTTTTAAGGGAAGATGCTATCAATGTGGGCTGCAGTTAAGACAGGTTTTATCAAAAGGCATGCTATTTCAGCACAGGGTCTCACTGTATAAAATGAGATTCTGTGCTAAAATAGAATGACGTGGTAAATTAACCCATCTTAACAGTAGGCCACATTGATAACACCCCTCCCCTCCCTCAGTCACACACAATTCCTTCTAAGAGCAAATTTCAAAGCTATCACCATGTTTTATCCTACTGCTACTACTAAACTACTACTACTTATCATTTCTATAGCACAATGAAAATGGGCTTTCTGAAAACTGTCTACCCTTCCAGTATATAAAAATGCATGTTGTAGTAGATGTTCCTTCTACTAGAAGTATGCAGCACTGAACAATAAACATGAATGAGACAGTCCCTGCTTGACAGAGCTTACATTCTATTCAGGACAGACAAATAGGACAAGTAAGGGATTAGGGAATTTCATGCTGTGGGGATGATTAAAACAGATATAGGTACTGAATAGGTGAATAGGAGTTAGGAGCTAAAAGGAGTCTCCAAAAAGGTAGACTTTTAGCCAAGATTTGAACTTGATGCACTGACTCAGGAAGTTTATTCCAGGCATACAGTTCAGCAAGATAAAAAGAATGCAGTCTAGAGATGGCAGTGTGGGTACAGATAAGAGAGATGTCCCCGATGAACAGAGTTCCCTTGGAAGAGCGTAGGGAGAGATAAGAGTGGAGAGATTCTGAGAAACTGCAGAATGAATACACTCATAAGTCAATAAGAATGATATGAACTGCATGCGGAAACAGATAGGGAGCTAATGAAATGACTTGAGGAAAGGGCTGTGAGTGTAGCCACACTAGTGGAATATAAATCATGCAGTAGAATATTGAACAGATTGAACATAAGAGAGGTAGTTTAGTGGGAGACCTGTGAGAAGGGAAGTAGAATTGTGCAACAAATATTTCTGTTCTGTGTTTACAGATGAAGGGCCAGGAACAGGTCTGCAGAAAACAAATGCTAATAAGAATGGACATGTGGTAGATCTTGACCCAATTTCAGAAGATTGTGTTTGTGAAGAGCTAGCTAAACTAAACATAGACAAAGCAATGGGGCTGGATAACATAATCCAAAGATACTAAAGGAACTCATGGAGGTTCTGGTGGGTCCACCTGCTGTTCTTTTCAATGCTTCTCTAGAGTTGGGAGTAGTCCATAAGTCTGGAGAAGAGCAGATGTGATCCCTCTCCATAAAAGAGGAAGTAAGGAGGAGGTTGAGAACTACAGGCCGGTTAGTCTAAGAAGTAAGTAAATTAATGGAAACACTTCTAAAATGAAGGATAACAAGGTTTCTAGAATCAAATAGATTACAAGACCTGAGACAACATTAACTCCTTTGACTAGGTGACCAAACAGTTGGATTAAGAAGAAGCTCTATATGTGGTGTATTTAGATTTCAGTAAAGCCTAAGACATGGTTCCGGATAGGCGATTGATAAACAAACTGAGTGCTCTCGGTCTCAACTAAAAAATCACTAACTGGGTTAGAAACTGGTTAAGTAGAAGAAGTCAGAGGGTGGTGGTAAATAAAGTTCACTTAGAACAGGGGTGCCCAACGCGTCGATCGCGATCGACCAGTAGCTCAGGAAGGCAACTCGAGTCGATCGCGGAGCCCATCCCGGGCTCCGTGATAGACTCGTGTTGCCGTCCTGATCTACGGGCCGATCAGCCTTCCTCTCCAGTGTTCTCCCTAGGACCTTTTAGCTGGGCGGTCCGCCCAGCTTTCATCTGCCGCTGCTGAACATTAAAAAAAAACCCAAAAAACCGGCTTGGAGATTTCAGCCCGTAGCAAACTTATGCTCCGGGCTCAAACGTGTGCGTGCTGGCTTCTCTTCTCTTCCCTCCGAAACCGGAAGTTATGTCCGGGGTGGGGAGAGAAGGGAAGCCAGCACGCACATGTTGAGAGCCCTGAAGCAAGCGTTCGCTACGGGCTAATGCGGGAGACAGGTTAGTGAAGCATTTGTTCTTCTTCCTGCCGGGTCCTGCCAACTTTCTATTTCCGCCAAGGCAGGACCCGGCAGCATTTCCCCCAATAGGTTGATCATGATCTTGGGCTGATCAGCCTTCCTCTTCCCGACGGCAGAATTGACGTCGGGGAGAGGAATGCTGGTTGGCCGAAGCAGGGAGAGCTTGGGGCCTGTTATTGGTGGTGTTTGGGTCCTGGTCCCCGATGGTAATGGCAGTGGCAGTGGCTTGGGGGAGGGCAGGGAGAAAGAAAGAAAAAGGGCAGGCAGGGAGACAGAAGGAAAGAAGAGAAACAGAAAAAAAAGAAAAGGAGGCAGAGAGAAAGAAAGGGCAGGGAAGAGGAAGGAAAAGTTGGGGGAAAGAATGAGGTCTGGAGGAGAGGAAGCATACAGGCTAAAAGAAGGGAAGAAAGATTGGATGCACAGTCAGAAGAAGAAAGTGCAACCAGAGACTCATGAAATCACCAGACAAGGTAGGGAAAATGATTTTATTTTAAATTTAGTGATCAAAATGTGTCTGAATTTATATCTGCTGTCTATATTTTACACTAAGATCCCCTTTTACTAAACCGCAATAGAGGTTTTTAGCGCAGGGAGTCTATGAGTGTTGAGAGCAGCGCTGGGCATTCAGCGCAGCTCCCTGCGCTAAAAACTGCTATCGTGGTTTAGTAAAAAGGAAGGGGGTATATTTGTCTATTTTTGTATGGTTGTTACTGAGGTGATAGTGCTTAGAGTCATCTGCTTTGACCTCTTTGAAAAACCCTGGAATAGGAATGATGATTAACATTTTCTATGCGTACAGTGTGCTTTGTGTTTTTTTTTAATTTTATTGTTGGTAGATCATTTTGACTTGGTCATTTAAAAAGTAGCTCACAAGCCCAAAAGGTGTGGGCACCCCTGACTTAGAAGATATGGATGTTACCAGTGTTGTACCATGGGGATTGGCCTGACTCTTTTTTAGCATCTTTATGAGTGATATTGTGGAAAGGCTCCTGAGTAAAATTTACCTTTTTGTAGATGATACAAAACTCTACAACAGGGTAGACATTCCTAATGGTGTGGATAGAATGAGGTTGGATCTAGCTAAACTAGAAGAATGGTACAGAAACTGGCATCTAAAATTTAATGCTAAAAAATGCAGGGTCACACACTTGGGCTACAGAAACCTGAGGGAGCAGTACCATTTAGGAAGAAAAGTACTTATGTGTTTGAAAGAAGATCAAGACATGGAGTGATCATTTCTGATGATCTTAAGGTGGCCAAACAGGTAGAAAGGGTGATGTCCAAAGCCAGAAAAATGTTGGGGTGCCTAGGGAGAGGAATGGCCCACAGGAAAAAGGAAGTGATAGTGTCTCGTATAAATCTTCTGTGAGGTCCTATTTAGAGTACTGTGTGCAGTTCCAGAGACTGCACCATCAAAAAGATATAACCAGGATGGAGTCAGTCCTGAGGGCAGCACTCAGTAGTCTTCATCAAAAAGCATAGAGAGACAGACTGATAGACCTCAATATGTATACTTTAGAAGCCGAGAGAACTGTGATAAGACTGAGACATTTAAATATCTATGTGGTATACATCAGTGTTTCTCAACACGCAGTTCATGTACTCCATGTGGGGGTATGTGGCGCCGGTGCTGTATATCTACCAACTTTCTTATGCTGTCACATATATGCGGCATCAGCGTTGTATGTCTCCCTTCTTTCTGCTGTCGTGTATCGCCCACCTTCCTCGTCTTTTCTCCCAAATCTCTCTCTCCCCCCCCCCCCCAGAACAGCAGCGACAGCTCACTGTGTGCTTTAAAATTCCACACACAACTGCCGCTAGCATTAGTTTAGCCAACAATTCCATCAAACAGCCTCGGGCCTTTGCTAGGCCGGCCTGCTCTGACAAAAGAGGAAGTTGCATCATCGGAAGCAAACTGACCTAGCAAAGGCCCCGAAGCTGCCTGATGGAACCGCAGCTAAACTAGCACTAGCGGCAGCTGTGTGGGGAAGTTAAAAACACACAGCAAGCTGCCACTAGGGAGATGAGAGCACCCAAAGAGCTGGTGCATATGTGCCACAGCAGGCTTGCCAGTTTTTTGAAAACGCATTGTCTTTAAAAACAAAATATTGTCTTTTTTTGTAGGAAGTTAATATTCAAAGCAACTTAACCAGCCAGGAGATGCTCCTGGCTAATTAAATCCTTGGGTGGGGCTATCCACTGACAATCAACGACACTTAACTGATTACTGCAGCTGAATATCAGTGCTAATCACCAAGCTGAAAACTGGCTATTTTGTAGGCAGTCCAGAGGTGGAGTCAGCACTTTTGTGTTTAAGTGCTGATATTCAGTATTTGACTTCCTTTGTTAACTAGATAAATTGGATGGATGGATATTGGTGTTAGGAGAGATGGAAGCAGGAATGATCCATACTCATACTCTGGTAGCTGCCTTATATGACAGATTAAATCCCCTGTGGTACCACAAAACTACCACTAGGGATCAGCAGTGCCATGATGAAGAAGGAAGCTACTAGGGTAGAAATGAATCCGAATCATTCTTGCCTCCATCTCCCCTACAAGTGAGTAGGTATATGTGGCTGAGTGGTGGTTTGGAGATGATATGAGTGGGCTAGCTTTATAGGAGCTGCATGGTTGAGCCTCAATTCAGGGGGGAGGGGGCGAGGGGTTTGTTGTTGACAGGGGTATGCCAATGCAGGGGAGGGGCAATACAAAAGTTGGCTTAAGGTGCTGCATTCCCTTGAATTGGCCCTGGCTATGTGTGCTGTCAGACTGCACCACATATATTCAGTGACTGCATATGGAGACTTGTGTTTTGACAGGAGAGGTGGGATGTGCCCGTCTGAGTGCTGCTGGGTCTTATATGCCCTGTCTCTATGTGATGTCCTCTCTCTATCACTTTCCATGCCCAAATCGTATCCTCCTCTAAGTACTGTATTTGCCATTCAAACCCATGTGTGCCAATGTTGTGCATGATCAGTTTCAGACAGATCAATTTCCTTTACATATCCTATCTATTCCTTTCCTCCCAACTCCGCCCCTCTGTTGCTACTTAGCTCTCTAAAGAAGGTTGAATCTGTTTCTCGGCTGTTCCTATGCCCTTCTTTAGTGGATATTCCTATGGCCAGTCATATTAAATAATTTGTGTTACCATCACAAGAACAGCTTGGCCAGGAGGATGGTGTCAGCACGTCAAAAATTGGGATGTCATTTTGAAGACATCCCCACACCAGCAAGATCAGCATAAGACAGAGCACACATATCACTAGATGCTCCACTATGTAGAAGTGCTTCTATTTGCTACAGTATGCTTTTTATAGAGTACATACAACACTAAAATCCCCCCAAATACTGCTACTTAAAAGATGATCCAAGAAGCAGTTGTAGTCAAAATAAGTTCTCAAAGGGGTTAAAGACCGCTTGGTACAGCACCTGAGCACTATCAATCTCTATAAATAATTAATTAACTTAAATTTAGTGAGTGACGGGGTGCCCTCAGTGTGTAGAGACAGCGATAGGAGAAGACTACCGGGTACTACTTGCACACTCAGCCACAGCTGTCTTACCCCCTATACTTAACCTGTTTCCACTATATACCGTATGATTACCCTCCTACCCCAGATATAAGCTTTAACCACTTACACACCGCAAGCTATCCCCATACCTAACCTGCTCCCCCATTTCAACTCAGTTCCTCACACTCATACACTGTCTACACAACCAGTTTCATTCTACCTTTACCCATTTCTATTGTTCGCTGACTGCCTCACCCAGTCAGGCACTCCTCACAACCCAAACCGCACACCCTATCACACAACATGGCAATCTGCAATAAACAACAACTACTATTAGGGATACTATACCTATTATGCTCTAAATGCTGGGGCAATGAAGACAACCCCCCCAACCTATGCACACCTACCCTATCTCCTGGCTCAGACCAGTCGAACTAACTAAGCCCTCCAACCCTCTCCAACTCCTACACAACCAGCCAAAACAAGACCTTCATCAAATCACAGTTCTAAACACCACCCGCAAACACTGCAAACCTCACAGGAACAAGATCTGCAACAGAAACACAAAAAAACTAACATATTCTAAAATCCCTACAGCAAACAGTTACGAAAACATTAAGGGATACTACCTAAATACCCGTTCCGTGAGAAACAAAGCCCACATAATATATGATTGGATACTACAAACAAAACCGGATCTCCTGTTTCTGACAGAAACATGGATGAACTCCGACACTGACACTATCATGAAAGAAATCCTATCTCAGGGCTACAAAATCATCCCTCTATCAAGAAACTGGAAAAAAGGAGGAGGACTAGCGATCATCCTAAAAGAACACTTCAACTACATCAAGACCGACTCCAAATCGTCAGAAAACCTTGAAATACTAACTTGCAAAATCACCAACGCACAGTTAGAAGAATCATTAATTACAACTTTGTTCTATATCCCACCCAAAAAATGGTCAAACGCTAAAGAGGAATTCACCAAATTCCTTACCTTATCCACCCTAAAAGGATCATATAACCTGCTTCTGGGAGACATCAACACTCACCTAGAACAAAAGAATAAACCAGAAATAACTGAAATCGCCAACTTCCTAATGTCGCTGGACTTTCCAAACCCAGACGCAGAAATAACCCATGAAAAAGGACACAAACTAGACTTAATCACCTTCTCTCACAAAGAAACAATAGATCCCAAAATACAATATTACCCAGGACCCTGGGAAAAATGCATCTGGTCAGACCACTACATTGGCAAATTCAATCTACACTGGCTAAAACAGAATACACAGCAAAAACACAAAAACGTCAACACGAACACAATAACCAGCCGGGGCATTATTAACCCAATCGAATTTTGGACCCACTACGAGTTACATCCCATAACCAAAGAAATTCAGAATTTCCCTACAAGATGGGAAACTTACAGCAAAGAACTCCTAGACCAAATAGCACCATATAAAACATACAAAAAGAGAAATAGACCGCCAAATGAATGGTTTGACAGTGAACTACTAACCACCAAACAGGAACTAAGAAAATTGGAGAGAATCTGGCTAAAAACAAACAAAGAGTCAGACAAGACAAACTGGAAACAAAAAATGAAAATATACAAAAATCTGATCAAAGAAAAACGCACTAAGCATTATGCGAAAAAAATTGGTACCTCAAAAATAAACAGCAAAGAATTGTTCAAACTAGTAAAAACAATAACCTATACAACACAAATACTGAAAAAGGACAATGAGCCCACTCCATCGGCACAAACCCTAGCCAACTACTTTCAAAATAAAATCGCGGAGTTAAGAGCAACTCTACCCACAACCACAACAAATGCTCTTCAATACCTCGAACCCCATGACCAAGACACCAGAGTAGACATGATATGGGACCAACTCGATTACCCTGACTGGCATCAGTTCCTAAACTTATTCAACAAGTACACCAAATCTAACTGCCTACTTGACGCATGTCCCCCAAAAATCATGACAGTTGCCCCTCCAGAATTTAAAAAGGAACTATTCGCATGGCTAACATCCGCCCTCACATTAAACAAAAAAATGGGTCACTTACTAATCACTCCAATCCCCAAAGATCGGAAAACCTCTTCAGCTCTGACATCCAATTTCAGACCCATAGCAAGCATTCCCCTCTTCACAAAGATACAGGAAGGATTGGTCAACCTTCAACTAGTAAACTACCTGGACAAATTTAACATCCTTAGTGAACACCAATCAGGATTCAGGAAAGGATACAACACAGAAACTGTCTTAGCCTCCTTACAGAATCACCTTTATGATCTCTTTAGCAAAGGCAAAAGCGCACTGATCCTACAATTAGACCTCAGCAGCGCGTTCGACTTGGTAGACCATGAAATCATGCTGCTGTGCCTTGAAGTAATGGGAATTTCTGGAAAGGCAAAGAAATGGTTCCAAGAATTCCTAATAAACAGATCCTACCAAGTAATCAGCAACAAAAACTACTCCAAACCATGGAAAAACCCTTCAGGCGTACCTCAAGGTTCCCCCCTATCACCCACCCTTTTCAATATCTACATTGCCTCCTTAGGTCTCCTCCTACAAAAACTCAACTTAATACACTACATTTACGCAGACGACATATCCATTCTAATCCCCATAAACGACATCACAAAAGAAATTGTAGACAACCTCTCAAACATAATGACCGAAATTGATAAATGGACCACTAATTTCAAACTAAAACTAAACGCAGAGAAAACAAAAGTCTTTCTGGCTAGTCCTAATGACAAAATTACGAGAACATCGATAAAAATAAACAATCACGAATACCCAATTTCCAAAAACATAAAAATACTCGGTATCACTCTAGACACTCATCTAACTATGACTGACCACACAAACTCACTAGTGAAAAAATGTTTTTACACGCTATGGAAACTAAGGACCATAAAAAAATACTTTGACCCAACTTCATTCAGGTTGCTGGTACAGGCACTGATCCTATCCATTCTTGACTACTGCAACATCATCTACCTGGGCATCCCACAAAAAACAATAAAAAAACTGAGATTAATACAAAACACCGCCGTTCGCCTAATTTTCGGACTAAGAAAAAACGATCACATCAGCCCCTATTATAAAAAACTGCATTGACTTCCAATAGAAGCGCGAATACTATTCAAATTTGCTTGCACCTGTTTCAGGCAAGCCTGGGGACTAGCACCTTCATACCTGCAAACTCACTTCATCCTGCACAACCCCACACGAGCAACCAGAAACAAAAACATCTTTGCATACCCAAAGATCACAGGCTGCAGATGCAAATCATTCCTGGATAGAACCTTTAAGTTCCAAGCAAGCAGACAGCAAGTTTGGCTGAAAAACTACATAAACGAACCCAATCTGTCTTACAGTGCATTCCATAAATCGATCAAAACCGCCCTATTCGCAAAATTCGTTGACTAAAACTGTTCCCTTCCTCACTAGGACCCTCCCTCACTAGGACTCCCCTCCCCGCAAACGCCTTTTCTTCCTCTCAAGAAGCTCCTCATCTATTCAGATATCCTCTACTCATAGAACTCCTACTCATATGTAAGCTCTAATGTATTCAGGTATTCATTACCCATAGAACTCCAATTAGCACGTTAGTTTCCCATTAGACTATTATATTGTATTAGACACATTGTATGGTATTGTATCTAGTCTTATTGTATTGTATTGTATTGTATTTAGATCCACTGTATTGTACTGTACTATATTGAATTGTATTGTATGTAGACTTATTGTATTGTATTTAGATCCACTGTATTGTACTGTACTGTATTGTATTGTATTGTATGTAGACTTATTGTTTTGTATTAAGACCTTTTGTTATTCGCTGAATGTCCAGCCTTCTTACAATGTAAACCGCCTAGAAGTCGCCTGACTATGGCGGTATAGAAAAATAAAGTTATTATTATTATTATTAAGACCTCCGGCACTTACCATGAAAGGCATGAGTAGTGAGACCCCTGTCAGCACACCATCACTGGACACCTCACGTGTGCGTAACTCAAATAATAAAGTAAAATAACACAAAACGTGATATAATGCTTTAGAAATCACACAGGTGCTGTAACAAGCGAAATGATCCACTGAGAGAACCCCCCAGCCCACTCAAGCAAGATAGTAAAAGAACTTAGCTTTGATGTTTGGTTCAAACGTCCATAGTCCAGCAAGAGACCATAATCATTGAATGTCCTGGAAAGCGACTGACTTATGGTCTCTTGCTGGACTATGGACGTTTGAACCAAACATCAAGCTAAGTTCTTTTACTTGCTTGAGTGGGCTGTGGGATTCTCTCAGTGGGTCATTCCGCTTGTTACAGCACCTGTGTGATTTCTAAAGCATTATATCACGTTTTGTGTTATTTTACTTTATTATTTGAGTTACGCACACGTGAGGTGTCCAGTGATGGTGTGCTGACAGGGGTCTTACTACTCATGCCTTTCATAGTAAGTGCCGGAGGTCTTCTCCTATCGCTGTCTCTACACACTGAGGGCACCCCGTCACTCACTAAATTTAAGTTAATTAATTATTTATAGAGATTGATAGTGCTCAGGTGCTGTACCAAGCGGTCTTTCACCCCTTTGAGAACTTATTTTGACTACAACTGCTTTTATAGAGTACATGCATGTATTATAACAAATATAAGATCCCACATGAAGTTGAGTGTCCAGTGATCTGACACAACATAATTAAAAAATGTTTAGTTTATCCACAATAAAACTTTACTAGGATAAAAAATATACAGGAGTGATAGATTTTGAATGAGACAGGATTTGCTTGTTGAAGGCAAACTGACAGTTAAGCTAGTTCACTGGCAGGCAAGGAAAATGTTACACCACATTCTGAAACCTCAGTGTGGAGATGATAAGAAGGGTCACAGTCATATGCAAATTATGGGACTTACTGTGGAAAGAAAGATCACTAACTGTAATTATTTATATACTGTATATAAAATGATTATAATGCTAAATGTGAAGGATCAGAATATGTTTAAAGAGGGGTATATATTGTGCAGAAGAAACGGAAGCAGTTTTTTGTGGCAAGACAACTCCTCACACTGATAGATAAAGAGGGCAGTTGAAATGGCCCAAGATAATATCTGACTTTTGAGTGATGGGTTAGGAGATGAGAAATGGGGATTATTACTAGAGTACATTGTGGATAAAAAAAAAAAAAATAGGAGCAGGGTTTAGCTGAAAGGTTGCAAATAAAAGTAATAGCCTACAGGAGGCTGGAATTCAAAAGGAACTAAACTGGAGGGAATTCTCTCAACCTGATTTTCAGCTGGTGGTGGGCTTTAACCATGCTGCCCACCACTGAACCCTGATCAGTGTTGTACTGTTTCCAACAACTGGTATTGAATATCCATTTTCATTTCTGGCTGCCAACTAATTAAGCCAATATTCAGCACTAACTGGCCATTGACTAGCAAATAAAGATAGGATAGTTATTTATGCACTAACCTTGCACGGTTAGCGCTAAGTATCAATTCCTACGTATGGCCTGCCCCTGGTATACTCACTAAATAGCCAGCTCTTGGTTATGTACTATCCATGACTATTCAGTGGAGATAACCACTGTAGAGGAACAGCCTAATGGTTAATGCAGTAGGCTTTGATCTTGGCAAACTAGGTTCAGTCTCCACTGCAGCTCCTTGTGACTTTGGGCAAGTCACTTAACCCTTCATTGTCCCATTGTGAGTCCACTAGGGACAGGTATAGCGTTACTAGTGCTACAGAAATGATTAGTAGTATAATCAGTTATCTCCTGCTGAATATCAATATCAAAATCAAAAAGGAGGACACTAATTTCCCTGCCGATGCGTGCAGAGGAACAAAATTTGTTACATACTCAACTGTAAGCTCAAAAAGAGACTGACACTCTGTATGGAAGACTTTTTGACTTTTGATTACACCGTTTTGGCTTCCTGAAGAAACACTGAAATATGGCACGTCGAGGCCAGAGAACTTTATACAACAAGATAAATGCTATCTAATAGTTTTTGATGCCATGCACAGTTATATTTTTGCAAAGTGGAAGTTCTGCAATGATTGGGTGGTGAGGTTTTGTGGGGACTGTGTTCCCCTTTTTCCTCCATGTCTCTGAGCACAACCTATCCACAGATGAAAGTATGATATAAACTTTGTTATAAGAAAATATTTTTTTTTAATTTATTATAGTGATTTATGTAAACGTGTTGTTTATTTATTTTCTTTAAGAATATCAATATATAGCTGGTTATGCGTGATTTAACAGGTCAGTGGACTGTTGCCAACTGATTAAATTGCTTTGAATTTTGGGCCTCTGCTTCTTTCTCACTCTGTCTGTCTATCTGTCTGGAAGGAAAGGAATTTTCCTCAGTGCTGAACAAAACTGCAGTTACAGGTCTTGGTCAAGAGAGGGCTCAGATTCTAAAAAAGCTAGAGGGGTTCTTCAGTGCTGCAAAGGGCTAAAAGAGGGTTGAGGTTCCTCTGTACTGGAAAACCTGTCAGTGCAAGTCACAGGTGACAGGTATCAAAATCTTATGACAACTATTGTTCTTCCCTAATTGTGTGTGTGTGTGTGTGTGGGGGGGGGGGTTTCACATAGCATAGCGACAGAGCAAAAAAATAGCCTGTACTAATGATTGAAACTGAGAATGTTTGCACCTGAAGAAGCCGTACATGGAACAGATGTACTCCGAAGGGACTTTTTAGACAAGTGCTGTAGTTAAATAACTTTTTTTTTACATTCAATAATAAGTGCAGACATTATTGGAGGTTTTTTGACCTATGATTAGACTGAGATTGGGTTATGCAGTACTGCAGAATGATACTCATCGGCGCAGTCTGCCCCACTCAATGAGGTCTTTTTCCTCCTTTTGAGAAAAATATAATTGTAAAAATTATTAAAAAATTATTAGAGACTGTTAAGTCTGGTGGGGGTCCCACTTTGTTTGTGTACAGATAAGACTATATGATTTAAACTTGATCTTTGCAGTTATGGCAACCAATGTAGTTTCATATAGTAGGTTGTAGGTGTTCTGATTTCCATAGTCCACATATGAGTCTTACTGCTGCATTTTGAGCTAGTTAAAGACAAGATAGCATTTAAGAGCAAAGAACTAGTGTTACATTACACAAGAACAGTGTTCTTCAACCGCCAGTCTGTGGACCGGTGATGGTCACAGGGCCGGCATGTGCATTGGGCCCGAGACAATGTTCTTCAGCCGCCGGTCCATGGTGTGATCAATGCGGTGTTGTCTTCGGACCATCTCCCACTTCTTCAGTGCTGCAGTGCACAAAGCCATGGGCAGAGGCTTCTACATGCATCCTGCACCTGAACCTGAACCCTTCTCTCTGACATCGCAACGTCAGAGGGAAGGCTTCCAGATGAGGTGCGGGATGCGTGAGGAGCTACTGCCCACGGCTTTGTGCACTGTAGCACTGAGAAAGAGGGAGCCAGCCTGAAGATAGCACCGGGGGGGCGGCATAAAACGGCCAGGAGGGAGCAGGCCAGAAGGCAAGGCACAGTATAGAGGGAGGGAGACAACAACGGTAGGGAGAATTATTTTATTTTTTAATGTAGTGATTGATTTACATCTGCTGTCTGTTCAGAAAAAAATGCATTTGTTTCTTTTCCTCTGGGGTTGTACTGCATGCAGACTCTTGCATCTTAGAGTTTGTTTGTATATTACATTACATTACATTACATTAGGGATTTCTATTCCGCCATTACCTTGCGGTTCAAGGCGGATTACAAAAGGTTAATTTAGAAATACAGAGTTACATTGATTGTAGATTTTATAAACATAAACGGGTTGTTGAGGGTGAGGTGGTTTGTAAGAGAATTAATAGTTGGTCATAGTGGAGGTTCTTTTGTTGTTGTTAGAGCAGTAATGGGTAGATCAGATGTCGGTTTTAGAGTTACTAAGAGGTCGTGATGTTATTGCTGTTTCAGGAATTTCTTGAAAAGTGTGGTTTTTATTTCTTTTCTGAACGTCCTATAGTCTGGAGTGGTCATCAGAAGGTTGGAGATCTGGTTATCCAGCCTTGCGGCTTGGGTGGCTAGGAGGCCGTCGTGTAGTTTTTTTTCTTTTTACTTCTTTGATTGGGGGGGGTATGAATGGGGAGTGTGTTTTTCTGTGTCTGGTAGTGGGTGCTTGGATGAGGCGATTGTTCAGGTATGATGGGCTGTCTCCGTGTAGGGTTTTAAATAGTATGCAGTAGAATTTGAATTGGATTCTTTCTTGGATTGGAAGCCAATGTGAGTTGATGAAGGCTTCAGTGATGTGGTCGTGTTTTCTCAATGAATAGATGAGTCTCAAAGCTGTATTTTGGATTGTTTGGAGTTGTTTAATCGTGGTTACAGGGCAGGGAAGGAAGAGGATGTTGCAGTAGTCCAATATACCTAGTATTAGTGATTGTACTATAAGTTGGAATTGTGTTCTTTCAAAGAATTTTCGGACTTGTCTCAGATTTCTCATGACAGCGAATGATTTCTGAATTGTTTTGTTTATTTGCGGTTGCATAGTGCAGCATCTGTCTATGGTCATGCCAAGTAGTTTAATGGTGGTTTGGACTGGGTATTTGATTGCGTTTATTTCTAAATTGGTTGTGGTTTGGACCTTGTCATTTTCGAGAAGGATGAATTTGGTTTTGTCTTGGTTGAGTTTAAGTTTGTGTTTTTCCATCCAGGTTGTGACTGTTTCAAGTGTTTGGTGAAGTTTGTCTGTCATGGTCGGTTTAGAGTGGTCAAATGGGATGAGGATGGTGATGTCATCAGCATAACTATAGGTGGTTATGCCCAAATTGTCCAGATGCGTTCCTAGGGAAGCGGTGTAGAGATTGAAGAGGGTAGGGGATAGTGGAGATCCTTGTGGTACGCCGCAGGGGTTTGACCAGGATTCTGACTTTTCTTTGTTTGATTTTACACTGTAAGTTCTGAGTTTTAGGAATCCTTCAAACCATGAGTATACTTTATCTGAGATGCCTATTGCGTCTAAGATCTGTAGAAGGATGTTGTGATCCACTAAGTCGAATGCTGCAGTAAGGTCCAGTTGTATGAGAAGCATTTTTTTCCCTGTACTAAGGTGTTGTCTGACGGTATCCATAAGGGAGCCTAGTAGTGTCTCTGTACTGAAGTTTGTTCTGAAGCCAGATTGCGTGGGGTGGAGTAGGTTGTGGTCATCTATGTAATTGGAGAGGAGTTTGGCTACTAGGCCTTCTATAATTTTGACATATAGCGGAATTGAGGCTATAGGTCTAAAGTTGGATGGGTGGTTTTGTGGTGCTTTTGGGTCTTTTTGGATTGGGGTGATGATGATTTCGCTGAGGTCAGCAGGGAATGTGCCTTCTGTGAGCGTGAATTGAATCCATTGTAGAATTATGGTGCGGAATTTTACACTAGAGGTGGTAAGGAGATATGAGGGGCAATGGTTGAGGTCACAGGAGGCATGGCTGTATTTTTTGTAGAATTTGTTGAATTCTGACCATTGTATGTTGGGGAATTGAGTCCAAATTCTGTCTGCTGCGGTTGCCTCTTTTCCTGTAGAGTGGATTGTGATTGCGTTTTGATGGGATGGGTTGAGGATGAGAGTGGCTCTGGTGTTGGTAATTTTGTTCTTGAAGTGTTCTGCTAAGAGGGTGGGTGATGGTGGAGGGGTGTTCGTGGTGGTAGTATATGGTTTGGTGTCTGTTAATTCTTTCAGGATTTGGAATATTTTTTTGGAGTCTTGGATTTCCGTGCCTATGAGATTAGTGTAGTGGTTTTTCCTCTTTTCCCTTAGTAGATTTTTGTATTGTTTGTTGATTTTTTTCCAGTCGGTTTTTGTTTGATCTTGGTTCTTTTTCCTCCATTTTCTTTCTAATCTTCTACATTGTCTTTTGAGTTGGAGTAGTTCATTATCGAACCATTGGTCTGATTTCCTGCTGGTTCTGGTTTTGGTTTGTAGGGGGGCCAGATCATCAAGGATGTTAGTGGATATCTTTTTCCAGTGGGAGATGAAGTTTTTTGGGTCGCAGTTTTGGATGGTTTCATCTACATTTGACCAAAAAATGGTTGGATCGATATGTTTGCGTGTGGTATATGTGGTTTTTTTTGATTGTGGTGTGTGTTCGGTCTTAGACCAACTGATGTTGAAGTTGTATGTGTAGTGGTCTGACCATATGGATGGGGACCATGTTCCGTTAGTAGTTTGGATTGCTGGATTAGATGGTTGGAGAGACATGAATGCAGCAATGTCTAGTTGATGACCTTTTTCATGGGTGGTTTGTGGGTTTAGGATCTGGAAGGATAAGGCTTTGAGGAAGGATAGGCAGTTATTTGCTGGTGTGGAAGTTGTGTCTTCTAGGTGTAGGTTTAGGTCTCCTAGGATGAGGTTATATTCTGCTGTTAATGAGTTTTGGTAGATGAAGTTTTCAAATTCAGGTCTCACTGTGGTCCAGTTTCCTGGTGTTATGTAGCAGAGTAAGCAGTTTAGTGAGTTTTGTAGTGTTGGGTTTGTGAGTTGACACGCTAGGAAATCCATTTGCGGAGTGGATGTTTTTTCAAGTACGTTTAGAGTTAGGGAGTTCTTGATTATTATTGCTAGTCCTCCTCCTCTTTTTTTTTCTCTGCAGGTTACTGTTATTTTGTATCCTGGCGGACATACTTCTTTTATTCTAGGGTCTGTGTCTGAGGTTAACCAGGTTTCAGTGAGGAATAGGCAGTCAAGTTTTTCTGTTTTTATCCAATTTTTTATGTTTTCTGTTTTGGGTCCTAGTGCTCTGATGTTAACATAGGCACATGTAAGGGAGGTTGTGTCGGTCTGGGGAATGTAGGTTGTTTCCGGGTATATGAGTGTTGAGGGAGTTGGATGTGATTTTGTTTTCGGGAGTGTTGATCTTCTTCTCCAGGTAATAGTAATGGATTGTTGAGTGCTGGTGTGGTGGTTCGAGTTTCTTGATGTGATTATTCTTCTGTTGGGAAGTTGGAAGTTGGTTGTACTGGAGGATGCGGTTGTGGTGGGTAAGTTGTTTGCTGCTGCTTTCCAACTAGAAATGAGGAGGATTATCAAAAGGGTGGCTAGTGTGTGTGTATGCAGGGAGAGCTTCATTTTTGATGTCTGGTTCGGAGTGTTTGAATTAGTGGAGGTGTCGCTGTGGTTACGGGGGGCGGAGCAGGGCTCCCACGCGGCCCGAGGTCGCCTGTGTTGCTGAAGCAGCTCCCGGTGGCAGAGGAGCTGCTTTTAAGTTAAAGAGGCGTCGCTGTGTTTTTCGGGGGCGGAGCAGGGCTCCCACGCGGCCCGAGGTCGGCTGTGTTGCTGAAGCAGCTCCCGGTGGCAGAGGAGCTGCTTTTAAGTTAAAGAGGTGTCGCTGTGTTTTTTCGGGGGCGGAGCAGGGCTCCCACGCGGCCCGAGGTCGGCTGTGTTGCTGAAGCAGCTCCCGGTGGCAGAGGAGCTGTTTTTAAGTTAGAAGAGGTGTCGCTGTGTTTTCGGGGGCGGAGCAGGGCTCCCACGCGGCCCGAGGTCGGCTGTGTTGCTGAAGCAGCTCCCGGTGGCAGAGGAGCTGCTTTTAAGTTAAAGAGGTGTCGCTGTGTTTTCGGGGGCGGAGCAGGGCTCCCACGCGGCCCGAGGTCGGCTGTGTTGCTGAAGCAGCTCCCGGTGGCAGAGGAGCTGTTTTTAAGTTAGAAGAGGTGTCGCTGTGTTTTCGGGGGCGGAGCAGGGCTCCCACGCGGCCCGAGGTCGGCTGTGTTGCTGAAGCAGCTCCCGGTGGCAGAGGAGCTGTTTTTAAGTTAGAAGAGGTGTCGCTGTGTTTTCGGGGGCGGAGCAGGGCTCCCACGCGGCCCGAGGTCGGCTGTGTTGCTGAAGCAGCTCCCGGTGGCAGAGGAGCTGCTTTTAAGTTAAAGAGGTGTCGCTGTGTTTTCGGGGGCGGAGCAGGGCTCCCACGCGGCCCGAGGTCGGCTGTGTTGCTGAAGCAGCTCCCGGTGGCAGAGGAGCTGCTTTTAAGTTAAAGAGGCGTCGCTGTGTTTTTCGGGGGCGGAGCAGGGCTCCCACGCGGCCCGAGGTCGGCTGTGTTGCTGAAGCAGCTCCCGGTGGCAGAGGAGCTGCTTTTAAGTTAAAGAGGTGTCGCTGTGTTTTTCGGGGGCGGAGCAGGGCTCCCACGCGGCCCGAGGTCGGCTGTGTTGCTGGTCGAGGTCGGCTTAGTACTTTTAGTTTTTGGCCCCGTATTTGCATGGGGGTTATCTGTATTCTGGTAGGAATGAATATTGAGAAGCATACAGTATGCTTTGTATAGTTTAATTTTGTGGTTAACCATTATGTGTTGTTAATACGATTATATTGTGTGTGCATATATGAAAAATGAATAGAAAAAATTGTATTTCAATTAGTACTTTTGGGGGGGCGGAGACTGGGTAGAGATGGGCGGGGTCTGTCCCATGACTTAGCCCAGTGTTCTTCAACTGCCGGTCCGCAAAATAATTATTTTATTTCCGCCGGTCCACAGGGGTCAAAAGGTTGAAGAGCACAGCACTAGAACATATCTTCCCTGTTCTCACTACTGGAGAGGTTTGAAATTCTGCAGTGCTGCTGACTTCAGTTTCTCTGGAACACACATTCAGGCACTCACACTTGCAAACACTCTTTGAGAGAAATGTAAAGAAAAACTCTACTTTCCTTTTCCCTTTTAAAATCTCAAGGCAGCATTACTATTTTTAGCGCCTGAAAGAATCTTTTCTCCTTTCATCCACAGTGAAGTTGTTATATGATCTCAGGAACCTTTAAGGTTCTTTTTAAACAGTTAAACTGACTTCTATAATTTTGCAGTCTTGAACTAATAGGTTAACATCTCTATAGAGCAACAATTAACAGCTCTGTCACTCTTTACAACAAAGTTGCTGCATTAGAATCTTTTTTCCTAATTTTCTCTCGCCATCTGAGAGAAACAGCCAATGTTTTAATAAAATTTCCTTTGTTCCCAAACAATTTTGTTAGAAATTTTTCACTTCTTAGGAAACTCTTTGCATTACCATAAAGCTTCCTACCTTTTGTGAGCTTCAAGAAAAACATTCCAAAGTGTCCCACTCACACTAAAGACAACACAGACTATTTTCCCAGCTATCTGTTTTCTCCTAAATTCTCATTTTCAATCAATTACTCAGTTTCCTCAGATAGCAGCTCTTCCATATGCTACTTGTCTCTTTCATAATGACAGTTACTCTCTAACTGTAACTTGCAGACAAAGATATAGCTGAAGAGTGGAGTGTAGAGTGTTACCCAATGCAATACAACCTTAAGATTGAAAGACTGCCTCAGAACTGTAATTGTCTTGAACTTGTTTATTAAAGAGAGTTTCAGCACCCCATTACAGTCTCTGAGCTATTTTTTTGGGGGAGGGTTCATCTGTACTCGAATACTGAAGGGAAATCCCCCCCCCCCAATGGAGAAACTGTTCTCTTGGATAAGAGTGGAAATGGTGGAAGCAATTAAGGGAGAGGACTGGGAAGAAATAAATATTCTGTGGGTGCCCTGGGTGCTAATCCAGTGATAGCCCACCCTGAGAATACATGCATATTATTAACTGATCAAATTATATTAGTCTCCAAATTAAATGTTTAGTGTGCAATTCTATAACTTGGTGCCTTGATTTAGGCACCACAATGGCATGCGCTGAGCACCAATTCTATAATGGCTTTTGCGTTGGCCTAAATCATTTTAGCATAAAGTCGTTTTGGACACTGAACTTTAGGCATGAGTAGTTACACTAGGTCAATGCTTGGCGTAAGTTTGTGCTCCTAAATGCACCATGCAATGCATGTATCTGATAGTATTCTATAAATGATGCATGTCGCTTGGTGACATGCCTGTGACTTGCCCATTCTCCTCCCACGTGGACCCCCCTGCAGTTATATGCTACAGTACATATGCACTGCCTTATAGAACAGTGCATAATGAACCTGCGCATGTAAGAGCCAAGTAAGGTAGAAATTATGCCTGCAAGACAAGCGTATCAGCACATGCCCAGTTATAAAAGCTCCCTTTAACTGTTTTTGACATTTTGCAGAATAGCTGAACACAAAAGAATTATAGTTTGAAATATAAACCTATGATACCAGAGGTGCCTGAAGTCCTGATACAGGAGACTGAGGTCCTTTTTTACTATGGTGTGCTAACTGATTAGTGCGCTAAACGCTAACATGTGCATGTTAGTCTATGGACGCATTAGCATTTAGCACACGCTAATTCAATTAGCACACGCTAACCGGTTAGCACACCTTAGTAAAAGAGGGGGGTGAGTCTTCCATACAACAACAGATTGGGAAACATTACAGGCAGACCTTTGGAAATTGGAAGACTGGGTGTCCAAGTGGCAGATGAAATTTAATGTGGACAAATGCAAAGTGATGCACATTGGGAAGAATAAACCAAATCACAGTTACCGGATGCTAGGGTCCACCTTGGGGGTTAGCGGCCAAGAAAAGGATCTGGGTATCATTGTAGACAATGCGATGAAACCTTCTGCCCAATGTGAGATGGCAGCCACAAAAGCAAACAAGATGCTAGAAATTATTCAAAAAGAGATGGTTAACAAGACCAAGAATGTTATAAAGTCCCTGTATCGCTCCATGGTACGACCTCACCTGGAGTATTGCATTCAGTTCTGGTCTCCTTATCTCAAGAAAGATATAGCAGCACTAGAAAAGGTTAAAAGAAGATCAACCAAGATGATAAAGGGGCTGGAACTCCTCTCATATGAGGAAAGACTAGAGAGGTTAGGGCTCTTCAGCTTGGAAAAGAGGAGATGTAATTAAAGTCTACAAAATCCTGAGTGGTATAGAACGGGTCAAAAATTGCAAAGACTAGGGGGGGACACTCGATGAAGTTACACGGAAATATTTTTAAAACCAATAGGAGGAAATATTTTATCACTCAGAGAATAGTTAAGCTTTGGAATGCGTTGCCAGAGGATGTGGTAAGAGCGGATAGCGTAGCTGGTTTTAAGAAAGGTTTGAACAATTTCCTGGAGGAAATATCCATAGTATGTTATTGAGAAAGACATGGGGGAAGCCACTGCTTGCCCTGGATCGGTAGCATCGTATGTTGCTACTCCTTGGGTTTTGGCCAGGTACTAGTGACCTGGATTGGCCACCGTGAGAACAGGCTACTGGGCTTGATGGACCATTGGTCTGACCCAGTAAGGCTATTCTTATATTCTTACTTTAGAAAAGATTTGAAAAATTAAATCTGCATCATACTATATAAGTACAAACTATCATTAATGGTAAAAAAATAAAAACCCCAAAAACCCACATGCACACACAAAACACCAAGCTGTACTGGCAGGACTTGTCATAAGCCTGGCATGCTATGAAAAATATTTTAGCTATTTATTGATAACACTTTTAAAAGATTTCTTTATATATACACTATAGAAATTAAACAATTTTTCAATTAAAAAAATAAATATCATGACCTTTAACAGTGTCAAAGGCATGAATGCATTGATGGAGAAATGCTACACATGCCATTACCAGTCTGGTCCCAGTGGAGACAGCCTTTCCATACAGTTCATTTCACCATAAAACAAGCACTCTCCACAGGCCTTATTCCAATATCGAACCCTATGTTTACTATGGTACACTAGGCAATAATCTAATTAGTCAGGAAGCAAATAGAGCCATCCTTCATTCTGTTTAAAGTCACTCACAATAAAGTACATCTTACTGATACACTGCCTGTTGTATTAGAACCTGTAATTGTCTTAAAATCAGTTACCTGTAAAGACAGAGGCAAAAATGCCCTATGACAAGCTCCAATTCTTTTTCATTCTGCCAGATGCAAGGCCTTTGGATTAATCTTTATGCCTAATAAAATCCACTGCAAACTTTATTGGGAAATGGCTGATTTGCATAATATGCAGATTATTTCAGCTACTTGATTGCAAATAATAAATGCTAGTGAAGACAAACAAGCATTGCTTCCAAATTAAACACTGCATACAAATTTCATTTTCATTGAACTGACATTTGGTGACCTCGCCAGAAATTTAACTTGATAAGACTTATCAAGGCTAGCATGGTTTCCACAACTCAGTTAATGAACACCCAAAAGACATTGTGAACAAAGGGGAAAAAAAAGAGGGATCTCATTAAAAGCTCAGACAAAGTGCATCCATTGACATAGCTTAAAAAGACCAAGGCCATTTCAAAGCAAAGCAAAGAACATTTCATGAATAATTCAAAAGATAGTAAGATTAAACAAATGTAAATTTTTTAAATTAAGAAAGAGGGGGTCAGGGACCTAAACACACTGATGTACCGATATTCAAAACCAAACAAGGGTGTTAGAGATGATTAGTGCCAGACTAGCACCTGCATTGGTGAGTACAGTGGAGGAAATTCTGTAAATGGCATCTAAAAATATAAAATATAGGTGCCTATCTCTTGTCAATCACAATTAGGCTTCTATTACCGAATTCTGCCTAATTTAAAACTTAAAAGCCCCAAAATTCTATGGCATAAGTTAGAATATTGCTTAATGTCCAGTCCTATCACATATAAACTTTTTATCACCTGGACTCTGTAAAGCTGACACCTTTAATGAATGACAGCAGCGGCCTCGGTGAGCTACATTCTGTATATTTATATTAGAACTATTGAAGGGGTTATGGAAGGTAGCTGTGTACGAACGTTTTTTTCATAGCGTCCTTTTCTTTATTTTTCA
Organism: Geotrypetes seraphini; assembly: GCF_902459505.1. Lineage (NCBI taxonomy): Eukaryota > Metazoa > Chordata > Amphibia > Gymnophiona > Dermophiidae > Geotrypetes > Geotrypetes seraphini. The sequence goes on from NC_047085.1 coordinate 86,523,148, forward strand.
TTCTGTAGGGGGACCCTTGATACAGCATTACCGTATTTTCACGCATATAACGCGCGCGTTATACGCGTTTTTACCTACCGCGCATACCCCTCGCGCGTTATATGCGTGAGCGCGGTATACCAAAGTTTTAAAACATAGTTCCCACCCCGCCCGACGCCCGATTCACCCCCCCAGCAGGACCGCTCGCACCCCCACCCCGAACGACCGCTCGCACGCGCTCCCATCCGCACCCGCATCCACGATCGGAGCAAGAGGGAGCCCAAGCCCTCTTGCCCGGCCGACTCCCCGACGTCCGATACATCCCCCCCCCCCGGCAGGACCACTCGCACCCCCACCCCGAACGACCGCCGACTTCCCGACAATATCGGGCCAGAAGGGAGCCCAAACCCTCCTGGCCACGGCGACCCCCTAACCCCACCCCGCACTACATTACGGGCAGGAGGGATCCCAGGCCCTCCTGCCCTCGACGCAAACCCCCCTCCCCCCCAAGAACCTCCGACCGCCTCCCAGCCGCCCCGCGATCCCCCTGGCGACCCCCACGACCCCCCCCCCCCCTTCCCCGTACCTTTGGTAGTTGGGCCAGAAGGGAGCCCAAACCCTCCTGGCCACGGCGACCCCCTAACCCCACCCCGCACTACATTACGGGCAGGAGGGATCCCAGGCCCTCCTGCCCTCGACGCAAACCCCCCTCCCCCCCAAGAACCTCCGACCGCCCCCCAGCCGACCCGCGATCCCCCTGGCGACCCCCACGACCCCCCCCCACCCCCCTTCCCCGTACCTTTAGTAGTTGGCCGGACAGACGGGAGCCAAACCCGCCTGTCCGGCAGGCAGCCAACGAAGGAATGAGGCCGGATTGGCCCATCCATCCTAAAGCTCCGCCTACTGGTGGGGCCTAAGGCGCGTGGGCCAATCAGAATAGGCCCTGGAGCCTTAGGTCCCACCTGGGGGCGCGGCCTGAGGCACATGGGCCCAACCCGACCATGTGCCTCAGGCCGCGCCCCCAGGTGGGACCTAAGGCTCCAGGGCCTATTCTGATTGGCCCACGCGCCTTAGGCCCCACCAGTAGGCGGAGCTTTAGGATGGATGGGCCAATCCGGCCTCATTCCTTCGTTGGCTGCCTGCCGGACAGGCGGGTTTGGCTCCCGTCTGTCCGGCCAACTACTAAAGGTACGGGGAAGGGGGGTGGGGGGGTCGTGGGGGTCGCCAGGGGGATCGCGGGTCGGCTGGGGGGCGGTCGGAGGTTCTTGGGGGGGAGGGGGGTTTGCGTCGAGGGCAGGAGGGCCTGGGATCCCTCCTGCCCGTAATGTAGTGCGGGGTGGGGTTAGGGGGTCGCCGTGGCCAGGAGGGTTTGGGCTCCCTTCTGGCCCAACTACCAAAGGTACGGGGAAGGGGGGTGGGGGGGTCGTGGGGGTCGCCAGGGGGATCGCGGGTCGGCTGGGGGGCGGTCGGAGGTTCTTGGGGGGGAGGGGGGTTTGCGTCGAGGGCAGGAGGGCCTGGGATCCCTCCTGCCCGTAATGTAGTGCGGGGTGGGGTTAGGGGGTCGCCGTGGCCAGGAGGATTTGGGCTCCCTCCTGGCCCGATATTGTTGGGGAGTCGGCGGTCCTTCGGGGGGGGGGGGAGGGATGTATCGGACGTCGGGGGGGGGGCATCAGGCTTTCAGGATGGGGACAGACCTTCAAGGGGGGACAGTGCACGGAAGTCGGGGGGGTGAACGGAGAGTCGGGACAGCGCACGGAAAGTCAGGGCGGGCGAAAGGAGCGTCGGGCAGCATGCGCGGTATACCAGTGAGCGCGGTATATCAAAGTTTTTGTGCAAATCATCGTGATTTCTGCGCGCTATATTCGTGTGCGCGTTTTATACGGGTGCGTGTTATTTGCGTGAAAATACGGTATATGCGAAACATGTCGGGTCAGACTCCTAGGTTTTGGCTGTGATATAAGCTAAGTATAAACTTACCCTGCATGCACTTTATATTTATACGTATTTATTTCAGGAAATTCGACTAAACCAGCATAAAATTTATATATTTACAAAAACACTAGAAAAAGGAATGTTTTATTACAAATAAGCGGACAGCCAATGATGAGGCACCACGTAAAGCTTCCCACAATTTGAAAAGTGGCTTTGCTGTGGAGTGGTGGGGCTGAGGTTTCCCTTTGAGATTCATTAAAGATACATAGTAACATAGTAGATGACGGCAGATAAAGACCCGAATGGTCCATCCAGTCTGCCCAACCTGATTCAATTTAAATTTTTAAATTTTTTCTTCTTAGCTATTTCTGGGCAAGAATCCAAAGCTTTACCATGTACTGTGCTTGGGTTTCAACTGCCGAAATCTCTGTTAAGACTTACTCCAGCCCATCTACACCCTCCCAGCCATTGAAGCCCTCCCCTGCCCATCCTCCACCAAATGGCCATACACAGACACAGACCGTGCAAGTCTGCCCAGTAACTGGCTTAGTTCAATATTTAATATTATTTTCTGATTCTAAATCTTCTGTGTTCATCCCACGCTTCTTTGAACTCAGTCACAGTTTTACTCTCCACCACCTCTCTCGGGAGCGCATTCCAGGCATCCACCACCCTCTCCGTAAAGTAGTATTTCCTAACATTGCCCCTGAATCTACCACCCCTCAACCTCAAATTATGTCCTCTGGTTTTACCATTTTCCTTTCTCTGGAAAATATTTTGTTCTACGTTAATACCCTTCAAGTATTTGAACGTCTGAATCATATCTCCCCTGTCTCTCCTTTCTTCTAGGGTATACATATTCAGGGCTTCCAGTCTCTCCTCATACGTCTTCTGGCGCAAGAGTCCAGGTGATAAAAAGTTTAATTTAAAACTTAGACACCTGTAATTTAGGCCAGGGTTTTAAAGGCCTATATTATAGGCACCTAGGTCCTTCAGAGAATTTCACCTAATGGCGCCTATGTCCTTCTCTGCCCCTAAACATGACTACTTTGGAGTTAGGTGCTGATCTTTTGTAGAATTACACCTAAGAAGATATGTGCATATCACCCAATTAATTTTATTATTTTTTCAATTATGAGCTTGTTAAATCTTATAAGTGAAGCCAATTTACAAATTAAGGCCCTCTTTTATCAAACTGCATTTTTATCGCCGGCCTCTGAAGTAAAAGCTCTGACACTCATAGAATTCCTTTGCGCTTCAGAGCTTTTACCACAGCAGGCAGCTATAAAACAAACCTTAACGCAGCTTGATAAAAAGGGGCCTAAGTTAGGTGCCCAACTTTAGGCACCTCTTACAGAATTTCCCCCAAAATGCTCAGAGAGCTCTAGCCTGGGAGACAGCTTGCGTGCCAAAGATCAGCACAAATAGCATGCAAATATAGTCACATGGATATTAATGAGGTCATTTCCTAATGCTTAGAGCAGTGTTTTTCAACCTTTTTTGGGCAAAGGCACACTTGTTTCATGAAAAAAATCACAAGGCACACCACCATTAGAAAATGTTAAAAAATTTAACTCTGTGCCTATATTGACTATATATAAAGTAATTCTCTTGAATAGGAATCAAATAAACACAAAGAAAGTATTTTATAATGCTGCCACCGCCAACAACACCGTTGGCGGCGGTGGCACTCAAGTGGCTAAAGAGCCGCAGTTTGCCGGCCTAGGGACAACACTGGAGGGTGGCCAGCTGTGCACCCCCTTGGGACGTAAACCCGGGGTGGGGCAGACCGCCCCCCCCCCACCCTGGTATGCCACTATCTGTACCTCACTCCCTCCCTATGACCAAAAATTCTCCTTTCTTCTATTCCCCGTGTACACAACCATCTCTTTCCCTCCCTTCCTCTCTCCAAAGTCCATGCCTTCTGTGTCCAAACACTCATTCCCTCCTCCACCTCAGCATCTCTTTCCCTCCCTTACTCTCTCCCAAGTCCATTTCTTCTGTGTCCAAAAACGCATTCCCTCCCCCACCTCAGCATCTCTTTCCCTCCCTTCCTCTCTCCCAAGTCCATTTCTTCTGTGTCCAAAAACGCATTCCCTCCCCCACCTCAGCATCTCTTTCCCTCCCTTCCTCTCTCCCAAGTCCATTTCTTCTGTGTCCAAAAACGCATTCCCTCCCCCACCTCAGCATCTCTTTCCCTCCCTTCCTCTCTCCCAAGTTCATGCCTTGTGTCCAAAACGCACTCCCTCCCCCCTTTTGTGTTCCGTGTTTGCCTACCAGCCCATCTTTGCAACTTTCTCAGCAAAACGAAGCTCAAGCCGCGAGGCTTGTCTTCTGCTTCCTGTCTGCCCTGCCGCACACAAATAGCCGAACGGAAGTATTCTCCGACGTCAGCGCTGACGTCGGAGGGCAGGCTTTGCTTAAGCCCTCTCTCCGACGTCAGCGCTGACATCGGGGAACGCTTGCGATCGGCTATATGTTAGCTGCAGGGCAGGCAGGAACAGAAGACGAGCCTCGCGGCTCGAGATGTATTGAACTCCGCGGGTCCCCCGTCCAGCTCTCTCCTGTCCACGTGGGGCGGACCGCCCCTCTCCCTAGACTGGTGGTACTGCCCTGATGGCGGCCCTGACCGTACGGCACACCAGGCAACATCTCGCGGCACACTAGTGTGCCACGGAACAGCGGTTGAAAAACACTGGCTTAGAGAACAGCACACAAACAAACATGTCTTTTATCCCTGAAAAAATAATGCCAGTCCAGAGCAGACATTAGGATATTTGAAGAGAGAATGTCCCAAGATTCTTTATTTAAAATCTGCTGTTTTTTGTTTTATTTGGAAGCAGATGGAAGCCCGTGCAAGCCCCTAAGCACTAGCAGTGAGAGACTAACCTTCCCCCCCCCTTTTTTAACAGAACCGTAGCGTGTTTTTAGTGCTGGCCGCGGTGGTAGCAGCTCCAACACTCATAGAATTCTATGAGCATTGGAGGCTGTTACCCCTAATGGCCAGCAATAAAAACCATACTAGGGTTTTGTAAAAGGGGGTAATGAATGCGAGTCAGAGCAAACCCGAAAATAAAAGCACACATTGGTGGCTGTTTTCTGTGCTTAAATATAAACTTTCACATGAAAATTTTTTTCAAAAAGCTTATATGTAAAAGCATAGAATAATGGTGCCATCATGTGCTTCATTCTTGGTTTGCCTGGGTATGCACACAAGAGTTGTGCTTACCACAAAATTCTTCTGCACATGTGCCAGGCATGTTCCTTCCCCTTAACTTCCCAATGTTCAACACTTAACAGTGCACATATAATGTGCATGCTACTAATTTTGAGCATTGGGAAGGTTTTTTCTACGCTGTTCCCATGATATTTTTCAGCACTGTTCCCTACAGCACAAGAGTTCCGACCATCTCTGTCAGTGAAATTACCATAGGTTACAGCAGTGGTCTCAAACTCATGGCCCCAGGAACACATGCAGCCCGCCAGGTACTATTTTGAGGCCCTCGGTATGTTTATCATACTCAAAAAAGTAAAATAAGAAAGTTTCTTGATCATATGTCTCTTTAGCTATAAATTACAATACAGTGGTACCTCGGTTTACGAGTGCACCGGTTTGCGAGTGTTTTGCAAGACGAGCAAAACATTTGCAAAATCGGTGCCTCGGAAACCGAGCATGGCTCGATTTACGAGCACCCCCCCCCCCCCGCAATCCGGGAACCCCCCCTGCGATCCGGCACTCCCCTGCCTCGAACCAGCACCCCCCCCCGCCACGATCCGACCCCCCCCCGACACAATTGGGCACCCCCCGCCACTTCTTACCCTCATCTGGGCACTCTTGAAAATCGGCCTCCTCGTCTGCTGGGCCTTGAACATCTGAGCATGCTCAAGGCCTGCGAGTTCATGTTCACGTTCAGAATGTGAACTCGCAGGCCTTGAGCATGCTCCGATGCTCAAGGCCCAGCAGACGAGGAGGCCGATTTTCAAGAGTGCCCAGATGAGGGTAAGAAGCGGCGGAGGGGTGCCCAATTGTGTCGGGGGGGATGTTGTATCGTGTCGGGGGGGGTGCCCAATCGTGTCGGGGGGGGGTCGGATCGGGGGGGGTGCCGGTTCGAGGCAGGGGGGGTGCCGGATCGCAGGGGGGTGCCTGATCGCAGGGGGGGCCTTCAAGAGGAGCAATGCCGGTTCTCGGGGGGGGGGGGGGGGGAACGCATCAAAGCGAGTTTCCATTATTTCCTATGGGGAAACTCGCTTTGATAAACGAGCATTTTGGATTACGATCATGCTCCTGAAACGGATTATGCTCGTAATCCAAGGTACCACTGTATTATTATTAAGACTTAGCCAAAAGGAAAGATTTATAAACTATACTGTAAAGAGTTTTACCTAATGCAAAATTGTCATTTCTTTAATAAGACATTAACTATTTTTTTCTGAGGCCCTCCAAGTACCTACAAATCCAAAATGTGGCCCTGCAAAGGGTTTGAGTTTGAGACCACTGGGTTAAATTCAAGCAATTTAAGGATTAGGATGTTATTCCTTGGTGAATTCTGTACAAAACTTTTTTGGAAAATTCTGCACACTGTAGGCTTCTTTTACAAAGTGGCACTATCTATTAGCGGCGTGCTAGATGTGAAAAAGTCCATTCAATTCCCTTGGGTTTCTTCATGTTCAGCGCAAGTTAAATTGGTAGCACTGCTTTGTAAAAGAAGTCCTTTATTTGTAATTTTCTTCTGCAGAATTCCCACATTATGAGGGTCAATTGAAAAGTTTCTAGCCTGACCAATAAAGAGCAAGATTAGCATCACAATTTTATAGCTGTCCAACAGATAGTATTGACAAATGTCTACAGCTAGATTTTCAAGTCAGTCTGTCATCCAGTTTTGTTGTGTCAGCCTTTTAAAGTGAACAACTGTTCCACTTCATAAAAAATGAACAAAATTTAGTATTGAACCATGATAAAATTCCTTCATTTGAAGGGATAATCACCTATCAAAATTAAATTTGAGTTAGATGCAGTGTATGGTGATGTGTCTCCTTCATTTTCAACGATGAATGTGTGGGCTGCTGAGTTTAAATGTGGCCAGACAAGCATCGTTGATGAAGAACGCTCCAGACATCCAAAAACAGCAACAGCTGGTGAAATGGTTGATTAAGTTCACCGAATCGTGATGGAAGATCACTGATTGACCCTAAATGAGATAGCAGAGGCTGCTGGTATTTCTTCAGAACATGTATACACCATCCTACATGAATATTTAAGGATAAGGAAGTTAAGTGCATGGTGCATCAACCACAAATGAGTTCGACTTGCCATTTCAAAAACATGTATTAAGCATTTTAAGCACAATGAGAATGGCTTTTTGTGACTGTGGATGAGACTTGGGTTCATCACTATACTCCTGAGGCAAAACAATCCAAACAATGAACTACAAGAGATGAACCTACTCCAAAGAAAATGAAAACGGCTCCGTTGGCTGGGAAATTGAAGGCAAACATCTTTTGGGATTTCCACAGGATAATTTTTATTGATTATCTGGTAAAGGGAAAAATCATTAATGACGAACACTATGCTGGCTTATTACAATGTCTAAACTCCAAAATCAAGTTGAAACATCCTCATTTGGCCAAGAAAAAAGTTAATTTCCACCAGGACAACACACCAGCTCATACCTCAACAATCGCAATGGTGAAATTGCATGAATTGCAGTTTAAAATCCCCATCCACCGTACTCTCCAAATTTGTCCCCATGTGACTCTTCTTTTTCCAAACCTGAAAAATGGCTGTCTGGGATGAAATTTTCTTCAGATTCTGCGATATTAGATGTTGTAAATAGCTGTTTTTCCAGTTTAGATGTTTCATATTTTATCAAAAGCATGAATGGTCTGGAAAAACATTGGCACAAATGTATTGAGTTAAAAGGAGACTAGGTTGAAAAGTAAATTTCATTTTCCCTCCAAAAATGTTTTCTTGATTACTACTACTACCACTATTCATCATTTCTAGGCTGAAAAACTTCAATTGACCCTTGTATAAGGGCTGGCATCTCCCTCAATGCATGAAATACCGCTCCTCCCCTATCACCACCACCACGGCAGTTTCATATGCACTTTCCTGCAGACTTCCACCCCATTCCCATAGCGCACACACACGTTGATCACCTTTTCTAACCCTCCCCCATTTTATCAATTTTTCTAACTCCTCTCCATCCACCTTTTATGCAGCCCCCTCCTTGCATACTCACACCACCTAATTTTTTTCAGCCCCCCTCTATCCACTTTTTTTCAGCCCTCCACTCCATCTATGTTTTTCTCCAGGCTCCTCCCTCCCTCCCTCCTTCCCTGCACACTTACCACTTCAGTGAGATAAGAGGAGGAGATGTACAGCTGCACATTAGACTGCTACCTGCTTTTCTGATGTCCCTGGCCCAACTATTCCTTTGAGTCTCCTGGGCCTCTTTAGAGCCCTGTGTCTTTAAAGGAAGGTGTGTAGGGAGGGAGGCAGCTAAAAGCAGATTACACAGAATTCTGCAAGGGAAAGGTGGAATTTTGGGGTCTGGATGGGTGGGGAATTTGTTTTCCACAATAGTGCAGAATTCCACCAGGAGTATAATGAGGACCTAGTAATGAAATAATGCTTCATTAAACTATGTATGTTTTTCACCACTTAGTAGATATTTTTTTTTTTACATTTTATGTATGCAATCCTTTCAATTCTGTCTTTGTAATGAGCAAGTATTAAGTAGCAAAAAGAAGAGCATGGGTATCACCTTTAATCATTTTAATTTACCTTTAGTTTTGTGGATGCACACAGAAAAAAAAAAAGCATCACAGAAAACCAGTTAAGGTTACTCTCTACTAATGTCTTATCTCTGACTCTGAAATTCACTGTTTCTGAAGTGTGACACTTCAAGCTGTGTACTCTTTACTGCTATGTTAGCTTACAACTGAGAGAAAAAGGTTTGAGTTCCTTCTTATACACTATTTAAAGTTATAAGAAAGAAAATAAAATAGGGAAGCATGAGTACACTGAAGAATTCTAGCCATTGGATTGGCCCTGCCTCCTTAGCTGGTCCGGCCTCCTTCACCCTAGAAACAAATGATAAACACAATTTATCATAGCGTATGCCACTGAGCTTTAAGAGGCAAGTTTACATTAGATAGCCTCAAAATAGGCACCTGCTTGGTCTTCCAATCTAGGCAATTTTATAAAAGTATGTGGGGGAAATTCTATAAATTGGCACCTCAGTCTATGCAGCCCAATGCCATATGCTTAATTCCAGTTCTATAATGGCATCTTGTCACCAAGATTTTATTATAGAATACTAGTATAAGGTTGGCACTGGCACACCATGTCAATGGCAGGCACAAGTTGGCACACCTACATGCAACATGCAGAGTTTATAGTATTCCATAAACTATGAGACTTCCTATAAGTCAAATTCATGGCCTGCCCATGCTCCGCCCACAAATAAACCCCCTTGCAGTTAGAAGCCATGACACTTCCCCCTCTTCTACGAAACTGCGCTAGCAGTTTCTAGTGCAGGGAGCTGCGCTGAATGTCCCACCTGGAAACTCTCTACACCTATGCTGATGATATCCTCATCCTCCTTGAGACCGACTCGAACCTCACTAACCTCGCTGAGAACATATCCGCATGTATAATGAACCTTCAATCCTGGGCACATTCTGTACAAATGAAATTAAAAGAGTCCAAAACAAAACTACTTTGGCTCGGCCCAATATTAGGTCATTTACCCACCTCCATCCCATTATCTTCCGGCTCCACTCTTCAGCTTGAGTTTTCAAGCAAAGTCCTTGGCATCATCATAGACTCCTCTCTCTCCTTCAATGACCACCTCAACTTCTTGGTAAAAAAATGCTTCTTTAGTCTTCATATGCTGAGGAAAGTGAGATCGTACTTTCATCATTCTCACTTTGTCGTCCTTGTTCAATCCACCATCCTCTCTAGACTGGATTATTGCAACTCCATCTATTTAAGCTTAACTAAAAAAACACTCCATAGACTTCAGCTAATCCAGAACGCCGCGGCCAAGCTTATTTTCGCTAAAGGCAAGTTCGACCACGTCTCCCCACTCCTGTCCAAACTTCACTGGCTCCCAGTTCACTCCAGAGTCCTCTTTAAATGTGCCTGTTTAGCTTTCAAGATCCTACATGGCATCCTCCCTCCCGTTATCCCATTCTTCTGAAACTCCTCTAACCCTAATTCTACTAGATCCTCCCAAAAACTGAAACTATCATTCCCCTCTGCAAAAGGTATATCCCGCGTAGGAAAACTAGGAACATCCCTCCCCTTTAGAACCACAGAACTCTGGAACAACCTCACATCCCCGCTCAGAATTTCAAGCTCCCTCCAATCCTTCCGCAAACTCCTGAAAACTTGGCTCTTTTCAAAAATCTAACACCTCCCGCTCTTTGGTACCCTGACCTTCTTTATCTTCCTAGCTCCTTTCCTATAACCCTTCATTGTAGCTCCTTTTCAACCTAACCCTGTAAACCGTGCCGAGCTCTACACTTGTGGAGATGGTGCGGTATACAAACCTAAGGTTTAGTTTAGTTTAGTTTAGTTCTTCCCCAATGCAATGTTCCATTTGGGAGTTTACTGTCGCCTCTGGGTCCCATGATGTTGCCGGGTTGCTGTCTGCTGTTTCCTCGGCAGGAGGAGAAGCTAAGGACTTGAACCTGGAGACATCTATTTCGCTTCCATTTGCTGTACCACCGCCGTGTCCTACTCCTTTTGCGGCAGAGCCGGGGGAAATCCTTTGATTGGTTTCTTATCTCAGAATGCCTGAAGACTACAAATTCCATCAGGCTCTTTCCAATGCTGATTTCATTTCTTCTCTGCTAAAGTGACTGAACTCTAGGAGAGGTATATCTTGTTCTATATATTCTTTACACAATAGGTAAGTGATTTAGCTTCAAGTCAACATATAATTCCTATATTACCACTATGTGAGGAAGATTTAAAAACAGAACCTAAACTGACTTCCAGTAAGATTCCTCTTTTCTTAAATCGTGACTCTCTGTTGCTGCATCTCTAAGAAGGAGACCTAGCAGCAGACAGCCTTTTAAAAAGCTTATCCCGTCTTTATAATCATGACAAGTTATTTGGTCTCATACAAAGGCATAAGGAGTACTTCCAGGATGATAAAGAAATAAAAGTTGCACTGTAATGTACATTTTGAAAGGCTCAACAGGATCAGTAGCATCAATATATAGCAAAAATGAAACCTAAGGATTAGAGATGATAGTTGTGGCCAAGGGCAGTTCATGCCACCTGAAATGATTTCCAACAGTGTAGAAAAAAAAGATGGTGAAACAGACATATATAGATTATCTAAGTAGGAGCTGAAAATGGTTACATGTACATGATCCTTTATTCGAAATCCTTGGGAACAGGTATATTTTGTTTTTTATACAACAGGGACATTATAAGAAGTTTCTGAGAATTTGGGAGCCATTGACAAAATTTTGCAAAGAGTGATTGTTGATTTTGCCCTTTGATCATGCACGTCCAGGTTGGGTGGGTGGGAGGAGGGGATGGAAAATATTTTTAATTTTTGAGTGCAGTTTTTGAATATGAAGATAGGGGGGGGGAGGGTGATATATATATTTGTCAAAGATTATAATTTTTATTGAATTCAAGTGATATTATAGTGTAATATGATTGTATAATATATTGCACTTGTTTTTGGCTTCAAAATGAATAAAAATATTTTTTTTAAAAAAAGAACTTTCAGATTTTTGAATGGTAGTGTAAAGTCAGAGATAGTCAGACCATAAGATTATAAAATTGCCACTAGATTGTTTTTTTTTTGTTCAAAATAAGGCAAATATTAAACACTTCAAACACAAACATGCTCTAAGCTATGGGACTGGAGCAATACCTTCAAACATAAATGAAGTGTCAAATTTTGATTTTTGGAGCTTTTTGGTTTTTTTTTTTTTTAAATAAAGGATCTTGTACCTGTACTTATTTTGTAGATAGTTGATAAATGCTGATGACAGAGCATTTCTGTACTGTAAAGTACAATAAAATGGTATGCCTCATCCATTGGATATTTTGCAAACACTAACATATGAAGAATGAAGAAGTTATGATCACCTGGGAAATATCAGTTACAGCCAATTAAAAGCTTGACTAATTGCCTTGACCAATCAGGGCTTTAGGCTCCTCCCTCAGTATCCTGGAAACAGAGGGAGGTGCCTAAGGCCTAATTGACTCAGACACCTAAGGCATCTCCCAAGGGGAGGGGTCTTAAGTGACTGAACCAATCAGGGCCTTTGACCCCTCCCCGTGCATCACATGATGCACTGGGGAGGGAAAGGCCTATCATTTAGGACTGGCAGCCTTAAGCAAAAGCCTCAGAATGGGCTTCCTGCTTTCAACTTTTTAAAAAGGTACAGGGGAGGTTTGGGGATAAGGGGTAGGGCATTTGGTAGCAAGGGAATGGGCATCCATCCTGCCATTATTTTGGATTCAGTAGGGGCAGTTGTTTGGGGGTGCCTGGCATCGGAGGGGGGGCATGGCGCAGAAGTGTTCTGCATGGAAGGAGGGAGTGGGCATTCCTCATGCCATTTTTTGGGGTACGGGAAGACAGTGGCTCAGGGGTGCCTGGCACAGGGGGGGGCCATGGCGTGGGGATTTTCTGCATGGTAGGAGGGTTGGGGGAGATGGTGGCTCGAGGGTGCCAGGCGCAGGGCGGGGGAACATTTTTCTTTTTTTTTTAATGGGACAGATTGTGAATGTGTAATGCGCACACAATATCTGTGCCTTTAAAAAAAAAAAAAAGAAGCCCTAACAACAGTGGCAGGAGGCTGCTTCCCCTATCATAGTAACATAGTAAATGATGGCAGATAAAGACCCAAATGGTCCATCCAGTCTGCCCAACCTGATTCAATTTAAATTTTTTAATTTTTTCTTCTTAGCTATTTCTGGGCAAGAATCCAAAGCTTTACCCGGTACTGTGCTTGGGTTCCAACTGCTGAAATCTCTGTTAAGACTTACTCCAGCACATTTACACCCTCCCAGCCATTGAAGCCCTCCCCAGCCCATCCTCCACCAAACGGCCATATACAGACAAAGACCGTGTAAGTCTGCCCAGTACTGGCCTTAGTTCAATATTTAATATTATTTTCTGATTCTAAATCCTCTGTGTTCATCCCACGCTTCTTTGAACTCAGTCACAGTTTTACTCTCCACCACCTCTTTCGGGAGCGCATTCCAGGTATCCACTACTCTCTCCGTAAAGTAGAATTTCCTAACATTGCCCCTGAATCTACCACCCCTCAACCTCAAATTATGTCCTCTGGTTTTACCATTTTCCTTTCTCTGGAAAATATTTTGTTCTACATTGGGTATTTGAACGTCTGAATCATATCTCCCCTGTCTCTCCTTTCCTCTAGGGTATACATATTCAGGGCTTCCAGTCTCTCCTCATACGTCTTCTTGCGCAAGTCTCCTATCATTTTCATCGCCCTCCTCTGGACCGCCTCAAGTCTTCTTACGTCTTTTGCCAGATACGGTCTCCAAAACTGAACACAATACTCCAAGTGGGGCCTTACCAATGACCTGTACAGGGGCATCAACACCTTCTTCCTTCTACTGACTACGCCTCTCTTTATACAGCCCAGCATTCTTCTGGCAGCAGCCACTGCCTTGTCACACTGTTTTTTCGCCTTTAGATCTTCGGACACTATAACCCCAAGGTCCCTCTCCCCATCCGTGCATATTAGCTTCTCTCCTCCCAGCATATACGGTTCCTTCCTATTATTAATCCCCAAATGCATTACTCTGAATTTCTTTGCATTGAATTTTAGTTGCCAGGCATTAGACCATTCCTCTAACTTTTGCAGATCCTTTCTCATATTTTCCACTCTCTCTTTGGTGTCTACTCTGTTACAAATCTTGGTATCATCTGCAAAAAGGCACACTTTTCCTTCTAACCCTTCAGCAATGTCACTCACAAACATATTGAACAGGATTGGCCCCAGCACCGAACCCTGAGGAACTCCACTACTCACCTTTCCTTCCTTCGAGCGACTTCCATTAACCACCACCCTCTGGCATCTGTCCGACAGCCAGTTTCTGACCCAGTTCACCACTTTGGGTACTAACTTCAGCCCTTCAAGTTTGTTCAACAGCCTCCTATGAGGAACTGTATCAAAGGCTTTGCTGAAATCTAAGTAAATTACATCTAGCATATGTCCTCGATCCAGCTCTCTGGTCACCCAATCAAAAAATTCAATCAGGTTCGTTTGGCACGATTTACCTTTTTTTAAAGCCATGTTTCCTCGGATCTTGTAACCCATTAGATTCAAGGAAGTACACTATCCTTTCTTTCAGCAACACTTCCATTATTTTTCCAACAACTGAAGTGAGGCTCACCGGCCTGTAGTTTTAGGGCTCTGCGCATGTGTCAATTGCTCACTGAGAGATTTATGGGTCATGCACCTCCATGCAAATCATTTGCATGCAAACTTGATAGCGTATCGATCGCTGCTGGAGAATTGGCTAGCGAATCAGTCAACATCGATCCAGTTGGTATCTTTAGTGGATCTAGCCCAGACATGGGCAAACTACGGCCCGCAGGCCATATCTGGCCCGTTTGTTTTTTTAATCCGGCCTGCGGCCGTAGTATGTCCATGTCTTCCTTAGCCCTTTCTCTTACCATTATGCTGCGCAGCGGCGGCTGCTGCCAAGCGCTGGGCAGCCCTGTTCTATAGCGGTTTGTTTATGTGTGTGACTGAGTGAGAGAGAGGGAGCATGTGCGAGCTGAGGAGTTCTGAGTCCTGCATACACATGCGTGCAAGAGAGAGAGAAGAGAGACTGCGCAGTCGCCTGGGCTATGGTGAGATCGCCTCACCTTCGGCTCTAGCTCGCAGGATTCCATCTCAATGTTTTAGGCTTCGCACATGTGCACACTCTTTTGGCCGCGGTCAGTCACTCGCACGCGTGCGCGTCTCAGGATGGAGGGGGGGGGGGTGGCAGGGGGAGGAAGAAGAAGAGGAGCCTCTGAATACTGGAGGGCTGAATCTGAAAGAAATGGAAGAAATTACAGGTGAACATGAGTGACTTAGACTCGGAGCCCTGATATTCCTTGTGGTGGTTGACCTGGCCATGATAAGTCTGAGCACATGGATTGTTCAGGCATATGCTTTGGATTGTTGCCTAGTGGTTAGATTGGTAAATGTGTGGTATTGTATGTGATCACATACAGATATACAAAAAGGTTGTTCCGTGCTTCTAAAATAAATTTGCTACAAAATTTTAACTTGCAACACAAGATTCTATTCTAGTGTTGCAGTGATTAGTGTTAGGGTGCAGAATTTTAATGGCAGCTACATCCCAAGTGTTTGCATGTGCATGTGAGAAAGAAACGGGGTATAATTGGCCTGAGGTGTTTGCTCCTAAACATATTCTTTGCTAATTTGAAATATGTGCATTGTAATGCATTGAAACGTGTGTTTCTAGGGATGTTGAATTAGTTGTTTTAGTTAATAATTTGTGGGTAACTTACCTGAGACTGTGTGGAATGAAAAAATCATCAAGCATTTTAAACGGTGAGTGGTCCGGCGTGCTGCCCCGTGGGGAATGGGGCGTATCTTTTTCACGGGGGAAGGGGGTTTAAGAAGGGAATAATGAATCTCATCAAAAACAATAATAATAATTTTTTTTAAAATCACGAATGTCTCTTTGCCCGCAGCGCTTGAAAAAGTGTTGGTGTGAGGCATGGGGAGTGAGAGGGAAAGGCTTGCAGAAATGGCACCGTGGGTCGCCTCCTCCGTCCCCCCCGGTCACCTGTCCCCTCTGTCAAATTTAAGAATCCATTGTGGCCCACTCCTGATCTAGCTCCTAGTCTTTATAATTTTTGATGAAGTAAAAAATTGATCCACTTGTACCCTTTCTACTCCACTCAGGATTTTGTAGACTTCAATCATATCTCCCTTCAAAACAGTTAGATAAAATAAATACTGTATTAGTAAAGTGAAAATAAAAGAAACAAATAATGCAAAAAATATTTTCATATTTAGAAAAGAGAAGTGTACTTTATTTATATAGCAGGGATCTAAAAGTCCCTCCTTGAGGGCTGCAATCCAGTCGAGTTTTCAGGATTTCCCCAATGAATATGCACTGAAAGCAGTGCATGCACATAGATCTCATGCACATTCATTGAGGAAATCCCGAAAACCCGACTGGATTGCGGCCCTCAAAGAGGGACTTTGAGACCCCTGTTATATAGTAACATAGAAGCCTCTTTTACTAAAGCTTAGCATGCTCTAATAGACATTAGCATATACTAAGGGCTCTTTGTACGAAGGTGTGATATCGTTTTTAGTGCGTGCTACAATGCCGCGCGCGTGCGCACTAACCCCATGCTACACGGAAAATACTAATGCCAGCTCTATGGAGGCGTTAGCGTCTAGCGCGTGCGCTAAAACTGCTAGCGCACCTTCGTAAAAGGAGCCCTAAGTGCCACATAGCTCATAAATATAAAATAGAACATGCGGCATTTAGCACGCACTAATGTCCATTAGCAAGCTAAGCTTTAGTAAAAGGGCCCCATAGTAACATAAAGGGAAATTTGATAACTAGGCGCCTGCAGTTAAGTGTATCTTGCATAAGTGTCTAGAAAATTGGCACTTACACATATAAGTGCCACTTTTTAACAATGTACATATGAGTTATACTGTACAATTGCCAGGGAGGGGGGCATATATATATAGGTGGAGCATGGACAGTCCTCCAAGTAATGCAACTTACACAGTTCTTTAACATTCATGCACTTTTGCCACATTTAAGGTCCACAGTTACGCCAGGTCTATGCCTAGTGTAATTGTATGCAGGGGGTGCCATGGCGTGGGGATTTTCTGCATGGTAGGAGAGTTTGGGGGGATGGTGGCTCGCGGGGGGACAGATGCAGAGGGGGCCATGGTGTGTGTGTGTGTGGGGGGGGAGTTTGTTTCTTTTTTTTTTTTTAATGGGACAGATTGTGAATGTGTAATGCACACAGATGCCATTCTAGAATAGGCTCTATAAATGGTGCCCCTAAAGGTGGCACCTATTTATAGAATTGCACTAGAATTGCACATGGTAAATGATAGCAGACAAAGAGCAGCATAGCCCTTCTGTCCTTCCAGTTAATGTCTACTCTAGAAGGATAACTGCTGCTTCATGCAGGTTATCCCCTCTAAGCCTTTGTTTAGGGTGCCAATTGCTATTTCATAAAGGTTATCCTCATGCCTTTTGTAAGTATGGAGTCATTTTAGTTTTAGTATGAGAAGGAATACAGCACATATTGATTCCATCCACTTGCTAAATAGGCATCCTCTATAGGGATTTGCAAATGAACAAAATCCATGGATGAGCTGAATAATGAGAAGTGTGTTGTGCTGGAAATCCTAATACTGATCCAAAAATCACCAGACAAAACACTAAGGAAAATGATTTCAAGAACCGTATTGGAAAAAAATATACATATATCAGTCAGGTTAATATTCAGCAGCGGCAGTGATCATATTTCTAAAACCAGGCCATGGCCTTTGAAAAACATGTGTTGTATATTCAGAGCCATTAGCTGGGTAAGCAGTAGTGCTGAATATATGTATAAGTTTTTATAAGGACCTGTATAGTTATGCTATAAGAATATGCATAAACTAGTGTTTAAGCCAGTTAGATTAACGGGTGCTAGAATATATGTGCAGACTTAAGAGTTAAAATAATTTACTGAAAACTTAACATGAGAACTTTAATATCCATTGTATGGTTGATTTATTATAAGTTTTTCTATTTTTTTCTATTCAAGCACACCCTTCCCCCCCAGTCAAAACAAAATGGCTCAATGGCCCCTTTCCCAACATACCCTCTTCACCCAAAGCAATGAAATATTATTCACTGCTTCCCCTGTACACCTATTTCTCCCAAACCCCCCCCCCAAAAAAAAAAAAAAAAAATTGTTCCCTGCTCCAAGCACACATGTTTTGTCTTATCTGAGAAGTGTTCAATTTTCTGGAGCAGGTCTGACAGGCTCCAACGCAGGTTCCTTGGAGCGATAGGGAAAGCACCACAAGCACTGTGCCGCAGGCTCCTTTGTGAGCTGCAGGAAACAGGCACACTCAAATAGTGGCAGATGCTAGAATAGAGGAGTAGATTTAGACATTTGTATAATTTTTTATTTTTCTTTTTGTACGTGTTTTTTATTCTCTCTCTGCCTCCTCTCTTTTTTTGTTTGACTGCCGCCCTGTTTTTTTGTTTTTTTTCCTGTGTATCTCCTTGCACACTATCTGTCTGTCTCATTGCCTGCTGTCTGTCTGTCTCCTTAGCCGCTGTCTATGTGGTTGTTTTTTTGCTCTCTGTCACCTTGGCTACTGTTTGTGTGTGTTTAGTTGCTGTCTGTATTTATTTATTTTGGTCTCTCTCCTTCTCCACTGTCTGTCTCTGTAATTTTTTGTTATTTGTCTCCTTGCCTTCTGTCTGGGTTTTTTTTTAAATGTATCTCTCTAATTTTTTTTTCTGTCTGTCTCCTTGGCTACTGTCTGTCTCATTGTCTGCTGTATGTCTTTCTGTCTTTTTTTCCTCTCTCTCTCTCTCCTTTTGTGCTTTTTTTGTTTATTTCTGTGTGTCTCTCTTTCAATGTGCATTTTTTTCCCCTTTCAATCTGTCTCTGTAGCTCCCTGTCCTTTTGTGTGTTTTGACTACCACCTTCTGTCTATCTGTCTATCTCCTTGTCTGTATTTCTTTATTTCAATGTGTCTCATTGGCTGTTTTTTTTTTTTTTGTTATGGCAACCGTAGAACATGAATGCTCTAATCCCGACGGAAAGTGTAGGAGTAAACTTGCTGGCATTAAAGGATCAGGGAGCAAGGCAGAACTTAAAACAGGAAAACATTGGCATAATTATTATTAAGTTTAAAGTTGCCGCGGCGGCTCCTCTCACGATCCCATTGTGAGAGGAGCCGCCGCTGCATCCGAAAAGACATAAAGGGATGCGCGAGTGTTAAAACGGCAGAGGCGGCGGCAAACTTACAGGAAGGGAGGGAGGGAAATAGAATCAGAAAGCAAAGACATTAAGGGAGCAGTGGTGCGCGAGTGTGAAAACATGAAGGAACGGCGGCGGAGGCAGCGGCAAACTTACAGGAAGGGACGGAGGGAGCATTTTTTGCTTCTTGGCTTTATCCTTCAGACGGCAAGACCCACTGTGGTCGACAGTCTCCACGCGCACCGCACGCATGCGCACTCCTACCTTCGGGGCCCTACAGCGCATGGAAAATGGAACACGCAGATGGGAGTGTGCATGCGCGGCTAGCGTTTTATTATATTAGATATTCTCATAAAATCTTGACTAGAGTGAATATACAATTGTAAGTTTCATGGCAAGTACCTCACTGTGTGAATGTATAGCAGGGGTAGGGAACTCCGGTCCTCGAGAGCCATATTCCAGTTGGTTTTTCAGGATTTCCCCAATGAATATGCATGAGATCTATGTGCATGCACTGCTTTCAATGCATATTCATTGGGGGAATCCTGAAAACCCGACTGGAATACGGCTCTCGAGGACCGGAGTTCCCTACCCCTGATGTATAGGAATGGAATTTGGATAGAATATACATTTATATGCATAATATTTCCTATTTTATATGAGTAGTTAGGGAATGTGTGTACTACCTTTTCATCAGCTCTCAAGTGATGTGATCAAGCTGCATATTTGAATTTATAAAACAGGCACATGTAAAGGTGCATTACCTAGGCACAACTTTATAAATTTATAATCATAATGAAGTCATTGTTTATATAGACAATCCTCCTTTCTGGTGTTACAATAGGAAACCATGTATGGATCAATATTCAAAGGGATATACATTCAGTGGCTGTCACTAAGGGGCTCATTTTCAATAGAGAAAAACATCCCAAAAGTGGTATAAAGGGGCAGATGGACATTTTTCTCCCTAGTTGGTATTTTTGAAACTTATTTTCTAGATGGATTTCTATGCTGTTCGCTGCAGTTCATCTAAATCTCAAGGGATCACAGTGCCTTGATCTTGAGTACTGTTTTCCTGATGAGAGGTATCAGATGAAATGTGTAGAGGAATCTGTCTCCCCAGTGACTAAGAAAGGCATCTGATGCAATGTGATTGGGGGGTATAGAATCTGGAGCAGAAATGCAGAAGTTTGTTGTGGGGAGAATCTATGTCCATTGTCCCAATGTGAGTAAAATTTGATGTATGATATCTGTGCTGAGAGACCATTTGTGCGACTGAAGAAATCTGCTCAATTTGTATTTGCTAAGATACTTTACTTCTCCACTAAGTAAACCACTTTGAGAAGTATGCCACAAGCAATTGCCCATTTTCAAATCTGAAAAGGGGATGAGAACCTATGTCCCCTTGTTTATTAAGATAGAACATGGCAACTTGATTATCTTTATGGACAAGGACTACTCGATGAAGAAGACAATTCTGGAATGTTTTTAGAGTGTTGCTCATAGTTTGAGAAGATTGATATGGAGGGTTTGTTCATGGTGTGACCATACTTCTTGAGTGTGTAAGCCATTTAGATGAGCACCCCATCCAAACATCGAAACATCTGTGTTAGAAATTTTTGATGGAGGGGACTGGAAGGGGAGATCTCAAGTGAGATTGTGAGGAACCATCAACTATTGGAGAGAGTGACAGAGGTCTAAAGTGACTTGAATTGGAGCAGATAGATATCCTGTAGCTTGAAACCATGGAGTCAAAAGAGTCCATTGTAGGATTTTGAGGTGAAGACATGCAAATAGAGTGATGTGAACCATTGATACCATATGACTCAGAAGGCATAACAGTTGTTGCGCAGAAGTGTGTTGTAGAGTGGAGACTGTTTGTTTGGCACAGATGAATGCAATTATCTACTCTCTTTCAGTAGAAATGCTGAACCCTGAGTAGTATCCAGGAGAGCCCTGATGAACTTTAGCGCCTGAGAAGGGTGTTGAAGCCATTCAAAAAGATAAGACTTTGTATTGGAAATTCTGAGAACTAATGTTGAAGTAAAGATACTTTCTGTGAGCAGTCATGTGAGTGTAGAGAGAATAACCAATTGTCTTTTTCAATAGAGGTATAAGGGTTCCCAGAGAGAACCTAAAAAACTTCTCCTTTTTGTTGAGGCCATGGAAGTCTAGAATAGGCTGAAGTCCTCTGGTCTTTTTTGGTATTAGGAAATACATGTAACCCATGGCTTCTGTCACGCAGAGAAACAGGTTCTATTGAGTTCAGCTGGAAAAGGGCTGAGAGTTCTTAGTGAAAGAAGGTCTTCTGGAGGGAGTTAAAAAAAGACTCTTTTGGTGGGTGGTTTGGAGGTTTTCTGAGCAAGCATAGGGTATAGCTTGGGGGTGCCTGGCACTGATCCATTGTGATAAGAGTCCAACATTGATGGAAGTAGATTGAGAGGAACAAGCAGGAAAATGCTGGCAATACTCTCTAGAAAAGAGTTAAAAAAATTTGAGGTTGAGGTTGTAATTTTTGCTGTTTGGACTGAGGTTGAGGTTGTGATTTTGTGTCCTTTGCTGTCTTGTACGAGGTCACTGAGGAGAAAGCCTAGAAGATTATGAAGAAGGCTGATTGTAATGCCCTTTGGTGTATAATAATATGAATATCTGGATGAGGCAGAATATCTTCTAGAAGATGATTAAGAAGATTGAGAGGTATGTGGTTTAAATAAAGATGTCATAGATCTATGCATTTTCTGATCTTATCTGCAGCATCTTCAATGTTATCCCCAAACAGTCATCTCCCTTATGAGGAACATTTGAAAGCCAACCCATGCATTGTAATTGCCACCATAGATGTTCTACAAGAAACATCAAAGGTGTCAAAAGATCCTCTAGCCATACATATATACTATCTTGTAATGAGCAAGTTCTTACACAATTGCTGAAACTTTTTTAGTTTGTCAGGAGGGAGGAATTCCTTAAACATTGACAGTTGCAAAATATCCGATTATCACTGAAAGATGTCCAAGTCTAACCCGCCCTTAAGTGGACCAAAACCTCTAACCCGCCCTTAAGTGGACCAAAACCCACCCATAACATGCCTCCAATATGTCCATCTTGAGCTCTGAACGCACACAGACTGGGACGCCTTACTAGATGTTCAGAAAGGCAGATTTGATTATCGGCACTTGGACGTCCCAGCAATTTGGATATCCAAGTGACAATTTAGGACACTTTTTTGACATTTATATTTTTTGATTATGAGCCCCATAACTTATAAGGAAAAATATTTAAGAGTATCTGATTACTATTCAATGTATTGTAAACTGCTTTGGGTGAATCTCTTCATGAAAAGGCAGTTGATAAATCTAAATAAATAATAATAATAGCATACCAAAATATTATAATTTATACATATATTGCATGCACTTTTACCAGCTTTATGGCTTGCATTAAGAGCTAGATTCTATAAACAGTACTCAAAAAGGGGTACCAGAAAAGATTGGTGCTATGTGCACCCTTTATAAAACAGCACTTAGAGCCAATTCCTGTGCCCGAACTTTGGGCACGAAACGTACACCTGCTGAAACTTGGTAGTGACGTTGGTTTATCTGAAAACGTAGTTATTTCCTGGAAGCCGGATGAATTGGGATATGTGTGCAGGCTTCCTTGAGATCCAGAGAGCATAGCCAGTCATTCTGATTGAGGAAGGGATAAAGCAGGATGAGGGAAAGCATCCAAAATTTCTCCTTGACCAGAAATTTGTTGAGAGCTCTGAGATCCAGAATGGGTCTTCTGTCTTCTTTGGAACTAAGAAGTAATGGGAGTATAATCCTTGGTTTTGCTAAGAGAGAACTTCCTTGATGGCATTCAGCAGAAGAAGGGATTGAACCTCCTGGAGAAAAAGAGAGGAATATGCAGGGTCCAAAGCAGACTCTCTTTGAGGATGGTCTGGAGGCAGAGTGTGATAATGGAGAGTGTAGCCCTGACGAATGATGGTGGGAACCCAGAGGTCTGATGTTATGAGCTCCCAGCAAGCAATGAAATACTGGAGACGGCCTCCGATGGGGTGAGGCAAAGCTTTTAAGATGTTAACGGTGCCTATGCTCTGAAGAAACATGTCAAAAAGGCTGTGTAGGTTTCTAGGGAACAGCCTGTGGTTTCTGTTGTTGACGGGGTTGCTGTTTTTGTCTCCTGGGTTGAGACTGAGCAGGAGCAGAAGGCTTAGATAAAATGAAAAATGGAAGTTGTAGTTGCCAGAATGGTTGGCTAGCTTGGCATTTTGGTACATGTATTTGCCAAACCGATCCATGGCCTTGCCCTCTCTTCCAGGGGGTACTGAGGCATAGACACTATAATGTAGATTCCACCAGGAGAGACTCATGTGGAGGTTGGGGTTTGTCAAACACGGGTATAGAAACCACTCTACATAGGAAATCCAACTTACGAGGAGCCACAGGGATGTGGTAAGTGGTGTTTCCAGGTTTTTATAAAGTTTCCCGCAACATGTCATGAAGAGGAAGCTTAAGTAATTCCTTAGATGGTTGTTCATAATCTAAGGCCTCCAGGAACTGCTTAGAATGCTTAGAGTCAGCTTCAAGAGGAATTGATAAAGTTTCTGACATTTCACGAAGAAACTTTGAAAAAGATGACTTCTCAGATAATACAGGAGTCTCTTGAAATGAATGGTGAGGAGAGTCATTTCTGAAGAATCTTCAGCTTCAGAAAGAATAGGATCCTGCTCAGAGTTCCCCCACAGGCCTGAATCATGAACAGAACGGACCCGGTGTTGAGTGCTTGGTGTCGAAGGCTGAAGATGTTTAAGCTTCTGTAATGCCTTCCAGGACCGCCTCAGAGTCCACTCAGGTGATGTCTGTGTCGATGATGACTGGTGTCGGAGAGTCGACAGTGCCGATTGTGTGATGGAAAGCACCGGCACTGATGGAGACTCCACTGCAGGATTTTTCATTGCAGATTTCGACCCCTGATGAAGCTGTAGTTGGTGAAACGGGTCCCTGTAGGGTTAACATCATGCTGCAATGAGTTCACTTTACATTTAAGATAAGTGCGATTTTTTGAGTTTCACTGGCTTATTGTTTGACTATTGAGTTTTTTGAGCACTTAATTTAGTTTATTTAAATGTTTGCTTATACTGTACTCGATGAATGATACTTTCCCCTGCATATCGGGACAGAAATCTTTGATGATTCATCCAAGCAGGCATCTGAGAGTCAGTAAAGCACCTGAATGTTCTTTAAACACAAGTCTTGGTTAAAGTGATATATCAGATCGGATTGGCACCAGAGGAGTCGGTATCGACACGGGTAGTAATTGGGTCGGCATCAGCATTTGGAAATGCTCACCCAGTTCTTCCTTAAGCAAGTTGTCTATCTTTTGCTTAAGGGTAAGCAACAGTACCGCTGGCTTTTTCACCGGTACCTTCGGTGCGGATCTACGCAACGGTGATGAGGAGACCGATATCGGAGCGGAGCACTTTTTGGGCCTCTTTGAGGTCGTCAGGACTTGGCTCACTGCTACTTTGACCTGAGGCCCAGATGGGGTGGGGGAAAGCTTACTTACAGAAGGCTGCGACACCGAAGATGTTTCTGTCAGTGTCGAATGATGCGGTATCACCTTGGACGGCACCGTCGAAGTCAGTAGTGGTATCAGGTCTCCTTCCATTGTGAAGCCGAAGAGTAGTTTCTGCTGGATCAAACGATTCTTCAAGATTCTCTTCTGAAGTGACGAATAGCGTAAGTTTCCGGATGGTGCTCAGGCCCTATGCACTGGAGGCACCAGCAATGCGGGTCCCAGTTACTGAAATGGGCCGACCACAGTGACCACACTTTTTAAAACCCATCTGTTGGAGGGACATCGATGGAAAAATGGCCCCGGCTAGGCCGAACCTGCGAGAGGGAAAAACAAAAATTTGTAACTTTTTTTTATTTAGTCAATTCGTTAGAAAATATAAAAGCAAAAAAGATATGACTAAAAAATCTAAAAGCCGCGAGAGTGGGAAGGCAGCGAAAAGAAAAATTTCAACAGCCGTTGAAAGACACATCTTTTTAGCTCCGCGGAAACTAAGAATCTGAGGAACCGCGCGTACTACGTCGGGCGGGAAAGCACTTGCATATGTGTGGTGCGGGCAATTGCAAACTTTCTAAAGACTTAAAGCTTTTCGGTTTTCAAAAGAATTGCTATAAAAAAAAAAATCCATCAGGTGATCCTCAAGAGTCCAATGTAGACTTTCACAGAACAAATGCAGATCTCTGAAGATTTGCATGATTATGGTTACCATAAGTCCAGGAAAATCCAGACATGTCCTCATTTTAGAGGACTATCCAGGTATCTGGAATGATTTATTTTAAAATCGGAGAGTCTGTACAGGTTTGGGAGGGCCAACTTATATCACACACACACCTGAGGATGTCCTGGAATCACTTATCTCATGCCCTAGGTGTCCTCTAGGCCTCTTCAGTCCACTTTTTTGGAGCCTAAGAAGAACCTTTCCTCCTGGAGACAGGGATGGGCTCATAGGAAAGACTGAGTGCTATCATGGAAGGGAACTAGTAGAGATCAAGAAGGGGATGGCAGAAGCCATGTTGAGCTACCTCAGAGCCTTCCTGCAGCAGGCTTTGGAAGGGGTGAGGCATAGCCTGCTATGATTTCCTGGGTGGACAGGTAGGCCACAAGCAAGATATAGGTCAGGGTTTCTCTATTTCCAGGAGCTCTATGGCCTGACCGGGGCCTAAAGGAACAATAATCTGGGGAAGGAGGAGGCTCTGTGTGTTGTTTAAGAGGGAACAGAGCTGACACTTCACAGCACGTAATGACCAGAAGTCATGCTGGTGTTGTTCTTCCATGTTCGCTGAGTGGATATGATATTCATGGTATTGTGCGAGTTTCTGTAGTAGGAGAAGCCGGAGAGTGAAAGAGCTGAGCAAATACGTAGTGGCAAGGGTCTTCGATGGCAAGGAGGTGCTGGAGATAAGAGGAGGAGAACCACCATGGGGGGGGGGGGCTGTAGAGAGAGAGAGAGAGGCTGTGCAGTGCACATAAACCAGGCTTTGTGCTCCCATTATTTTATGTGGATGGGTGGGGCCAGGGCGGGGTATGGTTAGGGTTGTGTCCTTTTTTTGTCTTCACAAATACAGTAACTGAGACATGGTAGCTGAGAGGTATTTTTGTTTGTTTGTTTTCTAACAGATATCTGGCAAACCTACAAACTTTTTGGAGGATGCTGTACCAGGCAGAAATCTGCCCAAGACAAATCTGAATCAAATCTTTTGGATAAAGTGGAACCACAACATGCTAGGGGCCACAGACAGAACCAAGGATGCTGAATCTCTCACAGGCTCTTGGTCCCTGGCCCCCATTATCTCAGAAGGGGGGACTGCTACAGCTAGATTGTGAGCCTTCGGGACAGCTAGGGAAATCCAAAGTACCATTTTTATTTATTTTATTTTAATGTATCTTTAATCTATCTTCAATGTAAACCGCTTTGAACCTCACGGTATAGCGGTATATAAGAAATAAAATCAAAATCAAATCAAACCTTTGTAGTTATGTATAGGGAACTCTCCTTCCAGTTGTATCAAACTTTGTTTGCATGGGAAATTTTGGGCACTCCAGTGCCCCTAGAGCTGAAGATTGGACTAAACTGGAGAGATGACAAGTCATTTTATTTGTTTGGAATCATGGCATCTCGTTCCTTTAATAGAATGCCATTGACTTCTATCTAGAGGCTTAAAGCTCACATTAATAAATGTTTTAAGCTTACATAATATGAAATTAAGTCTGATGCTACATTTTTCAATGCAGTTAAAAAAAAAAAAGAATGAGCTATGTAGCACGAATAGAGATTTAATTAAGCTTTCTAATCAAGCTGTTTCTAATAAAGATGTCCCTATTACTATAATTAAATAATTTCTATTGCACAAAAATGAGATTCTAATTAATAGACTTAAACCTAAATAGCATTTGTGTGTTTGGTTTAATCAAGAAAAGTGAATAAAAAATGTCTGCATCACACAGACAAAGAATATATTAATTTGCCCTGGCTTGAGAGTATAATTTAGGAACTTCAATAAGTAGGCTGCATCAAAGGTCATATAATATCAAAATGGATATTATTCACTCAAGTCTTGGTAACAAGACTAAGGGCTCCTTTTACTAAGCTGTGTTAGCGTTTTTAGCGCATGCAGTATTTTAGCGCGCGCAAAACCCACGTTACGTGGCTAGAACTAACGCCAGCTCAATGCTGGCGTTAGCGTCTAGCTCGCAGGGCAATTTAGCGCATTAATGCCCTAACGCCTCTTAGTAAAAGGAGCCCTAAGGGACAACTGTCACTTCCACAGAACAAGGTTACCAAGCTGTTTTTTGGCAGGAACACCTTTGCATGCTCTCACAAACACTGCAAAATTAAAATGACTTTTGCTCACAAGCTATTGTGCACTGTCTCAAGTAGACAAGAGCATACAGCTTATTGAAGTCCCATGCAGAAAACTGTGCAGAAGATCTGAAGGCTAAGAGCAGGGTTTACTAATGCTGGGGCTGTAATGCAAGATCTGAGAAGGCATAAAAGGTTAGTTCAATTTCATGCCTGTTTCTTCTCTTTACAAGACCTACATTTTTTTTTCTGATGTCATTGAAGAAGATGGATCAAAAAATAAGGAAAGGGCAAGGAATTGAAGGGGAGGTTGGCTAGAACAAGGAGTAAATATGACAGAAGAATATTATTGCACAGAATAATGCAGTACAAATAATCCACAATTTGAGAAGTTACCAAACCTTTCATTAACTTCATAGCAAATGGGATTGATGCTACAGTGAAAAAATTAAGATAGGACCAAACAATTGCTTTGCTGATTATTTTAATAAAACAGACCAGAAAGGGAATTTTACTCACAATCCAGTAAAATGAAAAAATAGTGTATATGAAGCCACCAGTGCAAACTTGCTGCACTTCCTTTCAACCAAAATAATGTGCAAATTTAATGAAAAATACTGTGTTCATTATGAATATATATATATATACTCAGAGTCCTGGAGGACAACTGGGAATGCAACCCAAAATGAACCTCACCACCCAATCATCGCATATGAATGTTGTATCTTGCTTTATGTTAAAAATTTCAACAAACTTTTAAATTCAGGATTTAATGAAAAAACTTATCTTGAATTTAAAAGATCGTTGAAATTTATAGCATAAAGCAAGATACAACATGTATATGCAATGATTGGGTGGTGAGATTCATTTTTGGTTGTGTTCCCAGTTGGCCTCCAGGTCTCTGAGCATATATATATATTTCATTAAATAAGTTTGCACTGGTGGCTTCATATTGAATTAATTTAATAAGACAGACTTCAGTAAAATTACTGTGAGTGCAGTAGGTTGGCTGTGATGAAACTTGACTTTGTAGCTGAATAGTCATTCATAATAGAATTATAACTACGAGTCAGCTAGCCAGCTATAGTTCTTTTTATAAACAGCATACTGGATCTATTAGGACTGAAGGAGATGAAAGATTACATAGATTTCCTAACAGAATCTATTCTTTTAAAGAAACAACTGAGAGTCCATATATAATGTAAAGTATGGAGGGCTTCTTGAGTAATGGAATGAAGTTTCAGAAATAAGTTGGGAAGCCATATTTTTCATTAAGGTATTACTTAAATTTATTTAGAATAAGAAAAATAGCATGTATAAGGTATGCAATGAGGAAAGATAGAAGATTAGGTTTACCTCATTTCCAATTTTATTACTGGTGTTTATATTTGCAGGCATTTTCTAAATGAGGTAGGCCTGTTACTTCTGTGCATTGCTTAAATTTGGAAGGGTTTCTAATGCATCCTATTCCTATTGCAGATCTTTCATGTATAAGTGAATGGAAAAATCTTTCTCATATAAATGGGCATCCATTTATAGTCACAGTTTTAAGAGTTTGGAAGAATATATACTGTATAATCTGATCAAAGGTTCTCCCTATTAGTCTTTTTATATGCCTTCATCCATATTGCAGCTTGCTAGAGAGACAGTGCTATCCTTCTAATTGGATAATCCATGAAAATGAACCTAGTTATTAATCATAAATGCTGGGTTTTACTAAACAACACTAGAAGTTTTCAGCATGGGCCGGCGAGGTAAATGCTCTGACACAAAGGAATTCTATGAGAGTCAGAGCATTTACCTTGCCAGCCCACATTAAAAACCTCTAACACAGTTTAGTAAAAGGAGCCCAAATGAATTTATAAAACAAAACTAGAAAAAGACATCAGAGCTCACTCTTGTCCAAGTGTCTATTAAAACAACACAATCAACAAGGCAATTCATATTATCATAGGCCAAAAATCTCATCTGGAAAAAATATTTTTAAATTTTTTTCAATAAACATTCACAAAAAAAAAACTGCGCCTAACTTAGGCCCTCTTTTACTAAGCTGAAGTAGAGTTTTTTTCTGTGGCCCAGGGTGCTAAATGCTCCGATGATGCTCCAATGCTCATAGGAATTCCATGAGCGTCGGAGCATTTAGTGCTTCAGACCAAGGTAGAAATCTCTCCTGTGGCTTAGTAAAAGGTGTGTGTGTATGTGTGTGTGGAGAGGGGGGAGGGGGTATTTCTCATGGCCACAAAATCATTCCACTGTCTCAGCTTTATCAGGGGAATACTGTATAATTTCCATAAAAAATGTGTACTTAGAATAAAAAGAACAAATGAAAATTGCCATGATAAAATTCAAAATAGGAAAAAAAAGTGTTCAAATAAGCATATTAATGCAAAATACTTCCTCAATACAATTAAATAACTTACCCCACCCCTTTACAAAATTGCAAAAGCGTTTTTAGTACAGGCCGGTGCACTGAATGCTCTGCGCTGCTCCCGATGCTCATAGGAACTCTATGAGTGTTGGGAGCAGCGCAGAGCATTCACCGCACTAGCCAGCTGTAAAAACCACTTTCACAGTTTTGTAAAAGGAGAGGGGGGGAGGGGTTAGTTGCAGAGCGACAACATGACTGCTTACCAGAAACACTACAATGGAAAAATGGTGCTGATATTTTAACAAAAACGATGTCAGGTAAGCAGACTATCTTTTACTGAAACATCACACCACACCATCCAATGAAAGCTTTGCTACCAAAAACAATATGAATGATACATTCCATTCAATCAAACTGTTAAATTCATGTGGGGAACTCCGGTCCTCGAGAGCCGTATTCCAGTCGGGTTTTCAGGATTTCCCCAATGAATATGCATGAGATCTATTTGCATGCACTGCTTTCAATGCATATTCGTTGGGGAATACCTGACTGGAATATAGCTCTGGAGGACCGGAGTTCCCTACCCCTGTTCTAATGTATTTAATCGAAAAATCCACTGAAACAGTTTTCTAACTCTATCACTCCAGGGCAAATCATCAGTCACATTTGATAATTAGTAAGCCTGACTAGTAGCCTTATTTCAATTGCATTTCTTTACTTCTCTGAAGTACATGATCTCTCCCTTCCCAGTATAGTTTCCCATATATGTCTTATTTAATATCACACAACTTGTATTTCTCTTCCCTTTCTTTCCTTTTGTTTTAATATGTTTGTAATATTAGTTTCTAAAATGTCTTACAAGATTTAGTTTGTGTCGTCTGTTTTGTTGTCCCCTAAATTTTGTAATTTTACTGATTTGTACATCGCTTAGAATTTTGAATAAGCGATCACTCAAATTTATATTAAACTTGAAACTTGAAACAATGTCAATAAAGAGACAATGAAGCTGCTCAAAGCAATGGTTACAGGTACTACAATGAGAGACACGTGGTGCTTCCATTCTTTTACATTTAAGATTAGAGCAATGCTC
Organism: Geotrypetes seraphini; assembly: GCF_902459505.1. NCBI lineage: Eukaryota > Metazoa > Chordata > Amphibia > Gymnophiona > Dermophiidae > Geotrypetes > Geotrypetes seraphini. Next base: position 86,553,888 of record NC_047085.1, read on the forward strand.
ATTTAATCTAATTCTGAAACAACGGATAGTCTTCCTGACATAAATCTTCTTACAGGGATTTTTAAATGTATGATTATTATTAAATAGACAGCATACATTTACTATTGCAATTACTGAAATGCTTTAAATGATACATCTTGCCATCAGTAGGGTTGATAAAATTGGAAGTCTGCAATATGATGGTACAATTTCCACAGTTTTCACATCTGTAAGGGCCCACAAGACCATTTACTGTATATCAGGCGGCTTAACAGAAAATAAATCAGAAAGGAACAAAATGTCCTTCATAGTTTTGCCCTGGGAACATACTGTTTGTAATGAAAGGTATTTAAATAATTCATGTGTCCTTACTATATTCCAATGTCTTCTGATCATTTTATTAAGGAACGGACTAGCATTTGTATATTGGGTAACAAATGTTATAGTTTTATCACTGAATTTTTGATTAACAGTAGACAAAAGCTGTTTCAGATGATTAAATTAAACATGACTCTTGTATATGCTCATTTCAAAATCTTTGAATTGTAACCCCGAGTTAACAATTCTTTAAAAAAATGTTTAGGTTGTTGTTTAAAACCAGTTGTTTCACTACAGATCCGGAGAAAGTGTAGAAACTGAGAATAACGTAAACTTGTTTTGCAATGGTAAAGATGACAACTAGAAAAATGCAACAACATATTTCTGTCAGTATTCTTCCTGTGCACATAAGTTTTGAAGATAAAAACAACAAGCTGTGGATGTGGATGTTCTGAAAGATGAATTTTATTCGCTCTTCACAATAAAAATACAAATAAAAGTTTGAATTAGTAATACACGTATGATTGACCTGACGGACCTTACACGGTCCGTGTTTTGGTGAGACTGCTTTCCTCAGGGGTCCAGATGAAGCTCAAAGACACATGCATTGTTTTGCTCATATTTTTATCTTTGTACCCTACATCATCCCCCTGAGGAAGGCGGTCTTGCTGAAACATGGACCGTATAGGGTCCGTCAGGACAATCATACGTGTATTACTAATTCAGACTTTTATTTGTGTTTTTATTGTGAAGAGCGAATAAAAATCATCTTTCAGAACATCCACAGTCTGTTGTTTTTAATCTTTGGATTGTTTTTACTGTGGATCATTGGGTCAACCTTTGTGGGGGTTTTTTTGTTGCACTTAAGTTTTGAAACCATCTCCACACTGTCTCACTATAATAGCTAAAAAATAAATTTTATCATAAGAATGTTGATATGTAAATTCAACATTAGAACTGCAAGAATTAAGCCAAACAAAAAAAGAATTAAAGGCCCTCTTTTTCTAAGGTGTGCTAACCGATTAGCGTGCGCTAAATGCTAATGCGTGCATGTTAGTCTATGGAAGCATTAGTGTTTAGCATGCGCTAATCGGTTAGCGCACCTTAGTAAAAGAGGGGGAAAGTCTTGAACACTGCCCATCCAAAGCAAAAATATATAATCTACAAATCTATGCCAGGAATAATCTTCTAAAAAAAATAAAAGAACAAAAAAGTCATTCCTGTTCTAAGACATTCATGAACAGGCATGCTATAGAAGGGTCAAAAGTTGCCACCATAGCCTCCTCAGAAATGAAGCTATAAATCATTATGTAAAAGGAAACAAAAATTCTTCATGGTTAAGCAGGCCAACCCCACAAGAATTCAGGAGGGACATTATGAGGTCTCATCTGTTTATTCACAACAGTTGTCACTACATCCAAAGCCCCATCTTGAGGAGCAGAGGTATATTGTTAAATGCCACCATATCTAATGTGATCATCAAAAAAAGACCTTCTGACATAGATATACTTTGTAAAATGTTCAAAAAATGTATAGTATCTTTAATATAAGTGGAATGACTTTCAAAAAAAATCCTGCAAAAAAAAAAAAATCAACATACATTGACAATGGTTCCAAAAGAGACCCACACGAGGAAATTATTGGAAGGCCCGGCAGTTTGGTGAAATTTTTATGCACCTTAGATAACATGCAGAAAACTGGAAATATTCTACAGGAGCAGAAACACACTTTGGAATCCCAAAGGGTAGAAATTCCATGTGTAAGGGAGAAAAGGATAGTGATAGGAATGTACTACCATCCGCCTGACCAGGATGAACAGACAGATGCTAAAATGTTATCAGAAATTAGGGAGGCCAACAAACTGGGTAACACAGGAATTTTGAGTGATTTCAACTACCAGAAACTTAAATTCACAGGAAAGAGCGGAAAAATCTCAAAGACAACTATAGCAACTCTCTTCTGCAAAAGGAGGTAGAAAGGCTGGCTCTCTACATTCATATAAAAGTGAAGATAAAAGACCTCAAAAACACACAGGAGCGTCACCAAACAGCACACAGCTGCATCAATGTAAACTCACTGTCATCATAGGTTAAAAAAAAAAAAACTCCACTAACTATTAAAGCCAGACTTCTTCCTTAGCAGGCAATATAGCAGTCTTACAACAGTGTATAAAATCAAAGCCAGTTTACTTACCTCTTGCCATATTCACCCACTTCTGATTTCAGGCTTCTTCCATACCAACAGGAAACCCTGTTTCACCAAAGTGTCGTCAGGGGAATGACACTCCACAGCAGAAACAAATGGCTACTTGATAGAAGGTTCCCGGATTCAGAATAAATCAGCCGCCATTACAATTTCATCAATATGTTGACATTATCAGCCACAGCCAATCACAACATGTTGACATGACCACATAAATGAAAACCACCATTCACAAAAATGCCTTCCATCCAATAGAATGGTTAGGCCTGAAGGAGTCATTGACTGCAATTTGAATATCCAGTGCTTCTCTTTCTGCCTAAACAGTGGTGGATATTCCCATGGCGATAACTGATAGATAACTGTTCAAGAACAACACAATGAAATGAAGAAAAAACATGATTCTTTGCAATGCAATGCTCTACCAAAGGCTCCGTTGTCGGTGCTCAATTAAATGAGTCTTTAATTGATGGGGTGTTTGTACCACATACAAAAGATTGCAGGGACAGATTAAAAGGTATATAACATAACATTATCAGATGTACAAGAGGTGTCACCATATAAATTGTACACTTCCAGCGATCTAAGATGCACAAATTGAGAAATTCTAACATCATATTGCATACTAAGCAATACCAGTGCCAATGTTCCCCACTACCACCCTCCTCTTCCCTTCATGGCTGCAGGTCTGTATGAGTCCAATCACCTGCACCCCTCCTCTAGAGATGAACAAATCAGGGGATCTCTGAAAATCTCTTGGAGAAATTAGGAAGAAGGATCAACTCAGGAGTCATTTCCAGCTAAGAGACCCCATAGAGGCTGAACAGGGGAACAACTCTAAAGTGGTAGGTGCAAGTGAGCTTTCTCTCAGGTAGTTGATAACCTTATGCTTCCAGGTACCAGTGAGTGAGATAGCCTCCTGGAAGCATGAGGACCCAGACCACAGGAGCCCCTCCAGTGACTAACTCCATTTTTGGGACTCATGCTGAGGCATACCCTCCTCAGAGAGAAATATGGCACCCTGTCTGAGAATGAGAAAGGTTTAGGATAAGCCTTACAGCCCCAGAATAACAGAGCTGAGACCACTAAACACCTGGTATTGGTTATGCCCTATTCAGGCATCCAAGGAGATTAAGTACCTTCTGCATGCCTACATTTGAATCCATTATCAAGACAGAGCAAGCCCACAAGGCAGCCAAGAACAGCATGTTTGAATGCATTACTTGCAGTCTTAAGTTGCTAAGACCAACCTGTCCCTCACCAAAAACAATGTGATACCACCAGGCTGCAAAGAGGGTCCTAAACTGAAGGATCTGCCAATCTGCTAAATCTGAAGGATCTGGCAATCTGTGCAGGGAGGGCTAGTGAACACCTAGAAGGAAGCAAGAAGTACTCCTCTGCCACATTCCAGGAGAAAAGGACTACCCCAGTTGAGCCATCCACAAAGAGACCAGCCTTGAGAAACTGAATGGACTCAAAAAACTTCCTGTCTTGAATTCATACACAATCTTTGTCTCCACCATTGAAACAATGGTGCAATGAAGCAGAAGAAGCAGATCCCCAGTTTTCCTAAACTGGGAGACTGGAACCAAGCCCAACCATGCTTAGCCTTTGAAATCAGATGAGATCAGGCACACTCAGAATTTTGTGACCATAGTCCTATACCTTCCCCAGCCATAAGAATCACCAAAACATTTATTATAATTTGTATTCCTGAAATTTTGTTACTTTGTAATTCTTGGATCTGATAGTGGACTTGAGTGTGATTAATTATTTGTAACTATACTATTTTTTAGTATGGTACTCTTGCTGTTTGTTTAAGAATTATACCATAATTTTTATTTGGTTAACCACACCACGGTAATATTGTATAATGGCAGAGTTGTCTGCCTGATCTGTTCTAGATACTAGCTTAAGTCTACAGTACAGTTACACACCAAACTTTAGGTACAACCATTTATCTACGTGGAGGGGCATAATCGAAAGGGTTGACTAAGTCCGTTTGCGTCTAAGTCGCAAGTTGTCCAAAGTAAAAAATAGCCTAGGACACATTTTCAATAAATACGTCCAAAATTTTTTATACGTCCTGCTGATCTGATCGTCCAAGCCGCTAAATCGTCCATCTTTATACCACATTTCCATCCAACTTTTCGTCCAAGTCAAAAACGCCTAGAACAAGCCTTGTTGGACATGGGAGGGGGTCTGCAAAGTGATGGACTGAACACCCAGACATGCCACCTAAATAGTGGAGTACCTTACAGGGCACTGCTGTGAACTTCACAAAAAGGGTGCCATGTCTTCTCCTCACTACAGCTCCCTTATAGATCATGGTGAGCCCCCCAAACCACCTCCAAAATCCAATAGACCCACTTATCTACCACCCCAATAGCCCTTATGGCTGCAGGAGCCACTTATATGCCAGTACAAAAGGGTTTTGGGGGTGTATAGGGGAGTGTACATGTTTAAGTATCAATGCAGTGATTACAGGGACTTATGGGCATGGGTCCTCCTCTGCATGAGTCCCTAACCTACCCCCTAGACTGCTTAAGCCACCTCTGTGCTGGACGACTAGGTTTTCCTATGCCAGGCGGCCAGGTGATGATGGTCTGGAGGCTGAATTTTAAAGGTGTGATTAATATTTTTATGGGGGTGGGTTGGGGGGTCGGTGATCACTGGGGTATTGTGTGTGGGTCTGTTTTATGTGTTTGCAGTGCTTATCTGATGACTTTAGGTGGTTTTTTGTGACTTAGACCATGTTTTACATGGTCTAAGTCACAACGTCCAAGTTCTGTCAATCCTAGATGTATTATACATGCTGTATGACTAAGTCTAAGCCGGCCCACATCCCGCCCAACTACCGCCCTCGACACTCCTCCTGAAATGCCCCGTTTAGCTTTGGTCATTCAGCGCACAATGAAGGCCTAGATCGTTTAGAAATATGTCCAAAATCCGTTTTTATTATCGGCACTTGGACGTATTTGGGAAATGTTCATCCAAGTGCCGACTTAGGCCGGTTTTTGGACGTTTATCTCTTTTGATTATGAGCCCCATAATGTCTATGACTGGCATAAATTCTTATGTTAGACTTGGCCCTGATGATGAAATTTCAGATTAAATATCTTATTTAGAAAACTCAACTCCTTGGCAAAATCATGCTTTTTCAGCCTTCACATGCTGAGGAAAGCTAGATCCTACTTCAGCCAACAACACTTTGCCATCCTTGTCCAATCCATCATCCTCTCCAAATTAGATTACTGTAACGCCATCTACTTAAATCTATCAAAAAAAAGTATTCTAAGACTCCAGCTAATCCAGAATACTGCAGCCAAACTGATCTTCTCAAAACGCAAGTCTGACCATGCCTCCCCACTCCTTGCCAAACTTCACTGGCTCCCAATAATCTCCAGAATCCATTTCAAATGTTCCTGCCTGGCTTTCAAGATCATTCACGGAATCCTGCCTCCTCTTATGTAATGTAATTTATTTCTTATATACCGCTACATCCGTTAGGTTCTAAGCGGTTTACAGAAAATATACATTAAGATTAGAAATAAGAAAGGTACTTGAAAAATCCCACTGTCTTTCAACTCCTCCAGTCCCGACTCCTCCAGAACTGCCCAAAGGCTTAAACTAGCCTTCCCCTCTCCACGCGGCATCCACTATTCAGGCAAACTGGGAAAATCCCTTCTCTTCAAAATCACAGGTCTTTGGAACGACCTCACCACCCCGCTGCGGAACCTGAGCTCCCTTCAGTTATTCCGCAAACAACTGAAAACCTGGCTTTTCAGCAAATTGTAGCTCTATCCTTCCCCCCTTTCTCTCTCCCCTTCTACACATAAGTTCATGTAATCCTTTTTCTTCTTCTCTACCCACTATTTTAAGTTCTTGTAAACCGTGTCGAACTCCATTCTCATGGAGATGATGCGGTATATAAACTTAAGGTTTAGATTAGATTAGATTAGAAAACATTTTTAAAATGAAAATAATTGCAATTAATACACAATTAAGATTCTGATGCAGTTACTAATTATGAGTGTCTCAATTACATTATACAGCTTACTAGGATGCAGTTTATTCAAAATACAGTTGCTATAATGATCTTTTCTGGGTCAAAGCTTGATCTTGTGACCACTCTATTGTTGATCTTCATTGGTTTCTTGTTAGAGCACAAATAGTTTTTAAATTGGGCTAATCTGATATTTAACGTACAATTGTTAGGAACACATAAGCATGCTTAGAATAATTCTGCTTTGCAATATCCTGCTCTTAAAGGACTAAAGAAGTTATCTTTATATAAAGTATTTTAGATATCAGCTGGTTAAAAGTTGGAATATTTTACCCATGAATATTCACATGTGTTCAAATTATTTTCAGTTTTGCAAAAGATATTGAAACATTATTTATTTACTAAATTTTTATTATGAACCTTATATGTGATAGTATTTTTTGTAATGATCTCTTGGCGTTTGACTTTTAATGTTGTTTAATTTCCCAATTAAATAATCAATTTCTTGATATGTAAACTCTCCTCAAAACTTGTTTGGGGATTTGGTGGGCTATACGAGTCCTCTTCATTAGCATCATCTTAAATGGTGATGCCTAAAAGCAACAGTTGGTGCATAAATGCAACTATTCTATAAAGTGCATGCAGGAATATTTGGAATGCCCTTGACACACCCATATCCTTCCCATGTTAATGCCCCCTTTCAATTGTGCACTATAGAACTTATGCATGTGGTCAGTTGTGCACTATAGCAGTGTTCTTCAACCGCCAGTCTGCGGATCAGTGTCGATCCGAGAAATTTCCTGCCGGTCCACAGGGCTGGCACGCACATCAGGCTCGAGACAGTGTTCTTCAATCACCGGTCCGCGGTGTGATCGATGCGGCATAATCTTCAGGCTGGCTCCTTCTTCCTCAGTGCTGCAGTGCACAAAGCCACGGGCAGCGACTCCTACGCACGTCCTGCACCTGAACCAGAATTGCGACGTCAGAGGGAAGGCTTCCAGATGAGGTATAGGATGCGTGCGAGGAGCCGCTGCCCGCAGCACTGAGGAAGAGGGAGCCGGCCCGAAGGTAACTGCGGGGGCAGCATAAAACAGCACGGCAGGAGCAGGCCAGAAGGTAAGGCACAGCATGGAGGGAGAGATACAACAAAGGTAGGGAAAATTATTTTACTTTTAAATTTAGTGATTGAATGGTGTCAATTTTGAGAATTTACATCTGCTGTCTGTATTTTGCACTGTTCAGAAAGAAATGCATTTGTTTCTTTTTCTCTGGGGTTGTACTTCATGCAGTCTTGCATCTTAGGGTTTGTTTGTATATATTAGTACTTTTAGTTTTTTTTTTCCTGTATTTGCATAGGGGTTATCTGTGTTCTGGTAGGAATGAATGTTGAGAAGCATACAGTGTGCTTTGTGTAGTTTAATTTTGTGCTTAACCATACACGTGTTTAATAAAATTATATTGTGTGTGTGTATGTCTATATATGAAAAATGAATGGAAAAAATGTATTATGGGGGTGGAGATTGGGTGGAAATGGGTGGGGACGGCCCACGACATAGCCCAGTGTTCTTCAACTGCCGGTCCGCGCACCAGGGCTGGTCCACAAAATAATTATTTTATTTTCGACGGTCCTTAGGTGTCAAAAGGTCGAAGAACACTGCACTATAGAACTTATGTGCTCAGTATACTGTAGTAAGATTTATGGATGACTAATTAGTTACATAAACAAATACATGCCTGTTTTAGTCAGATGCTAGGGAAAACCATAATCTCCTTACCCAAGGTTCGTTATTTTGCCAGTTTATACTAAGAATAGAGACCAAGGCTATATGAAGTATTTTATTAGAAATATAAAAATATAATTCACAAGCCAGCAGTAAATAAAATAATTATTTGTTCACAATGTCTCTGAATACATATATATATATATATATATATATATATATATATATATATATATATATATATATATATATATATATCATTACATAATTATTACACCACACTTGCTAGATAAATGAGTAAAACAAATTCTAACACTCTAAATAATTCCTTAGAATAATAATTCCTGATTAGCAGCAAATAAAAATATAGCTTATCACCACAGGTAAAAATATAGCTTATCACGTCCTTGTCCCAAAGACAATAGAATTCTCTCTCTAACCCAACTGAAAAGACAATAGAATTCCTTATTCTCACCACATAGATCAGGCCTCAGCAAAATCGGGGAGAAGGAATCGGTGTCTTTCCTCCACTTAGCAGATGTAGAAATTCTTCTGATTAGGAACAGTCCGTCAGCCACTGGAAAAGCTGTAAATTGGGTTGGCAGCAAAGGTTTCCTTTATGTGATGGAATCCAGATGTATAAAAGTCCGGTTCTCTCTCTCAGGCAGAGAATCACAAGAGGTAACTTTTCAGGTCTTAATTATTATAGAAAAGGTGCAGAGAATCCAATGTTAAGATGCAAGCTCCCTCACATCCTAGCACAGAATAATTAATAATTAGGCACCTTCTATTCGGTTCTCGTCAGATGACCAATCCAGAAACATAACTTAGATGAATAGTCTTTTTGTATAGAGTCTCGCATAGGCTGAAATAGAGGCGCCTTCGGTAGATAAGAACAGCATAGGAGCAATGCCTCCTCCCAGATTCACACAGGCTGAGCATGTAGTCATAGCTAGATGTCCTTGACTAGAATACAGTTCTGGAACATACCCAGAATGCATCAGGCATCATAAACAGCAAAGATGTTTTCTTCCTTCTCTTCTTGCATGGTTTAGGCTTTATGACGTCAGAGAGGTCCTAACCTTCAGGTGTAAATAAGGAAACACCCCTACAATACAGAATAGGGGCACAAGTCAATTACATGCACAGCTGCTAATTAGTGCCAATTAGTACCTGTTAACATTAATTATTGGTACTTATTTCCAATTAAATGTCAATTTAGTGCCAGTTAGCTAATTAAGGCCCTCTTTTACTAAGCCGTGATAGAGGTTTTTACTACCACCCAGGGCACTAAATGCTTCAACACTCATAGGAATTCTATGAGCATCAGAGCTGCGTCTGAGCATTTAGCACATTTAGCGCAATAAAAGAGGGTAAGTTAAAGTACATAACTGACCCTATTCTATAACTGGACACACAATTGCATGTCCAACTTTCAGCTCCATTTATAGAATTTGGGGTTTGCAACGAGGCTCTCTCTCTCTCTTGGTTTTTGTTTTTACAGCAGTTTTATTCCTTCTACAGATAGGGGAATTGTAACAGAGCAAGTGGGTTGGGGTCTGGGCTGGTACATAAACAGGCAGACATAAGTAGAAAAGGCAAAGGAAAAGACTTTATTAACTTAGCCCCCCTTTTACAAAACTGCAGAAGCAGTTTTTAGTGCAGGTTTCTATGAGCGTCAGGAGAAGCAGAGCATTCAGCATACTGGCCTGTTTTGTAAAATGGAGGGGGGGCGGGGGGGGGAGTTAAAAGGGAAAATCCTGCACCCTGTTAATTCACAGGGCTAGGCATATAAGGAACAGTGTTTTGGTTCAAAAGTCCTGAGATGGGCCTGTGGCTGACAGGACCCATGACATGAACCATGGTTTGTAACAGCCATGCTCTAAACACAGTCTTGTAACAGTCTTCTTTCAGCCAGGTAACAAGATCTGGTCCTAGCCAGACCTAAGAGTTAGGTTCCCAAGTATTCAGTAAGAAAAAAATTTGACTTTACCTCAGCCAATCAGAATGTCTAGTGGTTGTAGTTAAGGAGTATTCTGGGGACATTTATTCTCCCTCTGGGCCTCTCTAACCTAGCTCTGACTTCGTCTCTTATACTTCCTGGTAGCTGATTCCCCAATGTCTCCTTCTTGAGTCCCCCCTAAGGTGGTTCTGACACTGAGGGAGTATCCAGAAGGGGGAGTGTTAGCGTCCTGTAGACTCCCTCACAGGAATAAAACATAAGGCCAATCAGCTGAATTTAATTGTACCTTAATTGCTACAGGGAAGCCCAACTGGGTGGGGGAGGAATAATAATAATAATAATAATAATCAGTTTATATACCGCAAGGCCATAAAGTTCTATGCAGTTTATAATAGTTAAAAAAAACAACAATAAAAGAAGTTGAATAGAACTAAAAAAGTTAAAAGCCAATAATTAGAGACACTAAAATGATCAAAATAGTGCATAATACAATTTTTACGAATTAGCTGCCTAAATACTTCGAAAACAGATGTTTTTAGATGTCTCTAAATTCCTCATAAGTGTCAGTAAGCAAAAGCAATTGCTCTAAACCCTTACCCCATAACGCTGGCTTGATATGAAAAATGATTTTGATGATGTTTTTAAAGTTTACATCCTCTAACAGGCGGAAAACCAAAATTCAGATGTGAGTTTCTCTTATGTCTGTTGGTTGCAAAAGAGAAAACCTCAATTATATATTTGGGAGCTAAACCAAACAAAGCCTTAAAAACAGAAGCAACCAAACTTAAACTTCACCCGCGCCTCCATTGACAGCCAATGCAGTACCCGATAGGAGGATGTTACGTGATCATATTTCTTCAACCTAAAAATCAGCCTGACCGCCACATTTTGTACTATTCGCAATCGCTGCATATTCTTCTGGGAAATTGCCAAATAGGCAGTATTGCAGTAATCAAGCTGGCTTAGTATAAGAGACTGTGCCAAAACTCTAACGGACCAAAGCTTCCAAAGAGTAAAGAAACCCTTTCTGACCAAACAGTCCACCTGGTTCTTCATAGTCAAGCCCTGGTCCAGTATTATTCCCAAAACCTTAATGGTAGATTGAATTGATAGCTGAATTTATTTATTTATTTTATGCCCTATGGAGCCCTCTACCAAAGGCCTCACCAAGCTAAAGTCTGTGGGCTAGATCTTGGGTCTACAGGGTCGAATCCTCAATTTACTCCACTGGTGTAAATACCCAGGCCCAAATCCCAGGAGCAACTGGCCTGTTTATTCAACTTTATGAATTCAGGCCATGGCCTGCGTCCCGGGATGTCAGGGTTCAATGTAAGCAAAGAAATACTGGGGAATTCCAATAACAGTCTTTATACTGGTGATATCATTGAAATAGTTCAATATCTCTACCTTCATCTACTGGTTGGGAAGGGACACAAGTCATGGGGCTGGACTGGTCTAGTGGGATGATAAAGAAACAAACTGAATGAACTGAATGAAAGTAGAAGAACTATTTGAACTCTAGTGGAATCTTTCCAGTGAAAATACTAGTTTGTACTGCAGTCATAAATTACTAAACTAATTATCTCGTAGCAGGCATAGCTGAATCATTCAAAGGGGTAATTAGCAATCAGACATAATGAATACGGCTACTATTTCTTGTCATACTGTATTTAGCTTTCAAGCAGCCTAGAGGAACAGAATTATTTCCTACCCTTCTCTGAGGGCATTACTGCTATATTGAGTGCATCAGCCCATATTATTACTCCCAATAGTTTAATTCTTCACTGGACTGCACAATTCAGATTTCTGCTGTCAAATTTTTCCCACCCCTCCTGGGCCCTTTTAGCCAGACATTTTCTCAGCACTCTCCTGTCAGTATAAATGTAAACTGCAAAATAACCAAATTACGCAGCCACATTATTAGTTTCGCTGCTTTATTATGTCACCCTGGAGTCTACAATTTGAATTTATAAACAAATGAATTTTATAATTGTAATTTGAATTGTAAATACATCACACAAATGAATGCATTTGCCTATAAATGCAGTCCTGTTATAAAAAGGATTGCTATGAAATTAAATCAAAAATTGCTATCTCTTTTTGCTTTGCAAAGGACTATTTTTATACTGCTCCATATTCATTGAAACTAGGATTGTTTATTTTCATTCTTTCAACGGATATTTTCTGTCAGCTTAAGCGTGCCGTTGAGCCTGATATACTTTTCTGTTTATAAAATAAATTGTTTAGTACATTTGCCCCTTTGCTAAATGTATCACTAACCACCCCCCACCCTTTCTCTCTATTGCCTCAGCAGAATTCTCCATGAACTGCGGCTTAAAGATTAGATTCGTATGTTAGATTTGGCCCTGGTGATGAAATTTCAGATTAAATATCTTATTTAGAAAACATTTTAAAAATGTAACAATGGTGATTAATACACAATTATTTCCTTTCTAGTCATTTTAAGATTCTGATGCAGTTTATTCAAAATACAGCTGCTAGAATGATCTTTTCTGGGTCAAAGTTTGATCTTGTGACCATTCTGTTGCTGATCTTCATTGGTTTCCTGTTTTTAAATTGGGCTGATCTGATATTTAGTGTACAATTGTTAAGAACGCTTGGAATTATTCTGCTTTGCAATATCCTGCTCTAAAGGGGCTAAAGAAGTTATCTTTATATAAAAAAAGTCATTTAGATATCAGCTGGTTAAAAATTGGACTATATTACCAATGAATATTCAGATGTGTTCAAATTATTTTTAATTTTGCAAGATATTGAAACATTATTTATTTATTAAATTTTTATTATGAACCTTATATGTGATAGGTTGTTTTCTAATGATCTCTTGGCATTTGATTTTTAATTTCCTAATTAATTAATCAATTTCTTGATATATAAACTCTCCTCAAAACTTGTTTGGGGATTTGGTGGGCTATATGAGTTCTCATCATTAACATCATCTTAAATGGTGATGCCTAAAAGCAGCAGTTGGTACATAAATGCAACTATTCTATAAAGTGCATGCAGGAATATTTGGAATGCCCTTGACACACCCATATCCCTCCCATGTTAATGCCCCCTTTGCAGTTGTGCGATATAGAACTTATGTGCTCAGTATACAGAATAGGGGCACAAGTCAATTATTTGCATAGCTGCTAATTAGTGCCAATTAGTACCTGCCAACATCAATTATTGGTAGTTATCTCCAATTAAATGTCAATTTAGTACCAGTTAGCTAATTAAGGCCCTCTTTTACTAAGCTGTGATAGAGGTTTTTACTACCACCCGGGGCACTAACCATAGGAATTCCATGAGCATCGGAGCTGCGTCTGAACATTTAGCACATTTAGTGCAGTAAAAGAGGGGGTAAGTTAAAGCACATAACTGATCCTATTCTATAACTGGGCACACAACTGCATGTCCAACTTTCAGCTCCATTTATAGAATTTGGGGTTTGCAACGAGGCTCTCTCTCTTTTTTTTTTTAAAGCAGCTTTGTTCCTTCCACAGGTATGGGAACTGTAACAGCGCAAGTGGGACAGGGTCTGGGTTGGTACACACACAGCCAGACATGTCGAGATTTTAGCTAAGGTGTTGGCTATTTGTTTAATTGCTATCTTGCCTACTCTGTTCTACTCATATCAAGTAGATTTTATTTAACATAGACAAGTTGCAGATAATCTGTGCAGAATGATTGACTTAATGTTAATAGCTCAGCAGGACATTCCTATATGTCTACTAGGTACAGATGTGGAAAAAAACCTTTGTCAGGCATCTTAGGGATTTTCTCTGGGGAATTTTGGATTCTCAGAAAAGTTTTATACAGTGGTACCTCGGTTTACGAGTGCACTGGTTTGCGAGTGTTTTGCAAGACAAGCAAAACATTCGCAAAATCGGCGCCTCGGAAACCGAGCGCACTTTGATTTGCGAGCGCCCCTCCCTGCGAATTGGCACCCTCCCCCCCCGCGATCCGGCACCCCCCGCCGCCATCGGGCCCCCCCCGCCGCCATCGGGCACCCCCCCGCTGCGACCTGAGGTCCCCCCAACCCATTCGAACCCTCTTCTTACTTTGCTGTAGCCTCCGCAGCGGCACCGGCACCAGCATGTCCTGTGGGTGGTGCCGGTGCCTGAAGATCTGCTTCCTGTGCTGGGCCTTGAGCATAGAAACATAGAAACATAGAAACATAGAAATAGACGGCAGATAAGGGCCACAGCCCATCTAGTCTGCCCACCCTAATGACCCTCCCCTACCTTTCTCTGTGAATAGATCCCACGTGTCTATCCCATTTGGCCTTAAAATCAGGCACGCTGCTGGCCTCAATCACCTGTAGTGGAAGACTGTTCCAGCGATCAACCACTCTTTCAGTGAAAAAGAATTTCCTGGTGTCACCTCGTAGTTTCCCGCCCCTGATTTTCAACGGATGCCCTCTTGTTGTCGTGGGACCCTTGAAAAAGAAGATATCTTCCTCCGCCTCGATGCGGCCCGTAAGATACTTGAACGTCTCGATCATGTCTCCCCTCTCTCTGCGCTCCTCGAGCGAGTATAGCTGTAATTTGTCAAGCCGTTCTTCATATGGAAGATCCTTGAGTCCCGAGACCATCCGGGTGGCCATTCTCTGCACCGACTCCAGTCTCAGCACATCCTTGCGATAATGCGGCCTCCAAAATTGCACACAGTATTCCAGGTGGGGCCTCACCATGGATCTATACAATGGCATAATGACTTCCCTCTTACGGCTGACGAAACCCCTTCGTATGCAACCCATTATTTGTCTTGCCTTGGATGAAGCCTGCTCCACTTGATTGGCAGACTTCATGTCCTCACTGACGATCACCCCCAAGTCTCGTTCTGCTACCGTTTTTGCTAGGATCTCGCCATTAAGGGTATAAGACTTGCATGGATTTTGGCTGCCCAGGTGCATAATTTTGCATTTTTTGGCATTGAAGTTGAGTTGCCATGTCCTAGACCAGCGCTCCAGCAGGAGTAGGTCGTGCATCATGTTGTCGGGCACTGAATCTTTGTCTGTTGTGCATTTGCCCACTACATTACTTAGTTTGGCGTCATCGGCGAATAATGTTATTTTACCTCGAAGCCCTTCTGCCAAGTCCCTTATAAAGATGTTGAATAGGATTGGGCCCAAGACTGAGCCCTGTGGCACTCCACTGATCACCTCCGTCATTTCGGAGGGGGTGCCATTCACCACCACCCTTTGAAGCCTACCTCCAAGCCAGTTCCCAACCCATTGCGTCAATGTGTCACCTAATCCTATAGAACTCATCTTGCCCAGCAACCTGCGGTGTGGTACGCTATCGAATGCTTTGCTAAAGTCCAGGTACACGATGTCCAGGGACTCCCCAATATCCAGCTTCTCCGTCACCCAATCAAAGAAGCTGATCAGGTTGGATTGGCATGATCTCCCCTTAGTAAATCCATGTGCACATGCTCAAGGCCTGAGAGTTCACGTCGAACGTGAACTCTCACGTCGAACGTAAACTCTCAAGGCCCAGCACAGGAAGCAGATCTTCAGGCACCGGCACCACGTACAGGACATGCTGGTGCCGGTGCCGCTGCGGAGGCTACAGCAAAATAAGAAGAGGGTTCGGTTGGGTTGGGGGGACTTCAGGTCGCGGCAGGGGGGTGCCAGATGGCGGC
The DNA here is from genome assembly GCF_902459505.1 of Geotrypetes seraphini. NCBI lineage: Eukaryota > Metazoa > Chordata > Amphibia > Gymnophiona > Dermophiidae > Geotrypetes > Geotrypetes seraphini. The sequence goes on from NC_047085.1 coordinate 86,569,726, forward strand.
CGCGGGGGGGGGGGGGGGTGGATCGCGAGGGGGGAGGGTGCCGGTGCGCGGGGGGGCCTTCGGGGGGGAGCAATGCCGGTTCTCATGGGGGGGGGAGCAGCGCTGCTGGCCTCAGGGGGGGAACCTATCAAAGCAAGTTTCCATTATTTCCTATGGGGAAACTCGCTTTGATAAACGAGCATTTTGGATTACGAGCATGCTCCTGGAACGGTTTATGCTCGTAATCCAAGGTACCACTGTACTTAGATTTGAGCCTTTTATTCTGACTTTAAAACCTGTATGCAGATTAATGGTAGCAGTTCTTTCGTTTTTTTGCACTGGAATGTGGAAGGCTTCAAGGTCCTTTCTGTTTGTCTTTTGTATGGAACCTTATGCTTAGTGCATTATATTTAAAGGGGATATCACAGATATAATTTTGCTTGGGTTCTCAAGAATTAAGATGTTTTTGTTTGGAGATAATATACTTTTATATCTGACAAGTCCTATTGTTACATTTCCCAATTTACTAAAAAGGTATAGCAGCATACTCTGCAGTTAATGTGTCAAAAACTGAGATTCTAATATGACTCTTGATACACACCTCCTTTCTATTTAATTGGGTTCAGGGTTCTGTGTTCTATTTAATACCTGGGAGTCCAGTTGACCTCTTCCTAATCTGCCTTGTTGTATGCTAATTTCATGTGTCTTTTTAAAATCTGTTCAAATAGGTTTGGATAGATGGACTCCTCTATCTCTCTTCTGGCGTAATGGAATTGCAGTGGTTGAAACAAATGTTTTATCACAATTTGTAGACCTATTCCATGTGTTGCCAATTGCTCTTTCTAGAAGGTTTCTTCTGACTTTGCAAAACAGACTTTTGCATTTTGTGTGGAACCATAAGTCCTCTACGATAACTTGTCTTCTATACTGCTCAGAAATCTGGAGGCCTGAAGCTCATTAACTTGATGTTATACTTTAAGGCAGCTCAAGCAAAGCAGTTGATTGGTTTCAAAATGCTTCCCATAAATTATGGGTACAGATTGAATAGACTCCGGTAGGAAACACACTGCTTTCCATCAGTTAGGGTTATTATCACATTATAGAACCCTCCTCAAAACTAAACTACCTAAGACATTCTATGCTTTGGGAACATATGGATCCTAAGCCAGATTTTCAGTTATTACAACATAATCCATTTGTTTGGAATAAGCATTTCCCTCCTGCAATGGTACCAGGGCCATTCTGGGGTTGGGCACAAAATGGCCTTGTGCTGCTGGGTCAACCTTTTGCTGACGATGAGTTAATACATTTTGATACATTGGCCAGGACAAATGCATTACCTTAGTACCATTACTTGCAGCTTATACATTTTTTTGCACAAGAAACAAAGATCTGGTCCTTTGCAAGAAAGCAATTTTGCAAGAGATCTATGAGAATTTTTTGTCTATAAAAATCCTGAGTTCTATTTCTTACTGATTCTTGTGAGATCAGTGTCCACTGTATGTGGCAAACAGACAAAAATGGGAACTGGAATTGGGAGTTTGTATTGTTTTGAGGTGAGGGATAAGATGGAAGCAGCTTCCAAAAACTGTTCAAAGGTTCTTGACCTACAGGAGAATAGTATAAAGATGATGTTTTGTTGGTACCTTACATTTTTGTTGCCTCCATAAGAGATATCCTAATGTTTCTCCACTAAGTTGAAGGCAGTGTGGAGAGAGGAAGATGATGGACAACATCTGGTTAGGTTTTTTTTTTAATCAACCAATTTCCAATTTTACCTTGGCTCAAAGCTTTAATATCAATGTTTTGTAGTTGCTAGAATTACATTGGTGCAATACTGGAAAAAGTCCATTTTTCACCCTCTTCAACTGTGTTCTTCCTGGCTTTATTATGCTTTTTCAGGATTCAGCTACAGCACATCTCTTTTCAGTTCAAATAGTCCATGGCAATTTTTAAACAGTTTTTTTTTCTGCACATAAACACCTATTTACTTACAGAAATTTCCATGAAAATTGTCCCTTCTATGAAGAACTGCATCTTAACTAATATACAATATGGCAAAGCTTAAACAAAAAAAGAGATTGTTAAAGCTTGTACAATCAAATTTGTTCTGCCAACTCAGATGTGGATTTGAATATAAAAAGGTAGTTTGGGATTCAAATCAAAGGCTAATATATACACCAGACATCACAATGCTGACTTACTTCAGAATGACAAAGGGGAGGGGGAGGGACTTTTACTACCAAGCTCAAATATCCATGGCAGCCTCCAAAATACTAACAGCAAATGTCCTAATAGATGAGTGCTCGCAAGTCTCTTCACTTAAAATTCAAGATATTTAACACTTCATGTTGCACCTAAACTTAAACACAAAACTTTTCAGATTAGGCTATTTGTCTTACTTTAAATGGCATTCCTCTTAAATAATACATAAGAAGAAAATAAATAAGGAGCCCAAAGATTTTAAGAGGATTGGAGTTTCATATATGGTACAAAGGCTCTTAAGGATTTTTTTTCTAAACTTGCAAAAAAGGAATATCAGTCTCTTAAACAATTAATATTTGTATATATTATGGAAACATCGTGCAACTAAGAATCTTCTGAGTTAAATGAGGGTAATTCTTGGGAGATGTGGAAGTTATTGGGGGTAGTGGATCAGTTGTGAGAGGCTTAGTTATATTGTGGGTGATGAATTTGTAGGGTGATGGGGCCTCTACAGAGGATAGCTTTTGGAGTGAACATAAGAACATAAAAATTGCTGCTGCTGGGTCAGACCAGTGGTCCATCGTGCCCAGTAGTCCGCTCACACGGTGGCCCTCTGGTCAAAGATCAGCGCCCTAACTGAGATTAGCCCTACCCGCCTATGTTCTGGTTCAGCAGGAACTTGTCTAACTTCGTCTTGAATCCCTGGAAGGTGTTTTCCCCTATGACAGACTCTGGAACAACGTTCCAGTTTTCTACCACTCTCTGGGTGAAGAAGAACTTCCTTATGTTCGTATGGAATCTATCCCTTTCAATTTTAGAGAGTGCCCTCTCGTTCTCCCTACCTAGGAGAGTGTGAACAACCTGTCCTTATGTACTTGATAGGTGCGGGACATAAGGAAACCTCAAAACCTGTCTAACACCTCTCCTCTGATACCAGTTGCATCTAAGCATTATAACAATTTCCCATGGTCCACAAAGTCAAAGGCAGAACTCATATCAAATTGAATAATCAGGGCATTGAGGCCCCTACTAAACAAGAAATGTAAATTATCCAAGATGGCCGCAATTACTGTCTCAGTGCTAAACAAAGGTCTAAAACCAGATTGAGTTTCATGTAAAAGAGAGAAATGAACAATATATTCCATCAACTGAGTATGTACCAATCCTTCCATGATTTTTACAAAAAATGGAATGGATGCTACTGGTCTATAGTTAGTTACTAATGCTGATAATTCTTTACGATTTTTTGGAATTGGGGTTATTATAATGTGATCATTATTAGTAAGGAATTTTCCATTTTTTAAATTATCGGTCAAATAATTCAGCAAAGTTAGTTTAAAATCTAATGGAGATGCTTTCATAATTTCAGGGGGATAGGAGTCCAAAACGCAGTATGATTTAGTGTACTTGTTATATAACTTGATATAATTATTCCATTCTAAATCTTGAAAGGAACTCCAAGTCATATCCGCTGGTATTTCATTTCCTTGTAAGTTAACTGTTTGATATTCATATATGTCATTTGTTGAACAGTTATTTCTTAAGTTTTAAATTTTTTAATCAAAATGTTGTGCTAAATCATTTGCTGAAGGTAGCTTAATATTATGCATGAATTGAGTGTAGCGTGTGGTGTCAAATAAATTTGTAACTAGCAGAAAGATGTTAATCACAGCTTTTGAAACCTTCTCCTTCTCCCAGGAGACTGCTGCTCCCTTCAGTTTCTCTTTTTGCAGGCGAATATGAAAACTGTCTTATGATTTGCATGTTTTTAAATTATTATTATTTTGTGATAGTTTTGTGGTTTTCCGTTCTAGTCATTTTTAAGAAATTAGAGATCCCTTTTGATAAGGGTCTACTCTGCCTGTATGGGGAGAAGCAGATTTTAAATTTGCAGGTGACAGGTATATTCTTCGGGGACCTGTTTCAGCCAGCCTATTGAAGATTAGTGGAGCTCAGGGTCTGTTCCCCTAGTGTTTGCTTGCCCCTTTGACTTAGTCAGGGGCTGGAGCGCAGGCTGCTTAGGCATTATTAGCATTCCTTCAGTATGCTCATGATGCCAACAGCGTTTCATTACCTCCCCCCCCCTTTTTCGTGAAAGATCCCAGAGAAGTGGCTGAGTGACTGAAAGTATAGGGCGTCTCCTAAAACAGCTATACTCACTCGAGGAGCGCAGAGAGAGGGGAGACATGATTGAGACGTTCAAATATCTCACGGGCCGCGTCGAGACAGAGGAAGATGTCTTCTTTTTCAAGGGTCCCTCGGCAACAAGAGGGCATCCATGGAAAATCAGAGGCGGGAAACTGCAAGGTGACACCAGGAAGTTCTTTTTTACTGAAAGGGTGGTTGATCGCTGGAATAGTCTTCCACTTCAGGTGATTGAGGCCAGCTGCGTGCCTGATTTTAAGGCCAAATGGGATCGACACGTGGGATCTATTCACAAGGTAAAGGTAGGGGAGGGTCATTAGGGTGGGCAGACTGGATGGGCCGTTGCCCTTATCTGCCATCTATTTCTATGTTTCTATGTTTTTATGAGCTGAAGCACCATTTCCCCAGCACATGATCTGTAAGTAAGACTGTGACAGCATGTGGAAAAATGGTGGTGGGGAGGGTTATCTTCAAAAGCAGTTTTTAACAGTTTCTACAGCTAGGGTCTTGGGCCCCCTCCCCTAAAATCCTGTTTTTTTTATTTTTAGTTTTTTGGTCAGTCCTAAGGTGATTTTAAGCTGTATTTAAATATTGATAGTGGCCATCTTGGATTTTCATGATTATTTTTTTCCAACTTCTCCAAAACACCTCACTTTGCTTCCAACGTTCCAGGGATGGAGTCCTCTGACTCTAATACCCCTATATCATGCATTGTTTGCAAAATATGGGGGGGAGGGGGTCAGAAGTGTACCCTTGCACCACATGCCACATTGAGCGAAGTAGGAGGTGGGAACTTCAAGTTTAGCTCCCACATGGCCTCTGGGGCATGGCACATGGCTTTTGAGGGCCTCTGGGGAATGACACATGGCTTGTTAGGGGAGCAAAAATTTCCCCTAGACCCTGGAACAGTGCCAAATTGCCCCGAGGCTCCACAGCCAAGGGAGAGGCATCTCCTCCCTTCAAAAGGGAAAGATGAGTTGCCTACTAAGGCTTTTAACTAGAGTTCATTAAGCTGTTCTGGCAAGTGTACATATGAGCATAAGAATAGCTTTACTGGGTCAGACCAATGGTCCATCTAGCCCAGTATCCTGTCTTTATAGAGGCCAATCCAAGTCACAAGTACCTGGCAAAACCCCATGTCTGTCTCAACAGCAGACTATGGACTTTTCCTCCAGGAACTTGTCCATACCTTTTTTTAAAACTAGCTACATTGACTGCTCTTACCACATCCTCTGGCAATGTGTTCCAGAGCTTAACTATTCTCCGAGTGAAAAAATATTTCCTCTTATTGGTTTTAAAAGTGCATCGCTAAAATACGCAATGTAAGTCCGCTGAAGAGCGACCCTCGATGCACACCTCAAATAGTCCTCAGAGTGCTTCTTCTTTGAGAGAGGAGCTCCTCCCTGACTGACTCTAAGTAGGTCAGGGATTTTAGGGGATGAAAGTTCAGTCTTGATCACCTTACCCATTTCAAAGCAAGGCCTCTCTGATGGGAAATTCAGCCTCCTATGTTGAGCATCAGGATGGAGTCCCAGCATCAGCCCCAGGAGAAGATCCCTCCATATGGTGGCTGTTCAAGTCTTTGGTCAGATTTTCAAAACTGTAAAATGTGGTGGGTCGATGTAATGGTTGTAGTGGGAGTGATTTTTTCTTTTACGGGCGATTCTCAGCATAATAGCATGCAAATTATGTATACCCTATTTGTGCAGAGAATCGCCAGTAAAGGGGGGGGGGGAGAACGATGCTTGGTGCTTTCTCAGAAGAGTAATGCCTTGATACAGTTCCTCCCTCCTTTCAAGGCTATTCTCCCTGCCGCAATCAACTGAGCAGCAGGTCTCCATAAGTCTTGCCGGCTTAGCTGGAGAGCAGCAGGAAAAAAAGTCCTCCCTCACCCTGACTTCCCCCCCCCACCTTGGCCTCCCACACCCTGTAGAAAATTGGTGGTGGGATGCCAACTCCCACCTGCCTCTGTCACTGTTACCTGGACCTTCCCTGATCCCCACTCCCTCCTGCCAGCAGGCTGTCCCCCAACCCCCTGTCATGTGACTAGTCAATCAGGCAAGCCTGCTTGCAGGTAGTGATATAATTTGCCTTTGAGATATTTAATAAATGGTGTTTAAAAAATGAAAGTACGGAAACTTTTTGAAGATCCCTTATAAATTAATAAATGCAAGGCAGACATAATACTAGCAGTTGAAAATCATACTTACACATATTTGTATTGCTAACACCCTACATATGTGGAGGGACATTTGCAATAGCACATCTAAGACTGACTTTGAATGCTTCCTCAAGGACGTCCAAATGTCAGGTTGGGAAAACAAACATTTACAAAACCTCAAGACGTCTTTGTTTTTTGTAAATGACTCGTCTGGATGTTCTGGCCCTTAGGACATCTATCTTTTTTAGCCATTTTTGAAAATCCAAATGTCCAAATGGGAAAGGTCCAAAAGCCATTTGGACATGGGATGGGCCAATATTTTAATGGACTGGCCCACAGACATGCCAAAAGAGCAAAGGGACACCTTAGGGGGCACTGCTGTGCACTTCACATAAAGGGTGCCAGGTACACATTTCACCATAACTGCCTTATAGTGTATAGTGAGCCCTCAAAACCTCCCTTCAAACCTACTATACCCACCTGTCTACCACCCCAATAGCCCTTATCACTGCAGATGTCACCTATATAGCAGCACAGTAGGTTTGGATGAGTTTTGGTTGCCTCATACTTTCCACCATAAATGTATTGGTAGGGTGGGATATGGACCTGGATTCCCCTCTCTATGATTCACTACACCGCCCACCATCTACTAGGATTTCCCATAATATTTGCAGCTGATATGGAGGCTGGAATGTACTGTTTCTTTCACATCTTTGGGGGGAGGAGGGGGTCAGTGACCAGTGGGGGAGCATGGGGGTGGCATTCCTCCATGCATCCAGTGGTCATCTGGTCAGTTTGGGCACCTTTTTGGTCCTTAAGCGCTTGTAAAACAGGTCTAACTCCAACTATCTAAGACCCTGTTTTACTAAGGTGCACTAACCGATTAGCGCACGCTAAACGCTAACGCGTGCATGTTAGTCTTTTTTTTTTAATATTCTTTATTCATTTTCAAAATTACATTAAGTGTTAAAAATATTCATTCAGATTAACATTTACTACCTCACTTACAAACAATCATTGATATATTACATAAAAACATATCCCTTCCCCTTTCCCATCCCACCCACCCTTATATTCCATCATCATATAAAACATGTAATACTAAAATCCCCCCCTCCCTACACCTTAAATCGATAAGTATAAGGGAAACAATTTCAAATTAATCTTTACAATACTTTGTTAATGGTTTCCACACATCCTGAAACTTCTTAAAGTATCCCCGTTGCAATGCAATAAACCTTTCCATTTTATAAATATGGCATAAAGAGTTCCACCAGAAGTTATAATTTAATCTCCTCCAATCCTTCCAATTATATGTAATTTGCTGAATGGCCAATACAAATTGAAAGTTAGTATTCTTACTCAAACTCCTATGTTAGACCAACGATGAAACTAAGAAGACTTTATTTCTCAAGTGCCCAAAGTCAGCTGCCAGAGCAAATCATGGTTGTTGGACTTGTAGCTGGGCTTTCATCGATTTCTGTCTTATTTTCTCTATGAGCTTAGGCTGCTCTGAAGAAGCTCTGATGATTTCAACTAGAGCGAAACGGAGATCTTCCGTCACACGAATGGGTGTGGGAAGCAAGCCGACCCGAGCTAAGGACCACACATTTACAGCATAAGAAAAAAGCGCAACAATAACATAAATGAATAATAACATTAGCAAAAAAAATATATAAAAAATAAGCTCATAGAGAAAATAAGACAGAAATCGATGATAGTCCAGCTACAAGTCCAACAACCATGATTTGCTCTGGCAACTGACTTTGGGCACTTGAGAAATAAAGTCTTTATCTCTATTAATGAGCAGGTCTTACTTCTTACTTTTATCGTTGACCTAACATAGGAATTTATTATTATTTCGCAGAAATCTGACTTTTTGCTCTCATATCCATACCAAATATCACAGTATCATAAGATAATGCCACTGGGTTTTCTAATAAATTATTAATTTGGTCCCAAATTGATTTCCAAAAATTCATAATATATGGGCAATGAAACAATAAATGATCTAAAGTTCCTGCTTCTAAATGACAATGCCAGCATCTATTAGACAAAGAACTATCTAATTTTTGCAACCTAACAGGGGTCCATAACGCTCTATGCAACAGAAAAAAACAAGTTTGTCTCATAGATGCTGACACCGTACATTTCATCCTCCAAGACCAAATTTGTGGCCATTGAGATGCAGTAATTTCATGCTTAATCTCAATGCTCCAAATATCTCTTAAACCAGTTTTTAATTTCTTTTTAGTAAATCCACTTAACAGCCTGGTGACCCAAGAAGTCTGTCTGAAAACACAAAAAGTCCAAACTATAATGATTGTTACGGTTTTTCTAATCGGGGAACCCCGCCTGAATGGCATGCTTCAGTTGCAACGTCGCAGGTGGGCGTGCATGTTAGTCTATGGACGCATTAGCGTTTAACGCACACTAATTTGATTAGCGCACCTTAGTAAAACAGAGGGTAAATGACATCCTGGACACCTTTAAAAAAGTTTCATTATCCTTGCAACATATCCAAGTCCTAAGGCCACCCTAATCACCCCAAAACACGCTTCTAACATGCGCCCTTAAGATTTAGACATACTGGAGAGAAAATGACTTGTAGGACGTCTAAAATGTCGATCAACACTTGGATATTTTGGCGATTAAACCATCCAAGTGCCACTTTATGCCATTTTAGATGTCTTTCTGTTTTGAAAATGAGCCTCTCAGTAAGCTATCACAATATTACCCACCCCTGTCAGCTGAAGAAACCTAATGCTGTGACAATTAGACATTAAAAAATAAAAACCCTGGACAGACAGATTGGTTTTAAACAGCTTCTTAAACTGCAATATATTCTTAAATAATAAAATATTATTATTTTGCTGACATTAACCACTATATGGCTCCAATTTGTCCAGGCTCCAGGGCCCACCCTCATTCATACTGACATACAGGGGAACCAGGTACAGTTCTCAATGCAGCTCCTTGTGACCCTGGACAAGTCACCTAACACTCCACTGCCCAGGGTTAAGTGACTTCTATAACCACAAAAAGGCAGTATATCAAATCCCATTCCCTTCCCCTGTGAGTTTATTTATTGGGTATGTAACAGTTTGTGGAGTGGTGGAGAAATTGCAGGTGTAGATTTTAGGATGGGGTTAGCTTGTGGCATAGTGGTTTGTGGATTTTTTTGACAAATTTCAGGGCTTAGTTTTTGGGGCTGGGCAGTTAGTAGGGTGATGAGGCAATTGTAGAAATTGTTTTTGGGTGGTACAGTTTGCAGGGACATTTGGTAGGGGTAATTAATAGGAGTGAAGGCAGTTTGCAAAGAGTTAGTGCAGTTGTGTGGAAATAATTTAGGGAGGTGAGACAGCTTACGGTGTGGTGGCACATTAATGGTGGTAGTGTGTAAGTGCGATAGCAGTTTTAAGGTTGGTGGGGCAATTGCGTGGTTAGGTTTTAGAGGAGGAATTTATTTGTACAGGGCAGTATTTATTAGGGTGAATTAATTTGAGGGTCTGGAAGAGTAGAGAACAGGGAGATACAGGAAAAAAAAAAGAATTACCTAACTACTATGTTTCATTTGGTCCTTTTTTTTTTTAAACTTGTATTATATTTTCTTCCCACATGATAAGTTTCATCTCTTTTTGCTAAATTATTGGAGAGTTAATTTACCCCCCGCCAGGCACATGACATTATGAGTATACATTTTATATAATTCTTTCCAACTTCCATTGAGCTGGAAAGAATAAAACAAATCTTTCATGTCACAGAACATATCTTATTAGGATCAGTAAACTGAGTTAGAGAAAACCTGCATAAATTACCAAGTGTGAGATTACCTTCAAAAGCAAAATGATTTATTTCTGTGGAGTTAAGATGACAAAAAAATATCTTGTTATATAACTGAATGAGTAATGTAGGCCCCAAGGACCCAGTTCTACACAAGAAGCCTACAGTTAGGCACCTAGATTGGTGTGCCTAGCTGATTTAAGTGCCTAACTTAATTTTTTTAAATTGGCTTAATCGGTGCTGATAATTGAAAGTGTCATTAAAAACCAATTAAAAATTATTTTAAAAACTGATTAGCCGATCAGTGCCTAACTTGGTAGGTACCTACTGCTTTGATGTGTCTGTCTACACCAGAGGTGTCAAAGTCCCTACTCGAAGGCTGCAATCCAGTCGGGTTTTCAGGATTTCCCCAATGAATATGCATGAGATCTATTAGCATACAATGAAAGCAGTGCATACAAATAGATTTTACGCATATTCATTGGAGAAATCCTGAAAATCTGACTGGATTGCGGCCCTCGAGGAGGTACTTTGACACCCCTGGTCTACACCATGGCAATTAGGGGCGGATTTGGGGTGTTGTTTGGGCATAGACTGAGCTAGGCGCCGACAGGTGCCTACAGCACAGTTACTTACCTGTAACAGGTGTTATCCAGAGAAAGTAAGCAGATATTCTCACAGATGGGTGACATCATCCATGGAGCCTGGCAGTGGCGTACCTAGGGTATGTGGCACCCGGGGCCCATCATTTTTTGACACCCCCCCCCCCCCCTCATGTAAAATTTTTTTTTTTTTTTTTTTTTTTGCAATAACCATGAAATGGAATAAATGGTCAGAATAGAAACAGGCAGTGAAAATTTTCTTTTTTTTTTTTTTTCCAAAGTATTTTTATTGAGAATGGCAAAAGGTCCAGACAAGCAACCATGGTCTGTACAGAAACTTATACATTATCAAAAAGAACACAGAATGAGAGTAACAGCAACAACAAGCATGAACAAGCCTCTCCCAAGAGAAAATTGCCAATGAGAGGCATAGCAATACACAACAAAAGGCCAAAACTTGGGGCAAGCAAACAAATCCCACCCCAGAACCCACAAGAATAATAAGCCGGACTAGACCCTCAGCCATATTTTATAATGAAAAAAACCCCCACAAGCAACAACACCCAGACCGCTCACCAGACACACCAATCCGCACAACAAGCACCCAAGAAACACCCAGCCACCACCCAGACAAAACTACCAGACACACCTACCCCACCAAGCCCAGACCCAACCCCCCCTCCCCAGAGAGTGCAAGCGCAAAGTGGACCGTGAAAAGGGCAGCTGCAGAAGTGGAAAGCCCCAGATAAGTAGGTTAGCTAAAGAAAGCCCACAGATAGAAGAAATCAGGATAACAGAAGTTCCAACAAATGCTCCCACAGAAAATTTTCTTTTATTGAACCTCATTTATGTAACCATTATTCCAAACATAACATAACATAAATTATGTCTGAATTGTCATGACATCAGAAGTACATATGGAGTAGTTGCAGGTGATGCTTGGGACAGTTCTGATTATGTTAGTTTGGTTTTATGTGTTTTTTTAATAGAAGGGTTTTTATTTCTTTTTTTAAGGTTTTGTAGTTTGTGGTCGAGGTCAATAGGTTGTAGAGTTGGGGGTCAAGTGTTGCAGCTCGAATGGCTAGGAGGTTGTCGAACAGTTTTTTTCTTTTGACGTTTTTGGTTGGAGGGTGTGTGAATGGTGCGTGAGTTCTCCTATGTCTGTTTGAAGTGGATTGAATTATTTAGCTGAAGAAATTAGTTACCCCCCCCCCATTCCACACACATTAATTCTCTTCCATTTTTGTTCCCATTATAAAAAAAACACTGATAAGTTCCCAGGAAAAAAATACATTAAAATAAGAAGTGAAAACAAAGGCCCCTACAGATGAGAACATAACATAAGAATAGCCTAACTGGGTCACACCAATGGTCCATCATGCCCAGTAGCCCATTCTCATGGTAGCCAATAGTGCTGCCCGATTCAGAGAAAAATATTTCATTCGATCCGATACACCCTGTTGAATCGATTTTTCGATTAGATTCACTGTTAATGACACCGCTTTTTAAGTTTAAACAAAGTATAACAATAAATTTCACAACAACAATAAATTTCACAAAGTACTTAAAAAAAAAAAAAATCACATTTTTCCATTAAAGCAGTTCTGGAGACATTTGCTTGAACAGTCTTTTTTCCCAGTCCATAAGCAAGCAATATGAAAAAGATTTCCTAAATTATCTACTCAAACATTTTTGCTATTTACTTTCATTGTACCTATACTATTATTCAGTAGAAAAAATGGACTTAACTGTGCAGGAAATGAATCTCCTCATACACCCACCATATAGTGCAAAAATGTGCAAAGGTCTGTTTTTTTCTTTCGATCACTACATAGCCTAATGCCACACAAGCAGCGCTGTTACAAACATATTCTGAAGGTCAATGCTAAGGTTGACAAAGTTTCCTTCCTTGGACCAGAAGGAGATACTGACAAACCACTGGAAGAGATTCTAAAACAACTACCCAGAAATAACACCCAAAGACCCACTCAGTGTGTGAACCAGTTGAGTGGAGTGGACTAACTGGGGGTGGAAATGGGCCCAGAGTTTGCTCAGCAGAATTTCCCAGACTACCTCTTCCTCTCAACACACTGACATGCTACCACCACCACCAACACTAGGAACACCTCACCGAGTATGCCAGCAATGCTTATAAACTTTATAAAACACATTATTATATTTTCTTATAAAGCATATATTTTAGCTGAACTCAGCCTTGCCATTCACAAAAATAGAAAAGTTCCCATTTCAAGCTGTCTCATGTACACTTTTCAAATCTAACATATTGTAATCACAAAACAGAAAATAAAATTATTTTTTCTACCTTTTGTTCTCTGATCAATATTCAAATCTTGTTGGTCCCAGGCTCTTGTTGTCTTGCTTGCCAGGGTCTCCTTTCTCCGTGCTAACCATCCGTCTGCCATCTCTGTTCTCCCCTTCCGTTTCCCTTCCCTCTCCCGGAGATCTGGCATCTTTCCTTTTTTTTGTCTCCATCCACAGATTCACCTTTTCTCAACTCCCCACCACCCCAGGATCCACCATCTCTCCCTTTCTGTTCCCAACTATCCTCCTATCCAGTATCTCTATCCCCCCTCCACACCATCCCCTGTTTCCAAGTTCTCTCCCTTTCTGTTCCTTCCCTCCCTAAATCCCATTATGCACCATCTCTCTCCCACTCCTCTGTTTTTAGACCCATTATTTCTAACCCCCAAAGTCTGGCATATGCATGTATCTTTGAACCCCCCCTTCCCTCTCTCCCTCTGTGTACTTTTACACCAGGACCCCCCTCCCCCGAAGGTCTGTCCCCCCTCCGAAGGGCTACACCCCACCCCTGAAGACCTGCACCCCCCGAAGGACTTTACCTCCCACCCGAAGGTCTGTCCCCCTCTGAAGGCCTAAACCCCACCCCTGAAGGACTGCCACCCCCCCCCCCCGAAGGCCTGCACTTCCTTGAAGGTCTGCACCCCCCCGAAGGCCTGTCCCCCCCTTGAAGGCCTGTCCCACCCCCTTGTAGGCCTGTCCCCCCTTTAAGGCCTGCCTGCCTGCCTTTCCCCCCCTTGAAGGCCTGTCTCCCCCTTGAAGGCCTGCGCCCCCCTTGAAGGCCTGCACCCCCCCTTGAAGGCCTGCACCCCCCCTTGAAGGCCTGTCCCCCCCTTGTAGGCCTGTCCCCCCCCTTGTAGGCCTGTCCCCCCCCCTTGTAGGCCTGTCCCCCCCCTTGAAGGCCTGCCTGCCTTTCCCCCCCTTGAAGGCCTGCACCCCCCTTGAAGGCCTGCACCCCCCCTTGAAGGCCTGCACCCCCCCTTGAAGGCCTGCACCCCCCCCTTGAAGGCCTGTCCCCCCCCTTGTAGGCCTGTCCCCCCCCGTGTAGGCCTGTCCCCCCCCCTTGTAGGCCTGTCCCCCCCTTGAAGGCCTGCCTGCCTGTCCCCCCTTGAAGGCCTGCCTGCCTTTCCCCCCTTGAAGGCCTGCACCCCCCTTGAAGGCCTGCACCCCCCCTTGAAGGCCTGCACCCCCCCTTGAAGGCCTGTCCCCCCCCTTGTAGGCCTGTCCCCCCCCTTGTAGGCCTGTCCCCCCCCCTTGTAGGCCTGTCCCCCCCTTGAAGGCCTGCCTGCCTTTCCCCCCCTTGAAGGCCTGCACCCCCTTGAAGGTCTGCACCCCCCCCAAAGGCCTACACCCCCCCCCCCCGAAGGTCTGCACCCCCCTGAAGGCCTGCCTGCCCCCCTTGAAGGCCTGCACCCCTTGAATGTCTGCACCCCCCCCCGAAGGCCTGTCCCCCCTTGAAGGCCTGCCTGCCTGCCTGTCACCCCCTCCCCCTTGAAAGCCTGCTTGCCTGCCCGCCCGCCCCACCCTGAAGGCCTGATGCCCCGACCCACCCCGAAGGACCGCTCGCCCCCCTGGCCTCCCCGCACCACCTATGAACAGCCGCAGCAGGATCGCGAAGTCAGCGTCGGGTACCAGCCCTAAGGGGGTGTTCCCGGCCTTGCCGTTCAGTCCCCCGCCACCCCCGAAGGACCGCTCGCCCCCCTGGCCTCCCCGCACCACCTATGAACAGCCGCAGCAGGATCGCGAAGTCAGCGTCAGCGATCCCTGCTGCTTCCTGCGCCACGGTCCCGCCCCTCCTCTGACGTCAGAGGAGGGGCGGGATCGCGTCGTAGGAAGCAGCGCAGGGATGCTGACGCTGACTTCGCGATCCTGCTGCGGCTGTTCATAGGTGGTGCGGGGAGGCCAGGGGGGCGAGCGGTCCTTCGGGGGTGGCGGGGGACTGAACGGCAAGGCCGGGAACACCCCCTTAGGGCTGGTACCCGGGGCGGCCCGCCCCCCCGCCCCCCCCTAGGTACGCCACTGGAGCCTGGTACTGACAGTGCTAAGTGTACTGTGTCACTTTAAGCTTTTAGCGAAGCTTCGAGATTGCCCGTACCGCATATGCGCGAGTGCCTTCTGCCCGATGCTGGTTCACGAGGTTCTCAGTTCTATGCACAAGTGAAGAAGCCAAGTAGGGAGGTGGGTGGGCTCTGAGAATATCTGCCTGATGTCCCTGGATAACACCTGTTACAGGTAAGTAACTGTGCTTTATTCCAGGACAAGCAGGCATCGTATTCTCACAGATGGATCTCCCTAGCCTAACTCAAAGGGATGGAGGGAGTATTGGCCTCTAAATAAAGAATAAATGGTGCAGTGCCACTTAATGAACGCGGATATACCATCTGATATGAGTATGTAGAGAGTAATGGAAGGAGAAGTAAATTGATGGACTAGTAACTGGGACACAAATGTTCTCAATATGAGTAAAAGGCAAATACTGTAATCCAATAAAGCCATCACTGATTGAGGTTGTTAAATGCAATCCAAACTTATAATAATAGATGAATCCGAACATAGGAGAGTGAGATGTTATGACGACCCAGGTAGAAAGTCTATTTGGGTTTTGGAATGTAGGATGTTTAAAGATGAAAAGGAAACAACAGGTTATGTGAAGTCCTTTGTGGCTTAGGTCGTTGTATGATAGGGAACAGGCTGAATGGGTTTACTGGGGGTTAGGAAGTTATCAGCAGGCTGATTCGGGAGCAGGAGGAAGTGGGCATCTCTCCTGCTTGGTGTACTTTGGGAGGGGTTTGGGGAAAGGAGGAAGTGGGCATACCCTTCTGCCTGGCGTACTTTGACTGGGGGAGTGGGGGTTCCCATAGCCGCTCAGCTGATCGCGGCAGGAAGATTCCCTTACCGTGATTAGATTAGTGGCTAAATCTATTTGAAAGGTAGGCCAGCATTTTGCTGGCCTACATTTCAGGCATCTATCTTGGCACTAGGGAGATGCCTAGGGCTGCTTAAGCTTGCCCAAGGCCACTTCCGTGCAAAACCACACCCATGCCCAGCCTTAGGTAAGCTTAAGTATCCCTAGGTGTCTCCCTGCACCCGCAACAAACATCGACAGTGTAGGCAGCCTGCTTCGGGGTTGCTTTTTTGTTTTTGTTTTTTTTAGAAAATATGCATCCTGATTGGCTGATTAGACAGTGGTAGGATGCTTACCGCTGCCTACAATTGTGATGCCATTTATAAAATTAGCCACTAAATGCCTAATTTAATAAGTTACATACATAACTATCAGTATTCTATAACCTGCATGCAAAATTTGTCATGATACACGTGAAAATGGATACACAAGTTTATAGAATTAGAAGGCACATATAGGGGTAAAAGCCCCTTCCATAACTTGACCAGTATATTAGAGCTTGACTATGCCAGATCTGTAAATCTTAAAAAGCTCACAGAATATTCATTGCTCTAAGCTACTGTACATTTAAAACTTTCCCAAGCATGCCTTTCTGAAGAAAAGATCTTGTGACCCTGTAAAAATTGTCAAAATGATAATCTGGCTGATGTAAGTTAAAGGAATGTCAGCAATGCAACAATGACCTTTGGTCATTCCGACTTAGCCTGCGGAACCTGAAATTCATGGAAAATCCTCCAGAGTATTGTCAAAAGACATCCCTGTAGTTTCTCAAGCCACAGCATAAAAGACACAAACCACAATCACCTTTAGCAATACTATTAGATTATCAGAGATAGATGATAGAAAAGGTGATCTGCTTGACAAAAGCTTAACAACTTATCTCATCAATTCATCTCTTATCAATCAACCTACCAAAAGATCATCATTGGAACATTCCAGAGTGAGCACTGCCTGCAAAGACCACCTGCTGTTCTAACAATTCCCAAGGAGGAAGAGACCTGTCATCATCCATATACTGTAAGTTGTATAAGACAATCTGTAATCACTATCAGGTAACAAACAGGTGGCCTAATTTTTTTACTAAACTAATCATTAATACCACTTCCAGATAGGCTGTATCCAGTATATATTAATATTCGTTCAGGAAAAAGGCCTCAGAATAGGAGCATACGTACTGTCCTATCATAGACTGAAACTTCAACGTAACAGCTCCTTGCTCTAATCATTGGCCAAAAAACCTGAAAATTTCTTTAATTCATTTAAATTATTTTTAAATATTTTCAAATAAATATGTGTACTTTTTTTAATTATTTTAAATATTTTCTTCAAACTATTCTAAATCTTGTGGATACACCTCTCTGATGGTTTGGGAGAGAATATTCGACAACTGGATGTTAGATACTTATCTCAGCGTTGTCATTGCTGATTCATATATAGCTTGTTCACTGCCAATATGTTGCCGACGTGGCCAGCGTTTCGTGGACATAACATTTGGTCCACTGCTTCAGGGCCAGAGGCAGGAGCATTAAGGCATCTAGAATATACATTCAAATCATACCATAAGAGTCTTATCATTCATACTTTCCTTCTAATCAAAAGTAGTTAAACTTACTTCTCCGTTAATCGTTGTCAAAGGCTCACAAACAGAGGAAATATGGCACCGGCAGTACTTTTTATACTAGTGCCTCAGCGTGCTGACTGGGCAACGTACCGGGACGTTCTGACATCATCAAACCCGACATTAACCCTTAACGGGGAGAATTAAAACCCGAAGGAAAACTTACTGTTAATATTGATTAAATTAATAAAAATGTTGCCATGCAAGATTTTTATTCAAACCGTCAGGTTCAAGAGATCCCAGACGGTTGATCCATCTCTGTTCATGCTGGGCCAAGTATCATTTAAAATCACCCCCTCGTTTATTCTGACGAACAACTTCAATGATGATTGCTTTAAGGGAGAAAAACTCATGGTCTTTTTCTATGCAGTGTTTAGCCAATGGAGCCCCCATTGCTTTATTTTTAATGTTACTTTTATGTTCTGTTAATCGAATAGTAAATTTTCTTGAAGTTTGTCCTACATATAATAACCTACATGGACATTGCAGAATATATACAATTCCTTGTGATTTACAATCGGAAGAATGTCGTAGAGAGTACTTTTTATTATCCTTAGGATTGCAAAAAGAGTCAGATTCGATCATTATTTTACACATCTGACAAGACCCACATCTAGAATGACCAGAATATGTCACTCCAGCATCCACATCATTATCAGGGAGCGTGGAGGGACATAAAATTTCCCTAAGATTACGGTTTCTTCTATAAGCTATCCGCAAGTGGAAATCCTGAAACACCCCAGCAATCTTTAAAATTTCCCAGTGTTTCCTTAGGGACCGAACAGTTTTATGACAGTCCCCTGAGTATGTGAGGACACAGGTCATAATCTGATCGTCTGTATTCTGTGTTTTCTCATCTCTGGGGGTTAACAAAGACTCCCTATGGTTATAGTATGCCCTTTTATAGGCTGCTGAAACTACTTTTAATGGATAACCTCGTTGAAGAAATTTTTCTTTAAGGGCAGTCGCCTGTTTTTTAAATTCAATCGTGGAGGAGCATATTCTCCTTATTCTCAGAAATTGAGAATAAGGTAAACTTTTCTTAAGAGTAAATGGATGGGCACTTGAAAAGAGAAGGGAGGAATTACAATCAGTGGGTTTAAAGTAAACTTGCGTTGTAAATTTTCCATCTCTAATACTTATTTGAACATCGAGGAAGGATATCAACCTATCACTATATGTATATGTGAACTTAACTTTTGAATGGCAGGTGTTTATGTATGACAAAAATTGAAGCAATTCATTTTCTCCTCCATTCCAGATTAGAAAAATGTCATCGATGTATCTAACCCACATTTTAATCCTTTTGAAATGTTCAGAGGGATATACCCAGTCTCGTTCAAATTTGTCCATAAAAAGATTGGCCACCGAGGGGGCCATAGTGATCCCCATGGCAACGCCTGATTTCTGTTGAAAAAGAGTATCTTCAAACATAAAAAAACTATCATACAAAACTATTTTAGCTAGTTCCACTATAAATTCCGTGGGCACTTTAGGGTTCTTTCTTTTCTTCAAAGTATTGCTAATAATATCTAGTGCCTCATCCTGGGGAATGATAGTGTAAAGGGAACATACATCAATAGTAACCAGTAGAGAGTGAGAATCAGGAAATATACCATCAAGTTTTCTAAGAAATTCTGTAGTGTCTTGGATATATGCCATGGTTTGTTTCACAAAATTTTGAAGAAACTTGTCAATGTATATTGAAGACGCCTCCAATAAAGAGCCACGGTTAGACACAATAGGTCTACCCGGGGGAGATGTTATAGATTTATGGATCTTAGGCAAAAGATAAAACACAGGGGTTTTAGGATACATTACGTTTAAAAATCTAAACTCTCTTTTAGTAATATAATCTTTATCTAAGGCCTCTTTGGTTATTACATTTATTTTCAATTGTAAGGGTTCCGTAGGATTTATCAATAAGGTGGCATAGTCATCACTGTAAAGTTGTTTATGAGCTTCTTCTAAATATATTTCTTTACTCAATAGAACTATTTTCCCTCCTTTATCTGCCCTACGTATCACTAGATCTTTATCCGCCATCAGGGTAGAGATAGCTGCATGTTCTTTTTTATTTAAATTATAGTGTGTTTCATGCTTATTGAAAATGGTTTCATTGTTTATATTTTTTTCTACATCTGCCAGCACTAATTTGTGAAAGGTCTCCAAGACAGGATCAGTTGATCCAGGAGGAATCCAAGTCGATCTAGGGGTTACAATTGAGACATCTTCTGCCCGTTAAGGGTTAATGTCGGGTTTGATGATGTCAGAACGTCCTGGTACGTTGCCCAGTCAGCACGCTGAGGCACTAGTATAAAAAGTACTGCCAGTGCCATATTTCCTCTGTTTGTGAGCCTTTGACAACGATTAACGGAGAAGTAAGTTTAACTACTTTTGATTAGAAGGAAAGTATGAATGATAAGACTCTTATGGTATGATTTGAATGTATATTCTAGATGCCTTAATGCTCCTGCCTCTGGCCCTGAAGCAGTGGACCGAATGTTATGTCCACGAAACGCTGGCCACGTCGGCAACATATTGGCAGTGAACAAGCTATATATGAATCAGCAATGACAACGCTGAGATAAGTATCTAACATCCAGTTGTCGAATATTCTCTCCCAAACCATCAGAGAGGTGTATCCATAAGATTTAGAATAGTTTGAAGAAAATATTTAAAATAATTAAAAAAAAGTACACATATTTATTTGAAAATATTTAAAAATAATTTAAATGAATTAAATAAATTTTCAGGTTTTTTGGCCAATGATTAGAGCAAGGAGCTGTTACGTTGAAGTTTCAGTCTATGATAGGACTGTACGTATGCTCCTATTCTGAGGCCTTTTTCCTGAACGAATATTAATATATACTGGATACAGCCTATCTGGAAGTGGTATTAATGATTAGTTTAGTATAGTGTGTTTTGAACCACTTCGGGTAATTATATCTTGGGGCCTAATTTTTGTGCCATAAAGTAGTGTGTATTCATTCCAACTAAATCCTGTCAAATGTTCATCTCAGTGTTTATAGAACTGTAAAGAGCTTTTATTCTAAGCTTTATTCTGTCATATTCTGGACCTTTTTACGTGAATCTTAGTTGTTTTCATTTTCATTCTTATTTATATATTCATTATTGTAAATCTTTCCTTGTTATTATTGTTAGTAACATTTGATTTTAGAGTTTATTTCACAAGGGTTAGAGAACAAATTTGGCTGAATAGGAGATGGGGGTTTTATCATTATGCCAAGGTGTAAAAAAAGTTACTCATGTTTCTGTTCTATCACACCTAGTGGTGAATTACTGGTACTACCTAAACACACATATTTTCTGGCTGTTCAGAGCAGATACACAAGCTCCTAGTCCTCTGGGACTTCATTTATTTTGGTAGAATTCCTTTGTAGGCTTCATTTGCAACCAGTGAAGTTTTGCTCTGGGGCTCCCTCTCTTTTTTCCAAGGGTTCCTGCTCTGCTTCTCAAGCAGGATTTTAAATTGGTAGCCATGCACAGCAGATAATTTATCTTCAACCACTGCAACCACAAACTGCCAGTCAGCCTCAGGCTGGTGCTATTAATAGATCTAGCTGATTCTTCACACTTGAATTAAATTATCTGTGATGCATAGGTGTCTGACAAATCACAATAATGTTTCATTTAAAATAGTGAATTCCTGAAAGTAATGTCTTCCAATGGGAATTTTTTTTTTTTTAATGTTCTTTTAGTACCATTACTGCTTCTCTTTAGTTTCATGTATCCTACTCTGCCTGTTAAACCTATCACTACATTTTGTTTAAATTCTCAATAAGCAGTTTACAATAAAGATAAATGAATTAGTTCAAAGTTATGAGCTCCAACTCCTACATTTAAGCATTTAAGTATATTATATTTGATACGAGATCATGGTTCCAGTAATTTTGCTTGATATTTTTACAGAGATAAAATGTGTGTTCATCTCTTACCTCCTTCAAGTGTCCTGCTATCCTAGGCAGTCCTGTTAGTGATACATCCAGTCTCAGGTCACTAGGCTTGTGCAAAATGAGTTTTTACAGGAGGATCCTTTGAGGGAGAAAAGCATAATATTAATAATTCTACTATGCAGCAGAAAAAAAATAAAGAGTGGTAACTGAACTAAATCAGAGGAACATTTGCATATGTGCTGGGGACGGACGGACAATTTTATAGGTGTTATGCTTGTACAGTATATGCCAGCATACACATATAAAATGATGCATAACATTGGGGGTCTTTGACTAAGGAGCGCTAGCCAATTTAGCGCATGTTAAGTGCTAACGCGTCTATAGAATATAATGGGCACCTTAGCATTTAGTGCCCGCTAAATCGGTTAGTGCGCCTTAGTAAAAGGATCCCATTATCCTTATGTAAAAGTATGTGTTGGCAAAAAAATGTACTTAATGTTGTGTGGTTCAGACGTAGGTGTGTGTTTAGGTGAGGATTTTGAGTAGAGTAGGGTTGATGCATTTTGCATGAATTCCTTACATAATACATGATTCTGTGTCTCCTATATGTACATATAATTACATCAGCTTTCGAGCTACTGTTAATGAATGCTTCCCTGTCTTTTTTATATACACCCTGAAAATACTCAGTCCCCTCGATATTCAATGGGATTTAGCCAGCCGGGAACAGCTCCTAACTGGCTAAATCCCATTGAATATCCAGCTCACCTGATAACTCGGTGTCTGGCTATTAGAGAATGACACAAGGACAAATTTTTCCCCGTCCCCGCGGAAACTCATTTTCCTGTCCCATCCTGGCGAGTTCTTTTCCTGTCCCTGCTCCATTCCTGCAAGCTCTGTCCTCATCTCACAAGCTTCAAACACTTTAAAATCATAAGTGCTTGAAGCTTGTGCGGTTAAGGCAGAGCTTACAGGAATGGGGCAAGGACAGGGACAGCAAAAAACTCATGGGTATTGGTCGGGGAAATTGAGTTCCTGCAGGGACGGGGGAAAATTTGTCCTCATGTCATTCTCTACTGGGTATATCAAGTGACACAGCCGGTCACCACTGATTTTCATCAGCTGATCAGCTAAGGCAGACAGCCAGATAGACCGATCTAAAAAGCAGGCCTATATTTGGTTGATAGCCTTAACCAGCTTGGCTGATTAAGTCTAAGGCAGCAAATTTTGCCCTGATTATTCAATGCCAGTGTCCAGATATGGCTCTGGCATTAATATCCAGAATCTCTGCCAACCATGGAAGGTAGCTGAACTGCCTCTTACAGTCTAAATATTGGGCCCAATATACTCAAAGGGAGGGTATTCTATAACTGGGTGCCTCCAGAGCAGGCAGAAGGATCTTATTCTAAACAGAATGGCCTGATATTAGTAAGTGTGATATTAGTAAGTGTGCATGCTTTGTTTCTTTCCTTTATTATGTATTTCCTTTCCTATTTCAGAGACTTTAAATTATTTTAAACCGCATTGACCTGAACCCAGAAAATGTGGTATAGCAAATTTTAGAATAAACAATAAACGACCTAGGCCAGGGGTAGGCAATTCCGGTCCTCGAGAACCGGAGCCAGGTCAGGTTTTCAGGATATCCATAATGAATATGTATGAGATGGATTTGCATGCTTTGCCTCCTTGAGATGCAAATCTATCTCATGCATATTTATTGTGGATATCCTGAAAACCTGACCTGGCTCCGGCTCTTGAGGACTGGAATTGCCTACCCCTAACCTAGGTGACTAGTTCCAGTATAGAATACAGTCATGATCCAGTATTGGTGTGTCACACTTACCGTATATAGAGTTGGCATAAGTGTGGGCACCTAAATGATGGGCAAGAAGTGCATGAAGGGTATGGTGTAAGAATAAATCAATTATTATGCATTCAGCATAAAACAGGATAATATAATTTTACTATTAAGTGCTACCAGACATATGCAGCGCTGTACAGAGTCACAAAGGAGACAGTCCCTGCTCAAAGGCGCTTACAATCTAAACAATCAAAACAGACAAACAGGGGTTACAGTTAAAGAGGATGATCTTGATATAGAAATTGATATAGATCTTGATATAGAAATTGATAGATCTTGATAAAGTCAGCTCATCAATGATAGTTTCAATAGACCTATAAAAATATCAGCTTTATCATGACTGTCCACATTACACACTGATCCCACTCAGTTGTCTTCCATAAGATCATTTGTAGACTATTTTGTTAGCCACTTTATATCGTTATGGACATTCAGAATTGCTTCAACAGACCTGGGTCTACCCCCATCCTATTAGATTAGCCAGCTTGTAGCAGAGTTAACTCTTCCTCTCCAGAAGGAATTCCAGCTTCCACTCCTAGATCACCTGCTACATTGGTTCCAGGAAACCTATTGCTTTCATCAATCTTGATGGAGAGGATGGGATAATTATATGGCCTGCTACTAAATTTCTTTTTGGGAGGGCAGAAGTGGGGCAAGAGGAAGATGACAACAAAAAAGCTTTGTTCATAGTTATGATGAACCCCCCACCCCCTTGCTGTGGGAGGGTGGGAGAGATGACAGATTAACAGGGTCTCCTTCGGCTTGCAATAGACAGGGTACAGGACACAACAAAGTGTTGCTTAAGGTAAATATAATTCCGTTATACCTAACGTGACCATTTATTTTTTCATCAAAACGGGACATCTATTAATATTCAGGCCTGCCCCAAATCTCACCCTAGCCCCACCCTCAATCCCGCCCTAGCCCCGCCCCCAATTTCTTCCATTCATTTTTCATGTACACACAATATCTTATTAATTCATAATGGTAAACATAAAATTAAAAAAAAACACAAAGCACACTGTACGCAGAAAAAATGTTAATTATCATTTACGAGTTTTGGGTTTTTTCAAAGATGTCAAGGCAGATTACTTTAAAATATGCAAAGTCAGTAACTATAGAAAAATAGACAAATATAGTGCAAAATATAGACAGCAGATATAAATTCTCAAAACAGACACATTTTGATCACTAAATTTAAAATAAAATAATTTTTCCTACCTTTGTTGTCTGGTGATTTCATGAGTCTCTGGTTGCATTTCCTTCTGACTGTGCATCCAATCTTTCTTTCGCATCCAACATTTATTTCACAATCCAGCTCCATCCCCTTTGGGTCCAGGTCTCTCTCTCTCTTTTCCCTCTGTTACCCTCCCCAGATCCAGTGTCAGTTCTCATTTGTACCTTTGTTCCAGGTCTCCCTCTCTCTCCCTCCTCTGTTATGATCTTAAATCTTCCTGTTCTTCCCCAGGGTCTCTCCCCCTCTGTCTGAACCTCCCATAGTCCTGTATCTGCCTCCTGTCTTTCCCCTTTGGTCCAGGCCTTTCTCTCTCTACATAAGAACATAAGAAGTGCCTCTGCTGGGTCAGACCAGAGGTCCATCGTGCCCAGCAGTCCGCTCGTGCGGTGGCCCAACAGGTCCAGGACCTGTGTATTAGTCCTCTATCTGTACCCCTCTATCCCCTTCTCCTTCAGAAAATTGTCCAATCCCTTCTTGAACCCTAATACCGTACTCTGTCCTATTACGCCCTCTGGAAGTGCATTCCAGGTGTCCACCACCCATTGGGTGAAGAAAAACTTCCTAGCACTGGTTTTGAATCTGTTCCCTTTCAACTTTTCTGAATGCCCTCTCGTTTTTGTAGTTTTTGAAAGTTTGAAGAATCTGCCCCTCTCCACTTTCTCCATGCCCTTCATGATCTTGTAAGTCTCTATCAGATCCCCTCTAATTCTTCTCTTCTCCAGGGAAAAGAGCCCCAATTTCTCCAGTCTCTCAGTGTATGAAAGGTTTTCCATACCTTTTATCAAACGTGTCGCTCTCCTCTGAACCCTCTCGAGTATTACCATATCCTTCTTAAGGTACGGTGACCAATATTGGATGCAGTACTCCAGATGCGGATGCACCATTGCCCGATACAATGGCAGGATAACTTATTTTGTTCTGATTGTAATACCTTTCTAATCTGCTTACAATGCCCCCCCCCACACCTTCTCTGCCTCTTTCTTGCCTTCCTTCCTCCCTCCCAGCAGATTTTAGCATATCTCTCTTCTCCTTTTCTCCCCTCAGATCTGGTATCTGTCTCCTTCCTCTTTTCCTCCTCCAAGGTTTGGCATCTGTCTCCTCCCCTTCCCCCCTGCTCAGGCATCTCTCTCTCTCTGCTCCCTTCCTCCTGTTATTCCCTGTTCTTCCTTCTCAATTTATTTTCTGCCTCTGTCTAAATTCTTTCTTACTATTCAGTCCTCAATTTCCCTCTTTCATTGTGTCTATCTATAGCTTGCCACCTCTTTCCCTCACCCCTTCCAGTATCTAACTCTATCCTCTTCCCTCAATCCAGCATGTGCCCTTTTTTCTTTCTCCTCCCCACTTCCTTCCAGCGTCTGCTCCCCCACTCCCTACACTTCCATTCAGTCTGCCCTCTCTCCCCCACACTTCCATTCAATGTCTGTACCTCCTCTCCCCCCACTTCCATTCAGCATCTGTCCCTCCTATCCCCCACACTTCCGTTCAGCATCTGTCCCTCCTATCTCCCACATTTCCATTCAGCATCTGTCCCTCCTCTCCCCCACACTTCCATTCAGCGTCTGTCCCTCCTCTCTTCCACACTTCCATTCAGTGTTTGTCCCCCCTCTCTCTACCCCTTCCATCTACTGTTCACCCTCTGTCTCGCCCCTTCCATTCTCTGCCCTTTCCATCCAGTGTCCCTGCCCTCTCTCTCTTCCATATGGTATCTTCACTTTTCTATGCTCCTTCCATAAACTGTCTCCTTGGTACATGATTCATTTCATCTTCACCCCCTCTCCATTTTTCTGTCTCCCTATGCTCTGGAATCTCTCTCTTCTCCTTTCCTTCCTTCCTACTCCACCCCATGGTCTGGCATCTCTATCTCCTTCCCTCCCCCATGCCCATGTTCTGTCACCTCCTCTCCCTCTGGTCTGGCATTTGTTTCCTGTCTCTCCCCCATGCCCTGGCATATTTCTCCTCTCCTTCCAACTCCCCCCTCCCCCTCCATTATCTGGCATTTCCTCTCCTTCCTTTCTCTCCCTCCCTCCATCCTTCCTTTCCCATGGTCTGGAATCTGTCTCCTTCCCCCCCCTCATGCCCTGACATCTCTCCCTCCCCCTCCATGGTTTGGTATTTCCTTTCCTTTCCTTCCCTCCCATGGACTTGGCATCTCTTGTTCCTCTCCCTTTTCCTTCTCCCTCCTTCTGTGTCAGCATGCCCACTATCTACCTATTACTCCAATATCCAGAACCTCCTTTTTCTTCTTATTGCATCCACCCCGTGTCCAGCATCTCCCACCTGTCTTTCTACTCACATCATGTTTGTTTTTTTCCCTTCACCCTACAACCTCCATGTCCAGCATCTTCCTGTGTTCCTTTTTTTTTTTCCTTATGTGATTTAGCAGCTTTCTCCCCTTTCCTGAGCCAGCCAACCCACCATCTTCCCACATCCCATTCCAGTACCTCCCCTCTTTCCCCAACTTAATAGGCCTGAATGGTGTACAAGTCCCTCAGAGTGTTCCAGTAATGCTGCGAGACTGGAGGCAATTCTTAGCTGCCATCAGCCCTGCCTTCGACTGCACCAGTAATGCTAAACTAGATGGTAAAACCAAAGAGAGACGCCGCGGGACTTTTCCACTTGCCTGCATCACTCTAAGTTCTGCCGCTCTTGATCCCGCCCCTCAAAAACAGGAAGTCACTTCAGAGGTGGGCGGGATCGAGAGCAGCATAACTTAGAGCGATGCAGGCAAGTGGAAAAGTCCCGCAGTGTCTCTCTTTGCTTTTACCATCCAGTTTAGCATTATCGGCACAGCCAAAGGCAGGGCTGATGGCAGCTAAGTGAGCTGCCTGGATCGTGGGGCCCCCTTGCCATCCCCTAATGCCGGCCCTGAGAATAGGGAGGGTGATTCTGGACTGTAGGGAGGGAAGGAGGGAGGCAGGCTTTAGCGCAGGAAGGGAAGCGATTGCCGGTCCCTTGTCCCCTCGCAGAACTTCAGGATGCTCTCCCTGATAATGGAACATTTTGGCGTCCCAAAGCAGTGGGTTGGGACAACGGGACTGTCGGTCCCATAACGGGACGGTCCCGTTGAAAACGGTATGTATGGTCACCTTAGTTATACCTTCACACTAATAGGATGAACACAGTAGAGACACCCAGAATTGCTGAGGATAAGATCATCAAAGTACAGATAACTAGAATTATCAGGATGTATGTAAATCTAAGTTGAACATAGAACACGATACAGGTATTACTGTATGTGTATAAATAAGTAGGATTTAGTATGAGCATAGTACACGATACTAGTAATATATATGTATATACGTAGAATGATTGATTATGGCATAGATGTGTCTACGTTGAAAACCATCTCATAAATGCTAACTCTGTATTGTAACACTTTTACAGAAGCTCATGTATTGTAACACCATTACAGAAGCTTGTGTAAACCACTCTGAATTGACTCCTCCAGTCATTAGTAGCAGTATATTCAATAAACAATAATTGCTGCTTTCAGTTTTTTAGGGAAGATTGCATAGAGCTCCTGAAGAAGGTCACAGACAGACAACTGAATCAGCAGCAGATTAGATCTCTAAAGGACCAGAGCTGAATTGTAGAGAGTGGCATAGAATTTCAGAACTGGAACCCAGCCAACATTCTCATGATCAAGAACAAATTTGAAAATGTCTCTTACAATTTCATTTCAGAATAAAGTAAAAAACAAAGTATTGGAAAATCCTTACTGAAAGTGCACAGTAAATCCAGGTAGGGAATCTATGTACGATTTTCTTCATAGCCAGACAGAAAACTATAGCAGCATAGCTCTGCAAGTCTATAATTAGCAATTAGCAATCAGCCTGATACTTTCACCCGACTAAAGACTTTGTAGAGAGAGGAGGAAGGAAAATCTGGACACCTTGCAAGGAAGGCACTTCCTTCTGAGCTGCAAACACTCTAATTTTAATTGAGTATTAAACAGTTTAATTAGTTGACTGAGGCCATTTGTCAGTACCTACTTGATCTCTTCCCAAGTTACTAGTACAAGGCTAAAAAAGGAATAAAGCAAATCACTTATGAAAAAAAAAAACCCCTCAAAAAAATAAAGAATCAGGGCAAGAGTGCTGCCGATAAAATAAACAAAAATCTTAACCTTAACTGGACAGTGACTGAGCTGAAAAAACATTCCTAATCAGAACAAAAGAGGCTAAGAGGCTCATAATCGAAACAGGAAAATGTCTAAAAACCAGCCTAAATTAGCACTTCAACGATCTAAAAGACATGATACAGCCGATAATCAAACCGGGTTTTAGACATATTTAAAAACGACCTAGGCCTTCACAGTGCTGCTGAATGACCAGAATTAAAAGGAACGTGTCAGAAGGAGTGTCGAGGGCAGGATTTGGGTCATCCTTTAGAAGTCCTGTTCTATTAAATATCTGAAAACTGACATTAGATGTCCATACCGCATGGGCATTCAAATCCTAATTATATAAAGCCACTGCAGTACATTCATATGGCAAGGAGACATGGTCTGGGAGTGTTTAGGGAGAAGTCAAAATATGGACATCTATCTCTGATCACAGAAGGGAAAGGGACAACCATTTTTAAAAAGATGGGCATGGTTATGTAGACCTGGTACTTGGCACATCCAGGTTTCAGAAAGGTGTTCTGATTGGGCAGCTGTCCACTGAAGGGATTAAAACACATCACCTCAATAATGCTCCCGTGGTTGTTTCTCCCTTCTTCTTCCCTCAATGTGAAACTGGCAAGTGATACTGGGTTCTATGACAGCTTTAGGTACTATGGACAATCTTAAGAGGGAGCATCCAAGTCTGAGGATGGTTATTGAAGTAGACTGAGAGCCAAAGGATCCAGCTTCAAATCCCACTTCTGCTTGTTTTTATTTTATTTTTAAAACTGTGAGCTCACCAGGGATAGAAAAATACTTGCTGTACTTGAATATATGAGGGTTCTTCAAAAAGTATCCACACTTTCATATTTTTGCAGGAAATAGTTGGGGGGGGAGAAGTGGTAAGAGAGTATGTTAGTAGGATGCTGGGAAAAATGTATCGCAAAGCAGGGTGATTATGTGGAAAAATGATATAATTTGCTTTTGAGATTTTTAATAAATAATAATAATAATAATAACAATGTATATCCTGCAAAGCCATGAAGTTCTATGTGGTTTATATAATTTACAAATACATCGTTTAAAATACAATAGAACTGAAGAGAATTAGAAAGTTAAAACCAATGAGTAAAAACCACTAAAAGATCTGATTATTGCATAATAAATAGTGTTTAAAAAGATAAAAGTGCAGAAACTTTGAAGATCCCTCGTATAAGACACCTGCAAGCCTAAAGGCTATAAAAATGGTATACATTCATGTACAGTAGGTATTTTTCTGTTCCTGGAGAGCTCACAATTAAAAAAAAATATCACAATCAACTGAAGTGGGATTTGAATCTGGGTTCCCTGCTTTTCAACCCACTGCTCTAACCATAAGTGTACCCCTTTGCTCTGCACAGACCTCTGTGTGGTCACTTTGGGGTCCTTTTACTAAGGCGTGCTAGCTGTTTTAGCAGGCGCTAAAACGGCTGGCTAGCACACCTTAGTAAAAGGACCCCTTTATAAGATGGTGCCAACATTTTATATGATGAACATTCCTTTGATACCACACACATCCACACAGTGGCGTACCTAGGGTATGTGGCACCCGGGGCCCATCATTTTTTGACACCCCCCCCCCCCTCATGTAAAATATTTTTTTTTTTTTTTTTTTGCAATAACCATGAAATGGAATAAATGGTCAGAATAGAAACAGGCAGTGAAAATTTTCTTTTTTTTTTTTTTTTTTTTTTCCAAAGTATTTTTATTGAGAATGGCAAAAGGTCCAGACAAGCAACCATGGTCTGTACAGAAACTTATACATTATCAAAAAGAACACAGAATGAGAGTAACAGCAACAACAAGCATGAACAAGCCTCTCCCAAGAGAAAATTGCCAATGAGAGGCATAGCAATACACAACAAAAGGCCAAAACTTGGGGCAAGCAAACAAATCCCACCCCAGAACCCACAAGAATAATAAGCCGGACTAGACCCTCAGCCATATTTTATAATGAAAAAAACCCCCACAAGCAACAACACCCAGACCGCTCACCAGACACACCAATCCGCACAACAAGCACCCAAGAAACACCCAGCCACCACCCAGACAAAACTACCAGACACACCTACCCCACCAAGCCCAGACCCAACCCCCCCTCCCCAGAGAGTGCAAGCGCAAAGTGGACCGTGAAAAGGGCAGCTGCAGAAGTGGAAAGCCCCAGATAAGTAGGTTAGCTAAAGAAAGCCCACAGATAGAAGAAATCAGGATAACAGAAGTTCCAACAAATGCTCCCACAGAAAATTTTCTTTTATTGAACCTCATTTATGTAACCATTATTCCAAACATAACATAACATAAATTATGTCTGAATTGTCATGACATCAGAAGTACATATGGAGTAGTTGCAGGTGATGCTTGGGACAGTTCTGATTATGTTAGTTTGGTTTTATGTGTTTTTTTAATAGAAGGGTTTTTATTTCTTTTTTTAAGGTTTTGTAGTTTGTGGTCGAGGTCAATAGGTTGTAGAGTTGGGGGTCAAGTGTTGCAGCTCGAATGGCTAGGAGGTTGTCGAACAGTTTTTTTCTTTTGACGTTTTTGGTTGGAGGGTGTGTGAATGGTGCGTGAGTTCTCCTATGTCTGTTTGAAGTGGATTGAATTATTTAGCTGAAGAAATTAGTTACCCCCCCCCCATTCCACACACATTAATTCTCTTCCATTTTTGTTCCCATTATAAAAAAAACACTGATAAGTTCCCAGGAAAAAAATACATTAAAATAAGAAGTGAAAACAAAGGCCCCTACAGATGAGAACATAACATAAGAATAGCCTAACTGGGTCACACCAATGGTCCATCATGCCCAGTAGCCCATTCTCATGGTAGCCAATAGTGCTGCCCGATTCAGAGAAAAATATTTCATTCGATCCGATTCACCCTGTTGAATCGATTTTTCGATTAGATTCACTGTTAATGACACCGCTTTTTAAGTTTAAACAAAGTATAACAATAAATTTCACAACAACAATAAATTTCACAAAGTACTTAAAAAAAAAAAAATCACATTTTTCCATTAAAGCAGTTCTGGAGACATTTGCTTGAACAGTCTTTTTTCCCAGTCCATAAGCAAGCAATATGAAAAAGATTTCCTTAATTATCTACTCAACCATTTTTGCTATTTACTTTCATTGTACCTATACTATTATTCAGTAGAAAAAATGGACTTAACTGTGCAGGAAATGAATCTCCTCATACACCCACCATATAGTGCAAAAATGTGCAAAGGTCTGTTTTTTTTCTTTCGATCACTACATAGCCTAATGCCACACAAGCAGCGCTGTTACAAACATATTCTGAAGGTCAATGCTAAGGTTGACAAAGTTTCCTTCCTTGGACCAGAAGGAGATACTGACAAACCACTGGAAGAGATTCTAAAACAACTACCCAGAAATAACACCCAAAGACCCACTCAGTGTGTGAACCAGTTGAGTGGAGTGGACTAACTGGGGGTGGAAATGGGCCCAGAGTTTGCTCAGCAGAATTTCCCAGACTACCTCTTCCTCTCAACACACTGACATGCTACCACCACCACCAACACTAGGAACACCTCACCGAGTATGCCAGCAATGCTTATAAACTTTATAAAACACATTATTATATTTTCTTATAAAGCATATATTTTAACTGAACTCAGCCTTGCCATTCACAAAAATAGAAAAGTTCCCATTTCAAGCTGTCTCATGTACACTTTTCAAATCTAACATATTGTAATCACAAAACAGAAAATAAAATTATTTTTTCTACCTTTTGTTCTCTGATCAATATTCAAATCTTGTTGGTCCCAGGCTCTTGTTGTCTTGCTTGCCAGGGTCTCCTTTCTCCGTGCTAACCATCCGTCTGCCATCTCTGTTCTCCCCTTCAGTTTCCCTTCCCTCTCCCGGAGATCTGGCATCTTTCCTTTTTTTTTGTCTCCATCCACAGATTCACCTTTTCTCAACTCCCCACCACCCCAGGATCCACCATCTCTCCCTTTCTTTTCCCAACTATCCTCCTATCCAGTATCTCTATCCCCCCTCCACACCATCCCCTGTTTCCAAGTTCTCTCCCTTTCTGTTCCTTCCCTCCCTAAATCCCATTATGCACCATCTCTCTCCCACTCCTCTGTTTTTAGACCCATTATTTCTAACCCCCAAAGTCTGGCATATGCATGTATCTTTGAACCCCCCCTTCCCTCTCTCCCTCTGTGTACTTTTACACCAGGACCCCCCTCCCCCGAAGGTCTGTCCCCCCTCCGAAGGGCTACACCCCACCCCTGAAGACCTGCACCCCCCGAAGGACTTTACCTCCCACCCGAAGGTCTGTCCCCCTCTGAAGGCCTAAACCCCACCCCTGAAGGACTGCACCCCCCCCCCGAAGGCCTGCACTCCCTTGAAGGTCTGCACCCCCCCGAAGGCCTGTCCCCCCCTTGAAGGCCTGTCCCACCCCCTTGTAGGCCTGTCCCCCCTTTAAGGCCTGCCTGCCTGCCTTTCCCCCCCTTGAAGGCCTGTCTCCCCCTTGAAGGCCTGCCCCCCCCTTGAAGGCCTGCACCCCCCCTTGAAGGCCTGCACCCCCCCTTGAAGGCCTGTCCCCCCCCCTGTAGGCCTGTCCCCCCCCCCTTGTAGGCCTGTCCCCCCCCTTGTAGGCCTGTCCCCCCCTTGAAGGCCTGCCTGCCTTTCCCCCCTTGAAGGCCTGCACCCCCCTTGAAGGCCTGCACCCCCCCTTGAAGGCCTGCACCCCCCCTTGAAGGCCTGCACCCCCCCTTGAAGGCCTGTCCCCCCCCTTGTAGGCCTTTCCCCCCCCCTTGTAGGCCTGTCCCCCCCCCTTGTAGGCCTGTCCCCCCCCCTTGAAGGCCTGCCTGCCTTTCCCCCCTTGAAGGCCTGCACCCCCCTTGAAGGCCTGCACCCCCCCCTTGAAGGCCTGCACCCCCCCTTGAAGGCCTGTCCCCCCCCCCCCTTGTAGGCCTGTCCCCCCCCTTGTAGGCCTGTCCCCCCCCCCCTTGTAGGCCTGTCCCCCCCTTGAAGGCCTGCCTGCCTTTCCCCCCTTGAAGGCCTGCACCCCCTTGAAGGTCTGCACCCCCCCAAAGGCCTACACCCCCCCCGAAGGTCTGCACCCCCCTGAAGGCCTGCCTGCCCCCCTTGAAGGCCTGCACCCCTTGAATGTCTGCACCCCCCCCCGAAGGCCTGTCCCCCCTTGAAGGCCTGCCTGCCTGCCTGTCACCCCCTCCCCCTTGAAAGCCTGCTTGCCTGCCCGCCCGCCCCACCCTGAAGGCCTGATGCCCCGACCCACCCCGAAGGACCGCTCGCCCCCCTGGCCTCCCCGCACCACCTATGAACAGCCGCAGCAGGATCGCGAAGTCAGCGTCGGGTACCAGCCCTAAGGGGGTGTTCCCGGCCTTGCCGTTCAGTCCCCCGCCACCCCCGAAGGACCGCTCGCCCCCCTGGCCTCCCCGCACCACCTATGAACAGCCGCAGCAGGATCGCGAAGTCAGCGTCAGCGATCCCTGCTGCTTCCTGCGCCACGGTCCCGCCCCTCCTCTGACGTCAGAGGAGGGGCGGGATCGCGTCGTAGGAAGCAGCGCAGGGATGCTGACGCTGACTTCGCGATCCTGCTGCGGCTGTTCATAGGTGGTGCGGGGAGGCCAGGGGGGCGAGCGGTCCTTCGGGGGTGGCGGGGGACTGAACGGCAAGGCCGGGAACACCCCCTTAGGGCTGGTACCCGGGGCGGCCCGCCCCCCCCCGCCCCCCCCCTAGGTACGCCACTGCATCCACATCTCTTGTTTTCCCATTTCATAATTTGAACATTTCAGCTTGTAAAATGGATGTTCATGCTGGACATTTCCAGCACATGGACATCCAGCTCACATGTACAATATTTTAGAAAAGGCCGTATCATGTTCATTTGTGATGTACTGTCTTGGATGTCCATATTCTCAGCAAGATGTCCTTTCTAAAATGCCACTCTACATGTTGATAGGATTATCTCTTCCATTAAGAGAAAAAAAACAATTGACTTTTTTTGTAAAGGACTGGGTGGATATTGCTTACCTCCAGGAAATCCACTTCATGGTTATAGAGCAGTAATCTCAAACTCAAACCCTTTGCAGGACCACATTTTGGAGTTGTAGGTACTTGGAGGGCCACAGAAAAAATAGTTAATGTCTTATTAAAGGTAAAACTCTTTATAGTTTATAAATCTTTCCTTTTGTCTAAGTCTTAATATTAATATTGTAATTTATAGTTAAAGAGACATATGATCAAGAAACTGTTTTATTTTACTTTTGTGATTATGATAAACATACCGAGGGCCTCAAAAGAGTACCTGGAGGGCTGAAGATGGTCTGGGTGGGAGAGGAATACTATTTTGCTCTTAGTGGCAGACAAGAGGAGTAGCTTTATGGTTTATAAACAACTCTCAATTGCATAAGCAGATACAAGACAGGGAAATGCACTAAGTCATGCTATTGCGTGAGATATGGGGGCTTATGTTCGTATATTCCTGATATGGTTTTGCTAATGGTCTCCTATTTAGAATATAAATTAATCAGGGTGAAAAAAGGTCATGATTCTTTTGGTCCAAAAGTTGGAATTCCTGGATATGTGGTGCATTTTCCTCCAAATGAGCCAAACTACGGGAGTCATTTTCAAAAGATAAAAATGCCCAGAAAATGGCATAACATAGCATTTGGATATTTTTTTTCTTGCTAAAAGCATCCAAATCACTATTTTTAAAAATTCATATTTTAGACATTTTTCTAGGCTATTCATCCCCTATTTGTTTCAATTCCAAGGGGGCATGTTGAAGGCATGTTTAGGTTGGGCTTAGGACTTGGATGTTTTGTAGCAATAATTGAACATTTAACAAACATCCAGGGCACCATTTAGAACTGTTTTAAAAATGAATAAGGGTCAGTAAGGTGCTCAAAGTGACCAGATGACCACTGGATGGATTAAAGCATGACTCCCATCCCTACTCCCATAGTTGTTACCAACCCCCTCCCGTCACCCAAAGATGTAAAAGAAACAGTACATATCAGCCTTCATATGGCTACACAGACATCTGAGCAGAGCAGAGGGGTACTGCAATGAACGTCACATAAAAAGTCCCAAGTACACATCTCACCATAACCCGCTTATATTGTTTGGTGAGTCATCCAAAACCTAGTGTACATAAAGATGACACCTGCAGGAATAAGGGCTATTGTGTTTTGGGTGTGTTTTAGAGGGCTCATCATGCAATATAAGTGGGTTATGGTGAGATGTTGACTACTATGTGATATTCACTGCAGTACCTTCTAGACCAGGGATCTCAAAGTCCCTCCTTGAGGGCCGCAATCCAGTCGGGTTTTCAGTATTTCCCCAATGAATATGCATTGAAAGCAGTGCATGCACATAGATCTCATGCATATTCATTGGGGAAATCCTGAAAACCCAACTGGATTGCGGCCCTTGAGGAGGGACTTTGAGACCCCTGTTCTAGAGTGCCCCTCTGCTCTGCTGAGCTGTATGTGTGGCCAGTTTGCTAAGAATGCTGGCTGTTTCTATGTCCTAATAGCTTGTTTGTGTACATTTTTCTTTTGGATGTTTCTTTTTCAAAAATGGTTAAAAAAAGACAGATGCATTAAGAGCAAGCACAACTAGAAATGGTCATTTTTGAAAATAAAAGATGTTTTGCTGTTTTGAAAATGGTCATTTTCTCTAATGGATTTTTGGATGCTTTTTCCCAAATCATCTAAATTCAGACTTAGATGTCATATGAAAAAATGCCCCTCCACATGTTTTATTCTAATGCTCAAAAAGTCCAACAGGATAGAGAACCCACGGGTATAAAACAGTACAAAAGGAAGTGGGAACGGACAATGAACATTCCACTGAAGATCACTGATGTAAAACCAACTTGTTTATTTCAGGGGTCTGTAGGATTGGGAGGGTGAAGCAGTTGTATGTCATCTGCATAAGCATAGACAGTGAATCCAATACATTGGGCTAATGTCAGAAGAAGGGTTAAGAAGACATTACAGAGAAGGGGGAGAGAATGGATCTCTGAGGAACCCCGTAATTTTGCAAGATGGTAGACAATTCAGTGTTGTTGAAGCTGACATAGTAGTTTCTATCTTGGAAGTATGAAGTGAACCATTGAAGAACCATGACTGAGATACCTATAGAATTGAGTCTGTTGAGAAGCAAACAGTGATTGATCATATTAAAGGCCGCTGTGAGGTCTAAAGATATCAAGAACACTGATTTTCAATGATCTCTAAAGTAGTGAATTGTTGTGGTTAAGCCTAGTAAAGAGAGTTTGATGGAATGATGAACACGGAAGCCAGTTTTATTGGGATGGAGAGTGAGGGCCTTTTCTGAAAAGAAGAAAGTTGGTTGAATACCACCTTTTCTTTAAGTTTGGCTACAAAGGGCAGGTTTGCAATGGGGTGATAATTGGAACATTGATCTTCATATGTATTGGATAGTTTAAGTTTGGGGAAAACAGTGGCTAATTTCCAAGGAGTTGGCATGATGCCAGTCAAAAGACATTTGTTGATCATCTCGAGAAGATAGGGTCCAAATGTAGAGAAGTACTTTTGAGTATGTTTGGAGGTATTGTTTTTAGAGGGTTGTTTGAATATTGGAGGTATTGTGTTTAGAGGGTTGTTTGAATATTGTTCAGTGTGGAAAGATGGAATTTGGACATGGTACTAAAAGAGATATTGTTTCTGAATCAGGGGGATCAAGAGACTTTAAGCTTGGAAGGTTTGCAAAGTTA
This sequence comes from Geotrypetes seraphini, assembly GCF_902459505.1. Taxonomy (NCBI): domain Eukaryota; kingdom Metazoa; phylum Chordata; class Amphibia; order Gymnophiona; family Dermophiidae; genus Geotrypetes; species Geotrypetes seraphini. The sequence goes on from NC_047085.1 coordinate 86,607,336, forward strand.
TTTTGTACAGTTTCAATTTTATCTTGAAAGAAATTGGTTAAATCTTGAGCTGACGGCCTGTTATGAGGAATAATTGATTTATTGTAGTGAGAAGAATGAGAGCGAACGATGGCATAGAGATCTGAGTTACTTGCATTAGCTATGTGCTTAGAATAGTGTTTTTTCTTCGCTTTTTGTATCTCGAGTTTATAATAATAATAATAATAATTTATTTTCTTATATACCGCCCTACCAGTAGTTCTGGGCGGTTCACAACAGGAAAAAGCTGAGACATTTCATCACGATACAATTTCAAAACACACAAACTGCATACGTAAATCTAGTATTACATAATAAAATATAAGTAGCTTGTTCTATGTAATAGCGAATGGGTGGATGTAGAGCGATGATGTCTCTATCTATATTCAGCTGAGCGTAGTTGGAGATGGAGGAGAGCTAGGGCTTGAGAAAACCAGGGCTTCTTTTTGGACTTTGAGTGAAAGGTTTGCTGATAAACAGGTGCTAAGGTGTCCATCATAGATTGGGTGATAGCAATCCAAGTTTTGGATTGCTCATCCATATCAAGTTTAATGAAATCTTCGAGATTGAGGTCTAGAGTGTTTTCAATTGTGGAGGAAGAAATTTTATTATAATCCCGTGTATTATAAGTGCGAAGAGTTGAATAAGTAAAACTATCTGGTAGTTGTAAGTGTAGCATAAGTAAGCAATGATCAATCCATAGAAGGGGAAGGCTATGTTGATTGGTAAATTTGGAGGAAAGAGATTGTGGGGTGAATACCATGTCAATTGTGAGACCGACTGTGTAAGTGGAGGAGGAAATGAGAGGGGTTAATGAGGTATCAGAGATCAAAGTTAGAAGATCAGAAGCATGAGGGTTGGTTGGAATATCAAAATGGATATTGAAGTCACCCAGGATTATTGAGGTACAGTGTGAGATGCTGAAGTCAAAGATAGCTGATTTAAGAATTGTAAGCGAGTCCTTTGAGACTGGTGGAGGGAGATAGATGAGTTGGAAGTGGACTGGTGTCTTATTGAACAATGTAAATTGTAGGATTTCAACTTGGAAGCATGTGGACAAGGGGGAGGGTTCAAAATTGAAGGGAAGAGAGGAGTGGTAAATGACTGCTAGGCCACTCCCTTTCTTGATTTCATGGCAGAGAGATTCAGATAAGTGGTATGTAATGGTTGCAACACCAACAAAGTAAAAGCTAAAAGTAAATAATTAAATGTTAAAAATAAAACCAGAGACAATTTTCTAGTATAAAACAATATGAAAGGAAAGTAAATAGAAGTCCTCCTTACCAACATACAATCAAAAGATGGCAGCACTCAGTAGTTTGGCTCTGCAGCAACCAGCAGCATAATTGCCTGACCACAAATACAAGCTCTTTTTAAGATGACTAACAGTGTTCAAGGGTCAGAGCAACATAACAAAACAAAACCTTTTACAGAACTTACAAATCCCACAAAAAGCCTTAAATAATGAAAAAAATGGGTTTAAAATGCCTTTAGGTGCTAAAAAGTTAAATAAAAAAAGACCCACGGGAATCTGAAAATCTGAAAAATTGTGATTAAAAAACCAAGCTCAAAACCAAATAAAAAACACATCCACTCTGGGGAGTCAAAATATTTAATATTTAGCACAAAAAAGCCCAGGAACACTGAAAAAATGTGTAATAAAACCTCAAACAGTCCCAAAGTATCAAAATAAGCTGTTTAAATAAAGCAATTAAATTTCAGATTGAGTTAAAATACCTTGCGATGCAAAAAAAATACAGAAAAAAATGGCGGCCTATGGAAAGGGTAGATGAAAATATTGTAAAAAATCACAATAAGAAACAGGCTCAGAACCAAATAGCCATATCCTCTGATAGAGTATGCTCTGGGAGTCAGAATATCAAAGTTTTTAGTTCAAAAAACCCGAGGAGCATTGAAAAAATAGATTTAAAAATGTGACATTGTCACCTAATTTGCATGTAAAAAGACCTCAAATAGTCACAAAGGCATAAAATAAGGTATTTAAAAACAGTAATTGAGTTAAAAATGCAAAAAATCAGAATTCTTGATTAACTAGATACATAAATAAATACTGCCTAATAGATAGATACTGTATTCATAAAACTGGACCAATAAAAGTGAATAAAAATAAATAAATAAATAAATAAATATATAAATGATCCATAAAAATTAAATTGGAAGTGGACAAGCTGTACAATAATAAAGGGTACTCTCATTTTACCTCAATAATCACATTAACAATCATTTTTTTAAAAACCTGATAAATCAATCTCATTATTGAGGCTATCCAGAGATAATGTTCCAAGCTGAAAAATAAACCTCTTTTCCATCTACAATAAAAGATCATCTATAGAACCATCTCTTCAGGACCTCTTTGGTACAGTAATAGCACAGAATCTAAGATAATCAAAAATGTGATCAGCTTCCAAGCTATGTTCTACAAGCAGTTTGTCTTTGGCATAACGTTTCATAGCACTTTTATACTCCAAAATAGGGATGTTAAATCTTCTGTTAGTTCTCCTCATTAATATTAGGTGTTCTCATTGACTCTTCACTCACATTTAAGGATTACATTACATTAGTGATTTCTATTCCGCCAATACCTTACGGTTCAAGGCGGATTACAAAAGAAGTTATCTGGCCATTTCCAGAGGAATTGAAGAGAAGAGCGAGTATTTCAGAGAATTGGGAAGAGTCATGAGGTTATAATTTGTCTTCAAGGATTTCTTGAATAGCATGGTTTTTATTTCTTTTCTGAACGATTTGTAGTCTGGGGTCATTATCAAATTAACTCTCTTGCAAAAAAGTGTTTTTTTAGTCTTCATGTTTTGAGGAAAGTTGAAGCTTGTGGATTAGTGTGGTGTTGATGACCGAATAGACAGAAATGCAATAGTCCAGTTGAGGTAGAACCATCATCTGGACAATCAGTGTAAAGTGGTGTGGATGAAAGTATGGCCTCGTGAGTCGTAGTTGTCTCATTGTGTAGATGGTCTTTTTCCAAAGATTTGATATTTGTGGTTTCATCTTGAGGGTGTCATCCATTATACAGCTGAGGACTTTAGTGAGGGTGGTGCCGCATTGAAGGATGACGTTTGTCACAATGTTTTGGTGCTTGGTGTGAAAGCATATGGCTTTGGTTTTGGTGGCATTAAGTTTTAGTTTGTTGATGGTTGCCCAGGTTTGGACTTTTGTTATATTGTTTGAGATTATTTTGGAGATGTTTGGATGGTTGCAGGTTATTGGAATGAGAAGGAGAATGTCATCAGCATAGGATAGAATGGTTTCATCTTCCAGCTCGATATTCCCTAGTGAGCTCATGAATATATTAAACAGGATTGGGGATAGCAGAGATCCTTGTGGGACATCACAGAAAGCCTTCCATGGGCTAGAGTATATTCCATCCTTTTTGACAATGTACTCACGATTTTGTAGGAAGTCAGCGAACCATTTCAGGACCATCCCTGTTAAACCGATTTTCAAAAGTTTGGTTAGGAGCAGTTTATGGTCCACTGAGTCAAAGGCAGCAGAGATATTGAACTGAAGTAGTATTGCTTGTTTACCAGTGCTCAGCAGTTGCTTAATTTTTGTGGTTAGCGTGATGATGAGGAGCTCAGTACTGTGCTGTCGGAACGGGGGTGACCACAGGGGCCATGGCCTCCCCAAAAACTTGCCGATGCTTCGGTTTCTCCTCCTTCCTTCCTCCCTCCCCCTAGCAGGCCCCTGCGGCACCATAAATTCCGGCCTTCCAACATCTGAACCCACCCCAGATCACTATTATTTTAAATGTTCCAGAAGCCACGACATAGCATTCACCAGATGAGACTTCTGCTGTTGGTCTGCCCCGGAACTCTTCATGCAGCAGTGACTTTCTGTTCCTGCCTAGATGGCTGGCTGCTGCATGAAGAGTTCCAGGACAGGCCGAGGTTAGAAGTCTCCTCTGGTGGATAGAGCGCCGCGGCTACTGTAACATTTTAAATAATAGCAACCCAGGAGGGGGGGGGGGGGCAGATGTGGTGAAGTCCAGAGTACAAGGCCAGCGTTAGGAGGAGGGTGCGAACAGGGCAGCTATGCATGCCGGTCCAATGTCGCCTCCTTCCCCGCATTCCGCCCCCAATGACACAACTTCCTTTTTCAGCCTGGAAGGACCGCGGCGCAAGGAACGCGGGGAGGGAAGCCACAGGCTGCATTTCAGAGTTGCTGCTGCAGCCAGCATTCCCCTGTACCAAAAATGTGAGCGGAGGTGAAGGGGAGGGCATGCCAGGCTAGCTAGCCTCCAAGACTGTTTTTTTTTTAAAGTAGAATGGGGGATGGGTTGCAAAGACGTGCAACCTGGGGAGAGAAGGGGAAGGACCTATAGGGCCAGAAACATGGGGAACTAGTGGGCAATGGTCTGGAGGGATAGAAAAAGAAAGTAGTTGGACGTGGGGTGTTGTGAAGGAAAGGGGACTGAGATACTTGAAGGAAATACAGAAAGAGAAAGGCAGAGATGGTGGACTTGGGGGTGGTTTAGAGGAAGATGTATATAATAGGAGGGTACGATAGTTGGAAAGGGAGAGATATGGCATGGGAGGGCAGTTGGGAAGGCAAGGAAGAACATATGTTGCTCAGGCTGGGAGGGGGTTGGGAAGGACAGATTCTGCACTGGCTGGAGTGAGACAGGGAATGATAGATGTTGCATGGGCTAGGAGAAGGTTGGGAAGGACAGATGATGCATGGATGGGATGCTGGGAAGTGAGAGAAAGAGAGATGCTTCCAGTGGGGGAGGGAAGAAGAAAATAAAATTGTTGTACATAGGTGGATGGAGTGGGAGGGAAAGAGAGATGGTATACATGGGGAAATGAAGAAGAGGGAGAATTGTTAGACATGATAGTGGTGGAGAGGAGGGAAAGAAAAATATTACACCGGGAGGGATGACTCAAAGAAGTGAGAGATGTCAGATTCTAGAGAAGGGTGATGAAAGGAGAGAGAGAGTTGTCAGACCAATGGAAGGGGAAAGAGAGATGCCAGACCAGATAAAGGAAAGAGAGAAGAAAGAGATACCAGACTGCGGGAAGGAGAGGAGAGAGATGTTAGACCATGGGAAGAGGGAGGAAAGGAAAGAGATATTAGACCATGGGAAGAGGGAGGAAAGGAGAGAGATGCCAGACCAAATGAGGGTGTAAGGGGGAAGACTGATATTAGACCACTGGAGAAAGAGGGAGAAGATGGTGCACAGGGATGGAGGGGAAGAGAGAGGGAGGAGATGGTGCACAGCAATGGGTGTGGCAGGGAAAAGAGATAGAAGAAATGCTTCTTATGGAATAGATGTGAATAGAGGAGAAGAAAGAGAGAGAAGATGGATAGATGGGAAGACAAGAAACAGAAAAGTAGATTTTGAGAAGAAAGCAGAAAAATATAAGAAAGCTGAATATTAAAAGTTAACGCTAAAGCTGAATATAGGGCAGAAAGTGAGGAAGGAGAGAAAAACAGCAAATGGATAAGAAGGCCATGGAAACACAAGAACACAGACAGAAAAAAGTGCAACCAGAGATTGGGAAAAAATGATTAGATCATCAGACAACAAAGTAGGGAGTATGATTTTATTTTCAATTTACTGATTGAAATGTGTCAGTTTTGAGAATTTATATCTGATATCTATATTTTGCACTGTTCAGGAAGAAATTAATTTCTTTCTATTTTTCAGGTGTTATAATGCATGTAGTCTGGCATTTTAGGGTTTCATTTGTGTATATTAGTACTTTTAGTTTGTGGTCCTGTGTTTGCATAGAGGTTATTATCTGTGTTCTGCATGTGTAACCGAGGCCAGGTGTTCTGGTAGGAATGAATGTTGAGAAGCATACAGTGTGATTTGTGTAGTTTAATTTTGTGTTTAACCATTATGTATTGTTAATAAGATTATATTCAAGTTTCAAGTTTCAAGTTTAATAGTTCATTTGATTAATCGCTTAATCGTAATTCTAAGCGATGTACAATTTAAAATACATTCAGAGGGAAACAAACATTACAGACTTTAAATAATAACATTAAATTAAAAATAGTCCAATATACTCATAACAAAAGGCAATATTGTGTGTGTGTATATATATCAAACTCCTCCACCACATTCAGAGCCAACCTCATGCTATGGATTCAAACCACATTAACAGAAGGTCAATTCCCTCAAGACCTTGGAGATATCATAATCACCCCAATCATGAAAGACCACAAAGGCCCAATAGATAACCCCTCCAACTACTCAATCGCTTCAATACCAATATACGTTAAAATAATAGGTCTAGTTGCACAATACCTCACCAACTACCTGGAAGACCATAATCTACTTCACCCCTCACAATCAGGATTTCGAACCAACCACAGCACTGAAACACTACTTGTAACACTACTAGACACAGCTCGACAGCAAATTAGCAAAGGCAAAAAGATGATGCTAATCCAACTTGACCTCTCCGCAGCATTTGACCTGGTCGACCACTCCATACTGCTACAGATACTTGATGCCATTGGGATCTCAGGCAAGGTCTACAATTGGTTCCAAGGATTCCTCAAATCAAGAACCTACAGGGTAAAGTCCAATAATATCAAATCAGAACCATGGTCCAACCCATGCGGAGATCCATAAGGATCACCTCTATCACTTACGCTCTTCAACCTCTTTATTTCCTCCCTTGGAGCCACTTTAGATAACTTAAATGTTACATCCTTCAACTACGCAGACGACATCACCATACTCCTCCCCTTCGACCCATCAGAGCCCAGCACTACAGCAAAACTGGAAATAACCCTAGATGCAGTGGAAAAATGGATGGTAGACCACTAAACTCAGATAAAACAAAATTACTTCTGCTCGAAAAGGCCAAAACTCCCACCATTACAGAACTGAAAATTAAAAACACCAAATACCCAATACAGCCCGAACTCAAACTCCTAGGAGTAACGATAGACATATACTGCACAATGCAGTCCCAAATCAATAAAACATCCCAGAAAGCTTTTTTAATTATGAGAAATCTACGTAAAATAAGAAAATTCTTCGACCCAGCACAATTCAGGCTAATTGTCCAATCCCTAGTCTTAGGTCTACTGGACTATTGCAATTCCCTCTATCTACCTTGTCCTGACAACATGATTAAACAACTTCAGACTATACAAAACACTGCCCTCAGACTGATCTACTCCCTGAGAAAATATGATCATATTACAACTGCCTTCCTAGACTCTCACTGGCTACCTATGCAAGCACGAATTCAATTCAAATTCTACTGTCTATTATTCAAAGCATTAAACGGCTCCGCCCCCCCCTATCTAAACAACCGCCTACAACAGATCCTCACCTCAAGACAAAGAAGAACTACGAACCCTTTTGCCTTTCCTCCACTCAAGGGCACTCAGCGCAAAAAGATGTTTGATAACCTTCTGGCGATGCAAGCAGCAAAACTTAACCACTCCATCTCCAACCTGTTGACGGCAACGGGTGACTTCAAAACTTTTCGAAAAGAAATCAAAACCCTACTTTTCAAAAAATTTATCCAGATATCTTAACCTAACCCTTCCCCCTCCTCCTAGATAAATTCTCCCCCAAAACCTCCACTTAAATAATCTCTTCCTCCCCAAAACACCAACCAAGTATTCAGATCCCTGAAATGTAACGTAATCTTATTTGTACTCTAACTGTAATCTATTTGTTATAGCACACAGTAACGTACAGTCAATTTAATATCCAATTTGCAAGTTCTTCCAGAATTAATCTAGGTACCTCTCCTCCCTTGTAACCAAAAAAAAAAAAACAAAAATCCCCAAAACTGTTGTAACTTCACTGGAAATGTCCAGTTAGCTCTTTTGTAATCCGCCTTAAACTGCAAGGTATAGGCAGAATAGAAGTCCCTAATGTAATGTAATGTAATGTAATGTAATATGTAATGTAATATGAAAAAATGAATGGAAAAAATGATATTACAATTAATACTACCATTATTATGGGGTGGGTTCAGGGGCGGGTCTTGGGTGGGTTCAGGGGTGGGGCTTAGGTGGAGTCTGCGCAGAGATTTTGGGGCCCCCCCAAAACAAAAAAATGTTCCGCTGCCTATGGCTTGTATAGCAACATAAGTGGTTGGTTCATGCAGACAATATTCTTTGTTTTAAGATTACTTTTACAAAGAGAAAAGTCTTAAGAAAAATAAACCATTGTAAAACAATATACTTTTGTACTTCTTGAATTGCAATTAAAATAAAGTTCTCTAAAAAAATTTCATTTACTTTTTGAAGAGTCATATTAGGAGAAGATAAAGCAGAACTCCTCTACAATGTCACAAAGCAAATATAAAGAGATCAAATCAAATCTGCTATTACAGAATTACTTCTCTTAGATTAAATTGTTGATATGCAATACCAGAATACGTGAAATAAGAGAGCAATGTGGCACAAAATTGTGCTTAGATTTAATAGAAAAGATGGGTCCTATTTTATTTCATGAATAAAACCTTTCTGATAAAATATTTATTTTCTTTTGTCATTGCATATTGCTTTGCTGTTACAAGATCCACTCAAATTATAGTCTATCAGACTAAGAATTCCCATTATTATGGCTCCTCAGGTTGCTGGCATCTGTATGCATGAAATTTAAACCATAATCAGAATAATATAAAGCAGTCATTGTAATTTGCATAAGAGGAAGAAAGTCGTTAAAAATGTTAACACACCTTTCTGACTGAAAGTGGCAGCTGAGTTTATAGGTTTCGATGGGGCGCTTCATTCCTCAGTGTCGTTATTATCATTTGTAAGGGTTATTGTTGTTTGTAAGGGTTCAGCAAGCCATCTATCATAGCTTTAAATTAGAACATTCTGAACATACAGGTGATTTTTTTTGGTGATAAACGTGTTGGAAAAAAAATTCTAAGATCTTGTTATTATACCCATATGCTATTAAAATGTACCTTATAAATGTGATGTGGAGGAGTAACCTAGCAGTTAGTGCATCAGAAGGCGTTTGACAAGGTTCCACATGAAAGACTAACTTGCTAGTTTGGATAAATCTCCAATTATCTTTAGGAAAGTTCCCAGAAGACCAGGGTCAAATCATAACACCTATTAAAAAGAATAATAAAGTATCATCAAATAACATATTTAATTTTAGACCTATTGCAAGTATTCTGCTGGTCACTAAGCTAGTGGAGGGAATGGTAAGTGCTGAACTAACTACCTATCTAGATAGGTTTAACCTATTGCACAATAACCAGTCAGGCTTTAGATCTGGTTTTAGCACAGAAACAGTCATGGCCTCACTATTAAACTATTTATACTCTCTTTTCAGTCAAGGTACCAGTGCTATGATTTTGCAGCTGGACCTAAGCTGCGCTTTTGACCTAGTAGATCATACCATTTTACTGAAAAGTCTAGAATCCATTGGTATTACAGGAAATGTTTGTAATTGGTTTCAGGGATTTCTAGGCAAACAATCTTATCGGGTATTCAAGGATGATAATTTTTCTTACAGTTGGAACATCTGTGGAGTACCTCAGGGTTCCTCCCTGTCTCCGACTCTATTTAATATTTACCTCACTTCATTGGGCAATTTGTTGCAAAACCTAAAGCTCAACTTTTATATTTACGCAGATGACATCATTGTCATGATTCCACTAACTTGCCTGTCATTTGATTTTATTAATTTTTTGGCTAACATTTTAAATCAAATTGAGCTCTGGATGATTGCTTCTAAATTAAACACTGAAAAAAACTAAATTTTTTCTCGCAACTCCCAATGAAAAGATAAAAGAAGATTCGATCCAAGTGAGCAGACGAGAATACAAAATTGAACAATCTATAAAAATACTAGGCGTAGCTATTGATAAACATTTGAATCTGGAAAAACACACTGATTTACTATTCAAGAAATGTATCTCGGTCCTATGGAAGCTTTGTACCATCAATAAATTTTTTGACAAACCTTCTTTTCGTCTATTGGTACAAACATCCATTCTGAGTATTTTGGATCATTATAATATTATATATTTAGTGGCTTATTAAAAAAAATACTTAAAAAATTAAGACTAATCCAGAACACTGCGGTTCGCCTTATCTTTGGTCTAAAGAAATGGGAACACATTACCCCTTACTATCAAAAACTTCACTGGTTGTCAGTGGAATCTAGAATTCTGTTCAAATTTTCCTGCATTAGTTACAAAGCAGTTTTTGGGATGCTACCTGATTATCTTGCCTCCCCAGTTTTCCAAGAATAGTTCCAACAGGAGTACTCGTAGAATAAACCTATTTAATTATCCTTCTTTTAAATCATGCCAATACAAGAAGTTCTTTGACAGAATTTTATCATTCCAGGCCGCTAAACTGAATACATGGCTTGGAAGTTTAATAATTGAGGCTACTTCCTATCTTGACTTTAGAAAATCACTAAAAACATGCCTGTTTGATATGTTTTCCTCTTAGTCATGTTACTATCAAATCTATTATGATTCTTAACAGCTTTTTACTTACTAATTGAGCTACTGTCTTAACTTTTATTGATTTTACCTGATGCATCCTTTTTACTGATTGTTTTTATATTGTATTAGATACTAAGGGGGTAATAATTTAAAAAAAAAAGTCTAAAAAGTGTCCTAAATGGCTACTTAGACGATCAAAAAACCTGATTGTCCAAGTACCTATAACCAAAGCTGTTTTTTAGACGTATCTAAAAACAGCTTAGGCCTTTCCCCTGCCACTAAACGCATAGAGAGAAAAGAGGTGTGTTTAGAGGAGGGGAAAGGGCGGGCAGTGGGTGGGAGGTGGGCCGACCTACACCTAGGTGTACAACAGGTATAACCAAAACAGTTACAGGTTGCCTAGTCGGCACTTAGACCTTTTTGACTTAGATGTAGTCAAACCAGGTCTAAGTGCCGAAAAAGGGGCCGCTGAGCTGATGGCCGCTGGCGTCATCAGTTCAGCGGCCCGGCAACCGACCTACCACAACTATCGCGGCAGGAGAGATGCCCTATCTCTCCTGCCGCGGGTCACGGCAGTTCCGGTAGAGGAGTGATGGCATCGCGGTAGGGGAGATGAGCCATCTCTCCTTCCGTGATGCATCACCCCCCCCACACACACACATACAACATCGGGGCAAGAGGGAGCCCAAGCCCTCTTGCCCCGCTGACTCCCCGACTCCCCGCTGATATCGGGGCAAGAGGGAGCCCAAGCCTTCTTGCCCCAAGGCGATCGTGCCCCCCCCTGCCGAGAACGAGCAGGCCAGGAGGGAGCCGAAGCCCTCCTGGCCCCGGCGACCACCCCCCCCCCGACTCGATTGGGCCAGGAGGGATCCCAAACCCTCCTGGCCCTGGCACCCCCCCCTGCCGCTACTTGATTGGGCCAGGAGGGAGTCCAAACCCTCCTGGTCCCGGCGACCCCCTACCCCCCCACTACAATACGGGCAGGAGGGATTCCAGGCCCTCCTGCCCTCGATGGAATCCCCTCCCCCAACGTCCTACCCCCCCCAGAACCCCCGATCGGCCCCCCAGCCAACCCGTGACCCCCCCGACCGACCCCCCACCCCCCTTCCTCGTACCTCTTTAACATTGGCCAGACAGACGGGTGCCAAACCCATCCGGCCGGCCGGCAGCCCACAGCAGAATGGGGCCGGATTGGCCCACCCCTCCCAAAGCCCCACCTACAGGTGGGGCCTAAGGCGCCTGGGCCAATCAGAATAGGCCCGGGAGCCTTAGGCCCCTCCTGTGGGCGGGGCCTTAGGCACATGGCCCGGGTTAGGTAACAAAGACCTCAGGAACAGAACAGGTTCCTTCATTACCACAGACACATTGTTTAATGCAGATGGGTTTTTGTTTGTGTGAAGACTATATAAAATGTTTAGATCACTGGCATCAAGCATATTTATTTTTAGTAACGGAGGCCTTTGCCCCATAGCCTGCTTGCCCCAGGGCCAGACACTTTAGTGCTCATTTTCAAAGCACATGACATACAAAGTTACAAGGAGGGCCATTTTTGATAGGCGAGAAACATCCATTTTTGAACGGGATGTCCAAATAATTTTTTTCCAAAAATTGCCTATTTGGACATCTTGGCTGCCAAAATGGCTAGACTGCCAGGATGTCTAATTTTATTTGCCATTTGAAAACATCCAAGTTAGAAACATCAACTTTCAAGTTTATTGTATATTTGATTAATCGCTTATTCAAATTTCTAAGCGATGAACATATCATTAAAATTACATACAATTAAGAGGGCAGCAAAACAAGCAGAAACTAAATAAACGTAACATGTTAAAGACTAACAGTACAAACATGTAAAAACGAGGGGAAAGGATAGGTAGAGAAATACAAATTGCTGATAGAAAAGAAGACAATTATGGTAAAAAAAACAATAGGGGGAAATAAACAATGAACCTTAAAGAGGTAATGGAAATGAAATGAAACTCCTAGTCAAGTTTTTTAAGTATCAAAAGCATCTTTGAAAAGAAAGCTTTTTAGTTTGCTCTTAAATTTATCTAAATTGTTTTCTTCTCTTAAGTAAATGGGGAGGGAGTTCCATTTTTGAGGAGCTGTAAGAGAAAAAAATAAAATGCCGCTGCGTATTAATAATTTTAAGTGATGGAATAACTAATAAATGTTGATCAATAGACCTCAGCACCATTTAGACATAGGAGGGGCCACTATTCTAATGGACTGGCGACACAGACATGCCAACAGAGCAGTGGGGCACCTTAGACTACAATGATGTGAACATCTCATAAAGGGTACCAGATATACTGTACATCTCGCCATATACCCCTTATAAATTTAGACCGAGCCCTCCAAAAGTACAATATAAACAATAAAGATAGTAAGTGAGACCCACTGGAACAACTCCAAAATAACAAAAAGATCCCACTTTTCAAAGCATAAGGTGTAAAAAAAGGGAAGGAAAAGGATCTCTGAAACCTGCTTGGTGATAGGGAATGAACCTCAGCCAACTCTGACAAGATTCCACGTTTCATTCATTGATCCTGAAAAACCTCACCCTACCTTTATTATTCTATTTCTTTTATATTTATTATGATTCTTTCTTCCTTCAACATGAAGCCATAAGATTGAATGCTGCCGAATAAACATGCAGCAGCCTATATGAACCCTTGAGAAAGCCAGCAATTCTAGAGAAATGGGTCCCGTCAGGGTGCAGCTGCCTGCAACATTTGAGATAAGTAAATTTGAAGATACATTGAACAGTAATTAAAACTAATATAGTTTTAAGAGAAGACTCAGTGGAGAAGATTTTATAAAAATTAATATTAAAAACTACCCCAAAACCTACCCTTCTGTCTCCCACCCCAATAGCCCTTATGGCCCTGTCTCCCACCCCAGTAGCACCCATAAGGCAGTATAGTAGGATTTTGATGGGCTCAAACTTTCCACCATAAATTTTGTGGTTAGAGTGGCTTATGAGTCTAGCTCCTCCTCTCTATGGTTCACTAGCTCTGGCTACCTAAGACACCTGTGTGGAATTCTACTTGGCTTCCCTATACTAGATGCTGCTGGTCTGGCACCTCTCATCGCTCTCCCTTACCCCTCCCCCCTTGATCCTTGATATCAACCCCCACCAAATTTACAATTGCTGCATCTTACTGGTTTCTCCTTCCAGCCCCAAGGAGCCAGGTATTGCTTTCTGCTCCCCCCCCCTCCCCCAAGCACTGGAAACTTCCACTTTCACAGCAGTCTCAGCCTCAGCAATGAAAGTGGTTGGTCTCAGTTGTATAAGAAGCCCTTCTCTGTCCTACAAATTCCGGCCTTAAATGGGAACAAGAATTTGTAGGACAGAGAAGGGTTTCCGTTTGAATCTTATCTTTACGAACTTAGATTTTCATCTGAGACAGAAATAAAATAAAAAATAAAGAGAAGGAATGCAGATAATGAATGATGAAATGTGTGTTTGCTTGTCGACTATCGAGTCACATTTAGAGTTAATTAGCACTTAGAAACAAACTCATCCATCACATTGATTAGCAATTCTATTCTATCTACTTTAGGCCCCCCTTTTATCAAGCCATGTTAGGGTTTTTTTTTATCGCTGGCCACTGTGGTAAACACTCTGATGCTCATAGTAATTCTATGAGCGTTGGAACTTTTACCACCATGGCTGTCAATAAAAAAGTCTATTGTGGCTTCATAAAAGGGGTGGGGGGGATAATTTTTTTTTTTGGTTTTGCAATTTTATAATTTCAATTATAATGTGCCTCAAAAAATATTTGCTCTGTTTAGTGTGCCGGAGCTAAAAAATCATTTAGAGACACTGGTTTAATGGTACCCTCTCTAAAACATCGGAGGTGACCAGTGGAGTGCCGCAGGGCTCGGTCCTGGGTCCACTCCTTTTCAACATATTCATAGGGGATCTGACTCAAGGACTTCAAGGTAAAATAACACTATTCGCCGATGATGCCAAACTATGTAATATAGTAAGTGAATGCAGTTTACAGAATTATATGGCGCAGGACCTGCTTACATTGGAAAGTTGGTTCTCAACCTGGCAGCTAGGCTTCAATGCTAAGAAATGTAAGGTCATGCACCTCGGAAGCGGAAATCCATGCAGGACGTACTTCTTGAATGGAGAAACTTTAACTAGGACTTCAGCAGAACGAGATTGAGTAATCATCAGTGCAGACATGAAAACTGCCAATCAAGTGGAGAAAGTTTCATCTAAGGCAAGGCAGATATTGGGTTGTATCAATAGAAGTTTCGTCAGCCAAAAGCCTGAAGTCATAATGCCGTTGTACAGGGCCATGGTGAGACCTCATCTGGAGTACTGTGTGCAATTCTGGAGGCCACATTACAGTAAAGATGTACGCAGAATTGAATCGGTTCAGCGGACAGCCACCAGGATGATCTCGGGGCTCAAGGGTCTCTCGTATGAAGAGAGACTGAGCAAATTGCAGCTCTACACTCTCGAGGAACGTAGGGAGAGGGTGGACATGATCGAAACATTTAAATACCTCATGGGATGTGTCGAAGTGGAAGATGATATTTTCTTTCTCAAGGGACCCTCGGCCACAAGAGGGCACCCGCTCAAACTCAGGGGCGGAAAATTTCATGGCGACACCAGAAAGTATTTCTTCACAGAGAGAGTGGTTGATCATTGGAACAAGCTTCCAGTGCAGGTGATCGAGGCAGACAGTGTGCCAGACTTTAAGAATAAATGGGATACCCATGTGGGATCCCTACGAGGGTCAAGATAAGAAAATTGGGTCATTAGGGCATAGACAGGGGGTGGGTAAGCAGAGTGGGCAGGCTTGATGGGCTATAGCCCTTTTCTGCCGTCATCTTCTATGTTTCTATGTTTATCCCAATGATTTTGTACTATCTGTCTTGTCCCTTCTTCTCAATTGCATTTGCCCCCTCAGCTACTTATTGCGTCTTTATTAGCATCATGTTTGTGTTATTTGGATGTGGTGTTTTATTTGTATTGTGCTGATATTGTGTTATACGATAGTTCTTCCATATTATCTATCATGGTATAATTTGTGTTCCACTGATATTTATCATATTCCTATTAAATGATTATTTTACAATGCTGATAAATGTTGATCATTCTCATACTGTGTATCATGTTACTACTATTTCTATAATTTAATTTGTCATCTCCGAGGTTATCTCATTGATCGTACGTATGTTTGCGTTTGATTGTTTTGCTATTATTAAGCTGTTAACAAAATTGTAAGTTTTATGTCAAACTGTACCTTAAATGTACATTGTCTTAGGTGAATCTCTTCATAAAGGCAGCTAATAAATCCTATAAATAATCAAAGATATTCAGCACTTCTGGTTATACATATGGTGGTACTAAGAATGTATAACATCCTTCTAATCAACCCTTTTGCTTGCAAAACAAGACTACTATACCGGCTTGATTCTCACGGATCCAACCCTCACTGTTTCTTCTTTATGCTCAACTCTGAAACTGAAGAACATCCAAACAGCAAGAGTGTGTGTTCAAGGCAGGAATACAGTGAGCATAAAAACCAGACGTTAGCTTCCCATTTCAGAAGTGGAATGCATGTTTATTTATTAAAAAATTTATATACCACTTAAAAAGTCTAGGCAGTTTACAATTAACCTACAAAATAATTTTTTAAAAAAACCCAAAAAACGTACATCATCTATCTAACAAAATTGTTGTGACCCACCCTGCTGATCATATTCATATCCTCTACATAAGTGCACCAGTAAATAACTGTATCCTCTAAAGAGTAAGAAAATCTCTAATCTTACATTAACTACTGTTAATAGGCAATTCATTCACATAAACACTTCTTACATAGGTGCGCTGACCTAACAATGTATTCCATAATTTTACTCCAAAAAAGATGGACATCAGGATGTCCAGGTTCAGAAAAGTGTTCTTACTGAGCAGTGCTTCATTGGAAGGATTAGAGAAGGTCACCGCCTTCATCCCCCAATGGATGGTATATATTCTCCTCAAAAGTGAAACATAGAAATCTCTATGCCAGCTTTGGAAGAAATAAATGTCTACACTGACATTTCATAACTTAAAGGTTCATATGCTGCCATAGAGATATTTATGTTCTTGTTTTGCTCGGTTGATATTTTAGATCTTTATTTTTCTAAAATGAATGTTCATGATGCATGTCACCAGCAAATGAGTGTCCATATCACCATGTATTTTAGAGCAAGTTCTATGTCAGCAAATCCTGTTCTAAGATACTAGCGAAACTAGAATCTAGTTTTAGAGAAAACCTAAGAGAAGCACTGATAGATTGCAGAATGTTGGTGCAAAAATAATTTTTAAGATATTCTAACAGAACATATTTCTTAAGAAAAAAACGGACAAAATGAAAAACATGAACCACATCAGTAGCTTGACATTTCTTAAGGGCTAAAAGAGTACAAGACAGGAAAAACCACCTAGCTCTAGCTAGCCCCTCTGCTTAAGCTTTCTACAAATAAGCAGTGTCTGCTAGGGCTGGATGGTGATTAATATATTTGTGTCTCTAAGCAAGAATTGAATGGCCCATTAAAGACTCAGCACATAAATGAGTACTCTGTACAACATGTATACAAAAAAAAAAATATCTTATATATCTAACAAATGAAGTCAAAGACAAAAAAATTAAGGCAGAAAGATATAGAAACTTCCCCCAGGGGAGATCTGGGAAATTACAGACCGGTAAGCCTGACTTCAGTACTGGGCAAAATGGTGCAAACAATTATAAAAAACAAAATTGTGGAATACGTAGACAAACATGATTTAATGAGACAGTCAGCATGGGTTCAGCTGAGGGAGATCTTGCTTCACCAATTTTTCTTGACTTTTTTTGAAGGTGTGAATAAACATGTGGTAAAGGTGAGCCAGTTGATGTAGTGTATCTAGATTTTGACAAAGTTTCTCATGAGAGGCTCCTGAGAAAATTAAAGAGTCATGGGATAACTGGCAAAGTTCAGTTGTGGATTAGGAATTGGTTATTGGATAGAAAACAGAGGGTAGGGTTAAATAGTCAATTTTCTCAATGAAAGACAGTAAACAGTGGTGTGCCTCAGGGATCTGTACTGGGACAGGTGTTATTTAACTTATTTATAAATGATCTGGAAATTGGGATGACGAGTGAAGTGATTCAATTTGCAGATGACACTAAACCGTTCAAAGTTGTTAAAACGCATGCAGATTGTGAAAAATTGTAGGCAGGCCTTAGGAAAATTGAAGACTGGGTGTCCACGTGGCAGATGAAATTTAATGTGGACAAATGCAAAGTGATGCACATTGGGAAGAATAACCCAAATCACAGTTACCAGATGCTAGGGTCAACCATCGGGGTTAGCGCCCAAGAAAAGGATCTGGGTGTCATTACATTACATTAGGGACTTCTATTCCGCCTATACCTTGCAGTTCAAGGCAGATTACAAAAGAGCTAACTGGACATTTCCAGTGAAGTTACAACAGTTTTGGGTTTTGTTTTTTTGGGGGGTTTTTTTTGGTTACAAGGGAGGAGAGATACCTGGATTAATTCTGGAAGAACTTGCAAATTGGATATTAAATTGTAGATAATACGATGAAACCTTTTGAACAATGTGCAGCAGCAGCCAAAAAACCCTCCAAGATGCTAGGAATTATTATTATTTTTTATGAAAATACATTGTAATCATCATAATTATTACATTAAACAATTTTTATCCCCTTCTTATCCTAATTACAAACAATAAAATTATATATTATACTATCAATATAATAAAAAAGAATTAATTTTACTCTTCCAAATAAATATTCCACCACCCCCCTCCACCCTCCCTGGATGTGTAAAGGAATCTAATGGAAATTAAAAAAAAGAGAATCATAATTTTAAGTATAAAGTAATAAAATTAGTCAATGGACTCCATACCTCATTAAAGGGCTTGCTAGTACCTAAACGTTCTGCCATTATCCTTTCATATTTATACGTTGTACACACAGTTGCCCACCAAAAATTGAAATTAATACTATCATGGTTTTTCCAATTGTATGTAATCATTTGAACCCCTATTCCTGTCAAAATCATTAAAAGGCAACTTTTATTTTTATCTAAAGTGGGTTTAACATGGAGAATCGTTCCGCATATTATCACCTCATATGTCAAGGGGATAGATGCTTCAAGAATAAGATTAATTTGTCCCCAAATTGACTTCCAAAAACTAAGTATCAATGGACAAAAATATATCAGATGATCCCTATATCAATATGACAATGCCAACATCTATTAGATTTAGAATTATCTATTCTATTTAACCGAACTGGGGTCCAGAAAATCTTATGCAATAAAAATAACCATGTTTGTCTCATAGATGCTGACATTGTACATTTCAACCTTCAAGTCCAAATTCGTGGCCAACGAGATACAGAAATATACTGTTTTATCTCAAAACTCCAAATTTCTCTAAGACTATTTTTTGGCTTCTTATTTAAAAATCCAGAAATCAATTTGTACCACTGGGCAGCCTGATGTCCAACTAAATCTGTTTGGTAGCAAAGGATGCTAGTAATTATTTAAAAAAAAGGGATGGTTAAGAAGACTAAGAATGTTATAATGCCTCTATAGCACTCCATGGTGCAACCTCACCTGGAATATTGCGTCAAATTCTGGTCTCCTTATCTCAAGAAAGATATAGCAGCAATGGAAAAGGTTCAAGGAAAAGTGACCAAGATGATAAAGGGGATGGAACTCCACTCACATGAAGAAAAACTAAAAAGGTTAGGGCTCTTCAGCTTGGAAAAGAGACGACTGAGGGGAGATATGATTGAAGTCTACAAATCCTGAGTGGATCGATTTTTCACTCCATCAAAAAATACAAAGACTAAGGGACATTTAATGAAATTACAGGGAAATACTTTTAAAACCAATAGGAGGAAATATTTTTTCAATAAGAGAATAGTTAAGCTCTGGAATGCATTGCCAGAGGTTGTGGTAAGAGCAGATAGCGTAGCTGGTTTTAAGAAAGGTGTGGAAAACTTCCTTGAGGAAAAGTCCTTAGTCTGTTATTGAGAAAGACATGGGGGAAGCCATTGCTTGCCCATGATCAATAGCATGAAATGTTGCTACTCTTTGGGTTTTTGCCAGGATTGGCCACTTTGAGAACGGGCTACTGGGCTTGATGGACCATTGGTCTGACCCAGTAAGGCTATTCTTATGTTCTAAAGTGAAGGTGATGTCAACTACACCTCCTAGTTGAGTCATCTTGCTCTGATTCTGCTCTTTTAACTTTTCTCTTTAATCAGGCACCATTGTTTAACTGAAAGGCAACTAAACAATAGAGCAGTTTCTAACTGCCTAAATGAAAATAATTTTGCAAAAAATGTGCTCTATAGGGCTACTTTTTCTAGTTAAACTTAAACTAATGTTAAACACTAAATAGAGACTTTCTTCAGCTGCTATCTGTGCCCTAATATGATCTTATTTTATACTCTGAAATGCAACCTAAAATACTATCCTAAACTAAAACACGTTTATTTAAAACCCTCATAGAAACTCTAAAGGCTACACTATTGTCTAAACTGACTTTGCAGAGTACTAAACTAAAAAAGTAAATGAGAAGTACAATGAAATAACCTACTAAAGCCCAAGTTTACCTTTTTTTCAAATTTGAATGCCAGCAGGTAAGATATTCCAAAATGGAGTTTTGTTCCCCTTATCACAGTGTCTCTCAAACTTTCCCGAGCTGGAGCACACTAAAGGTAGTGGCCACGGCTCAAGGCACCCAGAAGTGCACGGATGTTGCTTTGATGACATCACGCGCATGCACAGAGGCCCTCCAGACAGGCCCTGAAATGCCAGTAGGGCGTGCCAACCACAGACCTCCCAAGCTCCACCCTAGACCCACCCAAGCTCTTCCCCAGATCCTGCCCCCTTTACTAATTGTAATGCAATTTTTTCCATTCATTTTTCATATGCACACAATATACACAGCAGATATAAATTCTCAAAACTGATACATTTCATTTGAAAATAAAATCATTTTCCCTACCTTTGTTGTCTGACTTTATTTTTCTGTGCTTTTAACTATGGTTTCAAGTGCCTTCTTATCCATTGACTGTTGTTTTTCTGTCTTCACTTTCTACTTTGCATCCATCTTTAGCATTAAGTTAGCATTCAATTTTTCAATCTGTCTGCTTTCTTCTCAAAATCTACTTTTCCATGTCTTCCCTTCCTATCTGTCTCTCCTTTTTTCCCTATTTCCATGGTCTGACATCTCTCTCCTCCCCGCCCCCCGCCTCCCTCAGTGGTCCGACATCTCTATCTTTCCTTTCCCACCTTTCAGGTCTGGCATCTCCCTCCTCTTCCTTCCCATAACCTGGTAACTCTCTCTACTACTACTACTATTATTATTTCTATAACACTACCAGACTCCCCTCCTTCTCTTCCATTGCCTAGTCTGATATCTCTCCTTTCCTTTAGTCATCTCTCCTCCCCTCCCCCCAGTGTAACATTTCTCTTTCCCTTCTGCACCCTGCAGTCCATCTCCCTTCCTTTCCTCCTTCCTGGCCCTCTCTCAGTCCAACATTTCTTCCTCCTTTACACCAGTATAACATTTTTTTCTCTCTTTCTCCTGCATGCTTCTCCTCTGGTCCTCCTTCCCTCTCCTAACCAACATCTCTCTCTCACCCTGCATGAGTCCAACTTTTCATTCTCTGCCCTCTCCCCCATCCCCCCAAGTGTGACATTTCTCCTTCCCTCCTTTCTGTCTTCCCCATCCATCTCGCCCTCTCCATGAATCCAACCCTTTCTGAATCTTCCACACTTTCTCTCTCTCTCCTTGCCTCTTCCCTTGAGTGACAACCTTCCTTCCCACTCCCTAACCCAAGTTCTCTCCGCATGCACCATTTCTCCCTCTCCTCCACCCCATGTCCATGTCTCCCTCTCATCACTCCCACTCCTCCTGTAAAAATTATCCTTCCTTCCCTCCCCCCAACCCCAACTCACAGCTAATATGCTCTCTCCCCATCCACCATCTCACCCTCCCTTCCAGTGTGTAGCATCTTTCCTTTCATTCCCCTTCTGCAAGGTCCAGCAGCACCTCTTCTCCCTTACCTTTCCATGCCCCTTGTCCAGCAATACCTCTTCCTCTCCCCCTGTCCAGTAGTATCCCTTCTCCCTTCCCTTTCCCTCCTCCCCTGCCAAGCAGTACGTCTCCTATCTAGCGGCAGCTTAGTGTGCTTTCAAAAGAAGAAGTAGCACCATTGTAATGGGCCGACCTAGCAAAGGCCTCGAGGCTGTTGATGAAAACCACATCTAAATTAATCCTCGCAGCAGCTCTGTGGCCAAGTTAAAAGCACATTGAGTTGCCGGTGCTGTTTCGGGGGTGCGGAGAAGACTTGGAAGACAGCTGTCTGGCTCTTCTCTTCCTCCTCTGTGAGCCGTGGCACAATTGGAATCTGGAGGCACACTAGTGTGCTGTAGCACACAGTTTGCGATGCACTGTCTTAGCAGATGCTCATTTTTAATTTGGACTTTTTTTTTATAATGGCAAAATAATTAGACGTTTACCTGGCAAAACACTTAGGGCTCCTTTTACTAAGGTGCACTAGCGTTTTTAGCACACACAGAAAATTACCGCGTGCTATATGGCGCACTACTTGGCTAGAACTAATGCCAGCTTAATGCTGGCGTTAAGGTCTAGCAAGCGTGGCAATTTAGCTCATGATATTCCGCACGTTAATGCCCTAACGCGGCTTAGTAAAAGGAGCCCTTAGTTGGGCCAGTTTTGAAAACAAAAGATAGATGTCTATTTGAACAATATGGGGCTCATAATAAAAAAAACATCCAAAAAGTGGCCTAAATTGGTACTTGGATGATCAAAAAGCTAGATCGTCCAAGTACCAATAATCAAAACTGGTTTTAGATGTATCTAAAACCAACTTAGGCCTTTATCCTGCCTCTAAATGTCTTGAGCAAAAGAGGCATTTTTAGAGGAGGGGAAAGGGTGGGAGGTGGGCGGGATGTGGGCCGACCTAGACTTAGTCGTACAGCAAGTATAACCAAAAACTTTGACAGGTTTCCCAGTCGGAACTTATACATTTTGACTTAGACCAAGTCAAAACAGGTATAAGTTCATAAATAGGGTCAGCTGAGCTGATTGCGGCTGCCGCAATCAGTTCAGCAGCCCCGGCAAACCTGCCCATCCCCCACTGCAATGATCATGGCAGGAGAGATGGCTCATTTCCCCTGCCGAGATCGTGATCCCCAACTGAATTGCCGTGAACCGTGGCAGGAGAGATACCCAATCTCTCCTACTGCAATTCGCGGCAGTTCGGGCTGAGAATTGCAATCGTGGCAGGAGAGATGCCCAATCTCTCCTGCCGTGATGGCGATCAATCCCCCACCCCCGAACCCCAACAATACCGGCAGGAGGGAGCCCAACCCCCTCCTGCCGAGGTGCAAGCCCCCACCCCGCGACCCCCCCACCCTTCCTAAAATACTGACAGGAGGAATCCCAAGCCCTCCTGCCGAGGTGACCCCCCACCTCCCTAAAATAAGGGCAGGAGGGATCCCAGGCCCTTCTGCCCATGGTTTCGGGGGGGGGGGGGTCATCACGGGGAGGGGGTGCATCGTAGGCAGGAGGAGTTCGGCAGGAGGGGTTGGGCTCCATCCTGCCGGTATTGTGTCAGGGTTAGGGGGTGGGGTGGATCGCGGTCGTGGCAGGGGATATTGGGCATCTCTCCTGCCACGATTTGTGGCAGTTCGGGGGGATGAGGGATGGATTCTGTAACTGGTGTTATTTTTGACAGACGCCGGTTACAGAATCCAGCTTTTAGGTGAAGGACTGGCCCCTCCTTCGCTTAAAAGGTCTTGTTTTGGGCGTTTGGGACTTGGGCTATTTTTTGGTTGATAATGTGTTCTAAGGTTAGACGTAGTGGTTGTCTGGGCGATTAAACTGCTGAACATAGAAGTAGGCCATTCTAAAAAAAAACAACCAAAAATCATTTTAGACGTTTTTTTGAGAATGGACATTTTCCCTGCTGCTACTTTCAGCGTTTAGGGCCTTAGGCCAAAAGGGGACTTAGACATTTTTTTTATTATGCCCCTCCATGTATAGCTGGGCTATACAGTGTTCCCCCAGTTGTTTGTGGTCGGCAGTTCTTGGTCCTGGTCATTCGTGAACCACCAACAAGAAGAGGGCAGCGGGAGAGGCAAAAGAGAACAGCCAGAGCACCGCAAGTGCAGGAAATCACTCACGGTATGCTCCGACCCCCTCTTCCTGCACTAAGTCGGCCCTTATCCAATTAGGAGCTGCTTTGACACGCAGCTCCTGATTCGATAAGGCCCGACTTCAGGCAGGAAGAGGCGGTCGGAACATACCGCGAGTGATTTCCTGCACTTGCGGTGCTCCAGCTGCTCTCCTGCTGCCCTGTCCCGCTGCCCTCTTCAGGCTCCCCCATGAAAAACCGTATTTGCGGTTTTTTGAGATTCGCGGGGGTTCCTGGAACAGAACCTCCGCAAATCTTGGGGGAGCACTGCATATAAAAAAAGAGACATCTTGCGGATTCAAAAATTGACATTTAATTTACCTGAGTTTTGGACATTTTTCTCAAAACATCCACAGTTGGACTTAGACGTCCTATCGAAAAATGCCCCTCCATGCCTTTATTTCTAACTATGAATCTACATCCATGCATAGCAATGTATTCACCCCCAATATTATATTCATATGACTAAAAGTAAAAGTTATATTACCCTCATTGAATAAATTCAAGCCAAAGCAGTTTACAATAACATATATTTATTTATTGCAATAGGAGCTTAGCAATGAACAACATGAGATTACTGAAATTCAGTGTCAAGGTTTATTTGCTCTCATCAAACACATCTTGATAGATTTTAAGCACACTTCTTATCTGTTCCCTATTTCAAAAGAATGCCATTGATGTCACATAAATATTCCATGGCTTCAATTAATAGGAAAATAATAGCTTATTAAAGATTGCTGTTAACTGGAGGGGAAGCAGGAAAAAATGTACATGAATGTGAAATAGGTTAACAACTATTGTTCTGAACTCTTTTGCGTTAATTAAAATTGACTTCACAATGAAACTGATTGTTCTGGAATGATTATAGTCAACTTCAAGAAACTATTGTATTATAAACTTATAAAATCAAACTGAAACATAGTAATTTTGTTCTTCCATTCTGATTCCAGAAATTTCAACTTCCACCATAAGAAGCATGGTGTCATATGAAAATACAAACTAAAAGGACATTTCTTTAACAGAGCACCTACAATAAGACATTTGGAGAACAGCAGTTAAGTGTCTATTCTATAAAGGAAAGTAGGTGCTTACTTTCTTTTATAGAATACTAGTATAACCAGGCATGTAAACACCTAGAAGTCAGGCATAAACACTTACCCTAAATTCTGTTTATAGCATCATATGTTGTGTGTACAAATCGGTGCACACAGCTGACACAACTTAATTGTTTAACAAGACCAATCAGTGCTGATAACACTGTCAACAAGCATTTTGCTACTAGAGTTCTGTCACCTGTACTAGAGAATGACACGGTGACAAAATTCATCACCGTTCCCGTCCCCGCGGATAACCAAGGGAAATAATCCCATGTCATTTTTTAGTGTCTATTTCAACCTCGGTCCTTCTACACCAGCATTCTTCAAAGCAAAGCTTGTGGGTCAGTGGCTGTGCTTATGTGAGCCAAGGATAATGAAGCCATTGTGACATCACTGATGTGATTGGTTCTTAGGCACTGGTGGAATGAGGCATTATGGCATCACAATATCTGCTCTGGATACCAGAGACTGTCATTCTGTAGTGTCTGTTTCAACCTCAGTCCTTCTACACTAGCATTCTTCAAAGCAAAGCTTGAGGGTCAGTGGTTGTGCCCAATTATACTCTGATTCTTCCCTCTCTCCTTAAAAAATGACATGAAGATGGTTTCCCGCGGTTATCCACGGGGACAGGAACGGTGATGAATTTTGTCACCATGTCATTCTCTAACCTGTACCTTAACAAAGGCCACATGCTGACTCTAAATCTGAAAACAGTTTTCGTCTATCATATCCTGTTTTTAAGTTATGCATCAGTTTGTGTTTATATAATTTTCGGCAATAATGTTACTGTGAAGCATTTGGTATTTTATTGTTTCTGTAACACAATATTGCATTTTAGGACAGCTCATCGATCACATATACCATAATTTGAAAGTTTATACTAAAAAAGTGATTGTGCTGTCTTTTCTACCTGTAAATTTTTATATTTTGTTTGTTTTTGTCTAAGATATTATAATTATTATGAACAGACGAGGTTGTGTTAACCATCCTGATAATTTCTGTTATGTCTGCGGACAATTTACTGCACAAGATCAGTGAATAAATAAAAAATTGTGTATCCTGACTGCCCATCAGCAATTAAACCCATTCCTCATGACTCGGAGAATCCAGTTCCAATTCCTCCTTTCACATGTGCCAAAAGTTCAGATGAAGAATGTGCCTCTGCTGCTCTGGAGGTGTTGTATGAACCTGAAGTGGATGAAAAACAACCTCACCTGCTAACTCAAGAAGATCTTAATGATCTGGTTAAAGACTTGGCACTGTCAAAGGAGAAAGAATAATTGTTGGGTTCAAGGCTGAAGCAATGGAATCTTTTAAGGCAGGACACCAAAATATCTTTTTTCCGTGATCATCAACCATCTTGGCTTTCTTTGACCAAATGGAAGGAAACATTTCTTTCTGTATTGATATTAATGGTCTCGCTATCAGCTAATGGGTGCCAGAATGTTACAAAACATGCTATTTATCCCTGTTGAGGAAGATCATTTATCTATCTCCAGGTTGCATAAAAAATTGATTCAGCACTTGCCTCCTAAAGACTTTACTGGGATCTTAGATAGATGGGCTTTGGATTTAGGAAAAAAGTTGACTGCTTCTGAATTCCAGTATCAATTGCACCTTATTCCTATCTGGGTGGAGTCCGCGGAATTACGAGAGTGTCAGTTTAGGGTGCTATATCGGGCTTACGTTTTGCAATACCAACTTTTTTTGATGGGAAAGATTTCTTCTGATTGTTGTGATCGATGTAGGGGTGCTTCTAACTCCTTTATCCATGTTTTGTGGAGCTGTCCCAAGATAGCGGAGTTTTGGGGACTGGTGGTGGGCTATTTGGGTACAGTCTTGCACCAAAATATTAGTTTACACCCCTGGGGAATTCTTTTAGGACAGTTGGCGGTGCTGCATATTCAGGGGAAAGGCGCTAGACTTTGGTTTGTGAAGGCTTATATATTGGGCAAGAAATGCATACTGCAACACTGGACCCAGAATGTGGTACCTTCCTTCTGGCCCTGGAGGAACCATTTGCATGAATTATTGCTTTTGGAATTTAGGACTTTAAGATTCACCTTTAAAAACTCTAAACATTTCTGCTCAGTGTGGGGGCCCTACATTCTTACTTTGTCTCCCAGAGTGCACAGCTATTTTTTCATCCAGCTTGGAGCTACCCTTTCAGGTCTTGATTACCAGATGGGGTATTGGCTGGTCTGTTTTACTCCTACTCCTGCTTACCTGTAGGGAATGTCAAGTAGATCAATAGGGGACTTAAGGCTCAATGCTCCAAAAAGAGTGATTAAAGAGGATATGGCAAATTCAACACAAAATCATTCATATCAAATCAAAATCAATTGTCTAGAATTTTATCAACTTATATTGAAACTTATGCTCAGAGACATGAAGGCAACACACAAGGGGCGAACCCCAAGGCTATCCTCACCACCCAATCATTGCATGTTCAAGATAGTTTTGTTGATATCAAAAATAATGTGTACCCATAATCTACCACATTCTTATGAGATTAAAAGATTGAAAAAAATGCAAAATAACAAACCTATCTCAGGTTGTAGGTTCCGACGTGGCATGTTTCGATCCTGCGTCAGGGAACCGAAGGATAATTTGAAAAAGATATAATTTGGAAGTGTAGTCTCAGAAAATGTTGCCAAGCTTTCTAAAATGTAACCCACAGGTTACAAATCGTTATAAATGCTGGCTTTTCTTAATTATGATAGGAATAGCCATGCAGATGATAACACGTAATTGGAAGAACTATGATCGACTTAACTTTCCTTTCTGGTAGGCGAACTTATGCTCCAGTTACAAATATGAAAAAAATGAATGCTGAATTCTTGGGGCATAGTAATGTATTTAATTTGGTGTGGGGCCCATTGGTATCTTTTATGCTTCTATATAATTGTCATTTCTCTTTAATTTTTGTTTGATTTCCATACACATCCAGGGTGGGAATGCACTACTATTTAATTAAAACTAGGTTATTGGAAGATTATATGCATTGGTATTTTTGTTTAATTAAAGGGGGGAAGTGATTGCTTTTTAATATTTATAATTTCAAAGTGCTTTTCTTGATTGTTATATGTTCAGTTACATGTGTATTGCACTGTCAATATTTGAAAATCAATAAAGTTAAAAAAAAAAAAAAGAAAGTCATTTTGCTGGTCTGAACAAGTTTTAGATTCACAGACGTCTTCAGTAAAGCTAAATTCTCAGAAAGCAAAAATTTTTTTGGTGTATACGTAAATATATTACTTTTAAGCAATTCTGGGATGTTTCCATACAAAAACTGATGGCAAATCATCAATGCTTTATACTGTACTCTGAAGGCGACTGGAAGCCAATGCAATTTTTGGAGATATGGTGAGATATGATCATATTTAGACAAACCTGTAATCAAACGTGGTGCTGCATTTTGTATGACCTGCAGTGCTCTGCATCTTGCTTTTGTTATTCCAAGGTACAGAGCATTGCAGTAATCAAGTCTCATCAAGACCATGGCCTGAACAACCGTTTGAAAATCATATGGTGCTAACATTAGTTTTAATCGGTATAACAAGTGCATTTGTGCAAAGCATGCCTGTATGGTCTTAGTTACTTGGAACTTCATTGTTAAGCCAGAATCAAGCCTTACCACTAGTATGGTCAACGACTCGTGAACCAAAAGAACATCATCAATAACTTTTACCTCTGTAGGCCACTGATAAGAACACAAGAACATAAGAACTGCCATCTCCGGATCAGACCCATGGTCCATCGAGTCCGGCGATCCGCACACGCGGAGGCCCAGTCAGGTATACACCTGATGTAGTTTTAATCACCCATATCCCTCTATGCCTCTCGTAAGGAGATGTGCATCTAATTTGCCTTTGAATCCTAGCACAGTGGATTCCTTAATAACCTCCTTTGGAAGAGCATTCCAGGCGTCCACCACTCGCTGCGTGAAGCAGAACTTCCTGACATTTGTCCTGGACTTGTCCCCCCTTAGCTTCAAACCATGTCCTCTTGTCCGTGTCGCGTTGGACAATGTAAATAATTTGTTTTTCTGCTCTATTTTATCGATGTCTTTCAGTATTTTGAACGTCTCGATCATGTCCCCTCGCAGCCTCCTCTTCTCAAGGGAGAACAGTCCCAGTTTCTTGAGTCGTTCCTCATATTCCAAGTTCTCCATACCTCTTATTAGCTTTGTTGCTCGTCTCTGCACCCTCTCCAGCAGTTTTATATCCTTCTTTAGGTTGGGAGACCAATGTTGGACACAGTATTCCAAGTGTGGTCTGACCATTGCTCTATAAAGCGGCATTATGACTTTCTCCGATCTACTCGTGATTCCTTTCTTTATCATGCCTAACATTCTGTTTGCTTTCCTACAAGCATTATTTCAGTTTTGTCTACATTTAGTTTCAAACCTTGTTCTCCCATCCACTCCTCAATTTATACAGTCAATAATTGTTCATAACACACAAGGCGTTTCTCTGGAGCCTGTATCATCATTGGTCTGTAAAAAGATAGTAATCATTCATACAGGATTCTTTTTATATATTTTTCTATTTCTTCAGTATGTCTTAATTTTCATAAGAGGTCCACAACAATAAACAACAAAAAGTAAAATTGAGATGTCAGCCAAAACCTATATAAAAACATAAGAACATGAGAATTGCCGCTGCTGGGTCAGACCAGTGATCCATCGTGCCCAGCAGTCCGCTCACGCGGCGGCCCTCCGGTCAAAGACCAGCACACTGAGACTAGCCCTACCTGCATACGTTCCGATACAACAAGAACTTGTCTAACTGTCTTGAATCCCTGGAGGGTGTTTTCTCCTATGACAGACTTCGAAAGAGCATTCCAGTTTTCTACCACTCTCTGGGTGAAGAAGAATTCTATGAGCATCAGGAGTAGCGCGGAGCATTCAGTGCAGCTCCCTGTGCTAATAACTGTTATCGTGGTTTAGTAAAAGAGGGGGTTAATTAGTAAATTGGCTTCAACTAAGAACTTTAACATGCTTATAATTGAAAAAAAATAATAATTGGGTGATAGGCACCTATCTTCTTTGATGTGATTCTACAAAAGATAGGCGCCTATATCCAAAGTAGGTGTGTTTAGGGGCAGAGAAAAACTTAGGCGCTGCTAGGCACAATTCTCTAAAGGACTTAAGTGCCTATAATATAGGTCTTTAAAACCCTGGCCTACATTACAGGTACCTACGTTTTAAGTTAGGTGTGATTCTATAATAGGTGCCTATGCATGATTGACAAGAGATAGGAATCTATATTATAGGTGCCTATCTTTTTAGACACCATTTACAGAATTTCTCCCTATATGCATACTGTCTTCTTTGAAATCTGATTTTAAGATACATGCAAACTTGCTAAACAAGTTGGGAAGATTGTTATTTACTCATAATTACCTCCCCTTTCACTAAATGGGGAAAAAATTCCACCTATTTCCATTTGTACAATGTTTCTTCTGCATCTTTCACTCTCAGTTGTACTCTGCATGAAGGCAAAATATTCACATGACAGTTAGTTGCTTAGAAAGGAGTTTTAGATTGCATAGTAAGAGAAAATGACTACTTTGCCTTCATGCAGAGCACACCTGTGGATGAAAGATGCAGAATATTAAACACTGTGCATATGGAAACAATTTTTTTTTCTATTTAGACACAGTTAAAGTATTAAAACAGTCACAGATAACTCAAAATGCAACAGCAAGAGTATGGAAGGGAAAAAAAATAATTTTGAATCTGCACTACCTCTACTGACAATGCTACACTGGTTCCCTATTCTTTACCGGTAAGATTCAAGATCTTATTGTTAGTACACAAAGCATTTAACAATGAACTCCCTGTTACAACATCATCATGAAGAATATACAAACCCTTTTGAGATATGAATCAATGTCTGTTGGAGGAACCAAGTTTGAAACAAGTTTGGCTTTGTGAGACTAATGAACATACTTTTTCTATTCAGGGGCTAGTACTCTGGAATGCACTACCCATGAACTTGCAACTGACTAATACAATTGTCTACTAATATACTTGTTTATCCCAGCGCTTAGGGTGACGTGTATATTGAAAGTAAACAAAACAATAATATGTTCACACCCTGTAACAATGTATTTATTTTACTATTTATAGACCACTTATAGCCTAAGTGGTTTACATTCAGGTACTCTTCCCGATCTGTCCTGGTGGGCTCACAATTTGACTAATGTGCCTGGGGTTATGGAGTGTTAAGTGACTTGTCCAGGGTCACAAGGAGCAGTGCTGGGCTTGAACCTGCAACCTCAGGGTGCCTAGACTGCAGCCCTAACCACTAGGCCACTCTTCCACATCAATATTTTGTTTATCTAGTTTGTGATACTGTACTCTTAGGGGAGGGGGGGGGGATTCTATAAATGGTGCTTGAATTTCGGCATTGGAAAAAAATTGTCGTTAAGCGTGCCCTTTATAAAATAGAAGTTAGAGTGCATTCCTTTGCCTAAGTTTGGGTGCTGGACTTATGCCAGCTGAAACCTGGAATATATCTTGGTGAGCAAGTTGGGTGCAAATCCCCATATTCAATAACAATATACCCAACTTTTCAGGCTGTCTTTGACCCGCCCATGCCTCTCACATGGCCATGCCCACTTTTGGGTTGCCCACTATGGGATTTCGGTACCCAACGTTTTAGAATAGCACACTGCCAGATATGTCTGCATGTGTGGTTGTAACCCACTGTGATCAATGGATACAGTGGACTATAAATTTTAATAAACTAAAACTGAAATTAAAGTAACTTGCGCAGTTTTAAACTGCACTTACAAATTCAGTTGGTTTGGACTTCAGAGCCAATAAGCAGGCCATTAGAGCCCCCATTGTCAAGAAAGGAGACAGCCACGACTGCAAAAAACTACTGCGGGATCAGTTTGCTCTATCACTGGAAAAGTATTCATGCAGATAATGTAACAGTGATTACAAAATTGAAGAGAGTAAGTGACCCACGAAGAACAGGCTGGATTCCGTCCAAAATGAGGAAACTGTGAGCAAATGTTCATGCTGCTACAAGTCATGGAGCAATGAATCTGATGTGGCAAAAGACTTGTTATGGTATTCATTAATTTCACAGCTGCATTTGACAGTGTGCATCGACCTGCTCTATTGGAAGCATTTGCTGCTTAGGGAATGCCTAGTAAAATCATATGGGTTCTACAACAAAAGTTCAAGGTTAAAGATTAGCTTCATTTGATATACCACCTTACAGGTTAATCCATCAAAGTGGTTTAAAATGAAAATAATAATAAGTGGTTAAAGAATTAATAAAAATATATAGAATAAAACGGTATGCTAGAATATAAAAAGACAGAAAAGAAAACTATTAAAAAGTGTTTTCTGCTGTCATACTCCTCGGGCTTATGCAAGCAGCACTGTATTCCCAAGCTGGTACATGCATATTTCAAAAGTAGGTTTTAAGGGATGCCTTAAATGTCTTAAATCAAATCTCCTGAGGTAGATGCATAGGAAGTCCATTCCTGAAATAGGGCTGTGACACTAACATACCCCCCTTTTTACAAAATTGTAGTGCAGTTTTTAACACTGGATGCGGCAGTAACAGCTCATAGGAATTATATAAGTGTTGGAACTGTTACTGCCGGTTTGATAAAAGGGAGGATAGTATCACAAAACATATCCAGAGAAACTTGAACAAAACGAAGGAACAACTAACAAATATTAAAGGGAAGATTGAAGGGAATGAGCAGTGGCACATGGAATCAGATAGATGTCAAGACAAAAAGTACAGTTGTCCAAAGTGATGAATTTTATGAACCAGTACCAATGCTTGGCTTTCAGAAGTATAACGCGATCAAACCTCCTCTTGTAGTAATTATTTTAACAGTTGTATTCTCTTTTGAAAATAAGCCGTGTATTATAAAATTTTAGGATTGTATATTACATTAATGGAGGTGATAGATAATGATATTTCCTTGTTTACACTTGTTTTTCTTTATTTTATTTTCAGAATTTATTTATTTATTTAAAAATGTATACCCCCACCTGGAAACCTAGGTGGTTTCCAAACAACATACATAAAGAATGATAAAGAGCAGGCCTAAATTCTGATACGACCTATCCAGACACTGAATACTTTTGAAGAAGAGAATAGGGTGTCCTGATTCTTACAGGAAAGTCCATTATTTTTAATTTTTAAGAGTACTGTAATACTAACTCCCTTGAACAATCAATAAATTTAATAGTGGTAGAGAGTATGCTTTTTGGTTCATGCCGAGTGATGTGTGCATTTGAACAACACCTGACTGGGAAGTATGGGGACTGTGATTTGTTTGCTGTCTTCCTCCTGACAATTAAGATGGGAGTGTAAGGGGTTGTGAATAAACCCCCATCACACTCTCATCCCTGTCATTCACAATCACATCTTACTGTACTGCAGTACTTATCAGCCTCTGCACTCACATGACTGATCTGTATGGAGAAGCAGAGACAAGGAGCCCCAGGAGAAGTCAGTAAATGCTCATTTCACATGGAGAAGAATAGAAGAACTTAATATCCTGTTATCTGCCAGACTGGCTAAAGGAAGCATGAAAAGGGAGGAGGAAGACAGAGAATGAGAGAGTGCCTGGGAAAGTAAGTAAAAGAGAGAGAGAGAGAGAGAGAGAGAGAGAGACTTGGGGGAGGGGCATAGAATGCTTTACTGGGAAGAGAGAGAGCAAGACAGTACCTTAAAAGGTTGAGAAAAGTGGAAATAGAGAGAGAGAGAGAGTGTGTGTGTATGTTTGGGTGTAAGGGAAGGGGGGGACGGAGAGTGTCTTGCTGGTAGGAAAGGGGAAAATACAGTATAGAGTAGTGCTGCCCGATTCAGGAAAAAAAAATTTCGATTCGATTTGATTCAGCCTATTGAATCGATTTTTCAATTCGATTTGATTCAATTTTCCTGCCCAATTGGGTGTTTTTTTTTCCAAACATTTTATAGCCTCTTCACCCTCTCCTACCCACATTGGTCCTGTGGTATAAACAAACAAAAATACTTTTCCTTTCTCTATTAAATCCTAGCTCACGTTTGTGGTCCAACACCAGCTCTGGAAGGATACACATTTCAAATCTGACATATTGTAATCACAATACAGAAAATAAAATTATTTTTCCTACCTTTTGTTATCTGGTCATTTTTCAAATCTTGTTGGTCCCATGTTGGTCTGGTTGTCTTCTGATCAGGCTCTCCTTCTTTCTTCTTTCTCCGTGCTAACCATCCATCTTCCATCTCTGTCCTCCCCTTCTGTTTCCCTTTCCTCTCCCAGAGGTCTGGCATCTTTCCTTTTTTTCATTTCCATCCCCACGCAGCTGCAGCGATGGACCCCACCATCCACAGATCTACCATCTCTCCTTCTTTCATCCAGCATCTCTCTTCTGTGTCCCTGTTCCTATGCTCCCTCCATGACCAGCATCTTATCTCTCCCCATATCCAGCTTCTTCTTTCTCTCTTCCTTATCTCCTGTATCCCCTTCCCCAGGTACAGGCTTTCTCCTACTATCGCTCCTGCCATCCTGCACCTTGCCACCTACTTTGGAGCAGTATCTGTCCCTCTTGAACCCTTCCCCTTGTGGTCTTGAATTTCTCTCTCTCTCTCCCTCTCTCCATTAGTCCAGCATCTATCCTCTGCTTTCCTCCCCCTCTTTTTGGTCTCTCTCTTCCCTTCACTTCACCCCAGGTCTGGCATCTCCCCTCCCCTCTCTTACTCCTTCCTCCTCCTCCCTGTGCACAGGCCTGCCTCCCCACTGCCAAAGGGGTGACGGGTCTTAAGCGCGTGAGTCAGATGCGCGCCGACAAACGAGCCCCAACAATTCAGCGCATGACTTCAGCGCGCTGCAGAAAAACCTTCTTTTAAAGGGCTCCGATGGGAGGTGTGGGGGAACCCCCCTTACTCTACTTAATAGGGATCACGCTGCCATGTTGGGGGTGTGGGGGTGTAACCCCCCACATTATACTGAAAACTTAACTTTTTCCCTATAAAATAGAGAAAAAGTTAAATTTCCAGTATAATGTGGGGTTACAACCCCCCAAACCGCCCCCCAATGCTAGCACGATCACTATTAAGTAAAGTGGGGGGATTCCCCACCAACACCCCCATCGGAGCCCTTTATAAGAAGGATTTTCTGCAGCGCGCTGAAGTCTTGCTCTGAATTGTCGGCCCGCGTCTGTCTCGCGTGCTTAAGACTATGAACCGCCAAAGGAACTCTTCCTCCTCCTCCCTCTGCACAGGCCTGCTCCCTGCCACGAAGACCTGTTCCCCCCACGAAGGCCTGCACCTCCCAGGAAAGCACTTTCTCTCTTCCTCCCCATGCGAAGGCCTGCTTCCTCCACAAGGCCTGTTCCCCCCCCACCGCAAAGGCACATTTTCTCCTCCTCCCTGCCACGAAGGCCTGTTCCCACTGCGAAGGCCTGCTCCCACTGCGAAGGCCTGCTTCCCCCCGCCGCAAATGAACACATGCTCCCCCCACCGCGAAGGCACATTTTCTCAGAGCAGGGGCAGGATCGCTGCAGAGAGAACATGCCGCTGAGGACCACAGGCAGCTGCAGGGATTGCTATAACACCAGCAAGCCTGCAAACTGCCCTATTAGCATAAAGGAGGTAAGAGCGGGGAGGCAAGAGCGGGCAAGCTGGGGGAGGCCTTTCTGACTGACCCTCCCCGCCTCAAGCAGGAGCAGCAGCGGATGGCCAGCAAGAGGCAGCGCTGCAGATCCTGCTTTAGGAAGGCACGGGGGAAGTATCGGCCATTGAATCAGGAGGCCGATTTTTTTTTAAACTGAATCGATTCGAATCGATTCACCTGATTCGAATTGGTGAATCAATGTGAATCGGGCAGCACTAGTATAGAGGGAAAGGCAAGGAAGGAGGGAGAAATTGAGAGATAGAGTATGTGTGTGTGTGTGAGAGAGAGAGAGAGCGAGAAAATGCCTTGGTAGGAGAGGGGAACATAAGAATTGCCGCTGCTGGGTCAGACCAGTAGTCCATCCTGACCAGCAGTCCGCTCACGTGGCAGCCCCCAGGTCAAAGACCAGTGCTCTAAATAAGTCCAGCCTCACCTGCGTACGTTTCAGTTTAGCAGGAACTTGTCCAACTTTGTCTTGAATCCCTGGAGGGTGTTTTCCCCTATAACAAGACTCTGGAAGAGCGTTCCAGTTATCTACCACTCTCTGGGTGAAGAAGAACTTCCTTATGTTTCTACGGAATCTATCCCCTTTCAGATTTAGAGAGTGCCCTCTCATTCTTCCTACCTTGGAGAGGGTAAACAATGTCTTTATCTATTAAGTCTATTCCCTTCAGTATCTTGAACATTTCGATTATGTCCTTTCTAAGTCTCCTCTTTTCAAGGGAGAAGAGGCCCAGTTTCTCCAATCTCTCACTGTACGGCAATTCCTCCAGCCCCTTAACCATTTTAGTTGCTGTTCTCTGGACCCTTTTGAGTAGTACCGTGTCCTTCTTCAAGTACGGCGACCAGTGGTGGACGCAGTACTCCAGGTGAGGGCGCACCATGGCTCGATACAGCGGCATGATAAGAACATAAGAAAAAAAGACTGTATGCAGGGGGACAGTCTGGAAAGAGAGCACCTAGGTAGACCTGGGGGAGGTTATGTTAGGACCACTGCAAAATGTTTTAAGGGTATCTGTTTGCAAGTATACAGTATATATATATATTTTTTTTTTTTAGATTCTATAATTTGTTTGCAAATACTCTTCTTTGGAGAATGGAGCTTTAATGTTCTAATGTGTCACCTTATTGATTTCTAAAAGATTTATTTTTGTCACTTAGACTGCTTAAATGAAAGTGTAACTACCCGTATACAGGTATTCTGCTTAATGAGTTTTGACATCTGATGTACTGAAATTTTAACAGGCTTTACAAAAGTGAAGAAATAAATTAGCACTTATACCGAAAGCCTTTTGGGAAAAATAGCTTTGGGAATCACATTGTAGGAAAACAGAAAACAATTAACGTTTTTTAAGAAAAAGAACTTTCAGTGCTGAAGAATCTGTTAGCTCAATTTTAGACAAAATAGCATCATAATGAGCACAAAAATGTAATGATATAAAAAGTAAGCTACACAGAAACCATGAATATACAAACATATTTTGCAATAAATATACCGGCTGATATTCAAAGTGAGTTAACCAGTCTGCAGTTATTTCTGGCCACTTAACTTGCTTGGTTATGGCTATCCAGTCATTTTCAGTGACATGTAACCAGTCTTCCTTGCTGAAAATGATTGGTTAGCATTGAATTTAAAGCCATCTATGCCAAGGGTATTCCGGGGGTTCTGGGGGAACAGTCTAGATAGGTCCTGATATTCATATCTAACCAGCCAGGTTGAACACATACGAGAGTAGTTTGAAAAGTTTGGCAAAAAAGAAAGTTAAACAATGTAATACAAAGGTGTGCAAAGCTTTTTTATGCGCGCTAAATGCTAACATTAGCTACACATTAGCGATAAGCGCACGCGTTGATTTACCGCGCACTAAATCTGCACTAAAACGCTTAGCGCGCCTTTGTAAAAGAGGGCCTTAGTCCAGCGGCTTTCCAGCTTTTCTTGTAAGCTATTTTTTCCCACGATATTAAGAAACTGGAAACTCGCTGGACTAAGGCCCTCTTTTACAAAGGGGCGCTAGCGTTTTTAGCGCGCACTGAAGATTAGCGCGCGCAAACCACGCACTAAATGAAAAATACTAACGCAAGCTCTATGGAGGCTAGCGCACCTTAGTAAAAAGGAGCCCTAAGTGTATAGCCCTCAATGCAGACTACGTTGTTTAACTCGCTTTTTTACAAAACCTTTCAAAGCACCCTCATAATTAGGACTGCGTAAAAAGCTGTCCTAGCTTTACATGCTAACCTGTGCCTGGTTAAGAACATAAGAAACGCCCTCACTGGATCAGACCGAGGTCCATCTAGTCAGGCGATCTGCACACGCGGCGGCCCATTTAGGTACTCCTTTTTGGAGACCCGGATTTACCGTATCCCTCGATATGATAGGCAAGAAGGTGTGCATCCAACTTGCGCTTAAATCCCTGAACAGTAGTCTCCTCCACAACCTCCTCCGGGAGTGCATTCCAAGAACCCACCACGCGCTGTGTGAAACAGAATTTCCTGACATTTGTCCTAAACCTGCTGCCACTCAGTTTCAGGCTATGTCCTCTTGTCTGAATATTAATCAGTTGTGTGTTAGCCAGCTTTAAAAAGGAAATTTAAAGCCAAAGCCCACACAGGACTCATTGAATTTCCAGTTTCAGTGTCAGTAGTGGACAAAAAAGCGCTGTCTGACGCCAACTGAATATTGGCCAGAATATATTAGCCGCAATATATTCTAACTTTAAGTCACCTGTTTAAGTCACTTGTTTTTTTTGCAGACCTCTGTGAAGCACATAAGATGTTTTCCAAGATAGCATGCTTCTTTATTAGTATGAAAATGTATGTTAATTTTATATCTAAACGGTTTTATTAATGTAAAGGGGATGGGGCTTAATATACCGCTTTTTCTGTAGGGTTACAATGAAACTCCCCCTTTTTACAAAGCCGCACTAACCTCTCCCATACGGCAAAAGCCCCAAAGCCCTTTAAATCCCTATGGGCTTCGGGGCAGTTACTTCAGTGGCAGTCGCTAGCATGGCTTAGTAAAAGAGGGGGGAAACTGATTTACATATTGTAGACAGGTACTTATTTTGTACTTGGGACAATGAAGTATTAAGTGAAATTCCCAGAGTCAGAAGGAGTTGCGATGGGAATTAAGCTCACAGGGTGCTGAGGCAACTGCTCTAACCACTAGGCCACTCCTCCACTCACAATATTCAGTATAAGGAATAAAAGAATAATGCAGTACCTGCAAACATTTTGCGGCCAATTCTACAGTACAGCCTAAGAACTCACATTGGCATGCGTTACACGGATAAGTCATTATGTGCATATAATCATGCAAAGCGCCAGCTAAGTGCCATTCTGAAAATACTTACTTAGCTTACATAGGGGTCCTTTTACTAAGGCGTGCTAACTGATTTAGCGCGCGCTAAAGATTAGCACATGCTAAATGCCAAGGTGTCCATTATATTCTATGGGTGCCTTAGCATTTAGCTAAGGTCATTCACTGGATATTGTTAGGTTTTTTTTTATCATACCACTCAACAGATTTTTATTGATCCTGTCCACTGGCAGCAAGTCCCTTGGTGAGTTTTCACTTCCTATTTTTATGTCCGCTATTCCGACATAATCTTTGCAGAAAAAAGCTGTTACTTTTAGAAAGATAATCTGCCCAGAATCCTTCTGGTCTCAAGTCTCAGCTTCCCTCCCTAGTTCCCTAGGGAATATCCTATTGATATGATCTGGCCTAAGTAGACTTTTTTTATGGAACTTATCTATCATTCTTTAGCACCAGTCACTACTAGAACCATTTCTTATGTTCGGAATGCACCATGGTTTTTACCTTCCCATAGAGTTATGAAACAAAATTGTAGAAAGTTAGAAAAGAAATGGAAAAAATCCCATTCAGACTTGGACAAATTAAACTGGAGAAGTGCAATTAGAATATATAATTTTGAACTTAGGAAATGTTATTCACTTATGCGGATGATATCTTTATATTGATTGAGATTGATCCGGATATTACCAATCTAGTTTCCAAGTAAATCTTTGCATTTCCAAACTTCAAGCCTGGGCTTTATCTGTCCGAATAAAGCCTAATATAACTAAGCTTTTGTGGTTAGGTCCAAGATTGGATTGTCTTCCTCCTACTTTAGCTCTGGTATCTGGGTCCTCCTTACCAATTGAGTTCTCTGCTAAGATATTGGGAGTAGAGAATGACACGGTGACGGTTTACCCGCGGCCACCGCATTTAAGCCGCGGGTCACCGCCGAAAACGGGGAAGAAAACTAGCAGTCGCTGCGGTGACGGGGACAAGGCCATTCACCGACCGCGGAAACGGTGAACAGGTTTGTCCCCGCGGGCCAATGTACCCCCTTCTAGGAACCGCTATTTACCTGTGTTTCACCGTGCTCCTCATTTGTCAGATCAACCCTTCCTGCCAATCGCAGCAGAAGGGTACCCAACCCCTCCTGCCGGTCCTCCCAATGGCCTCCCCTAAGATCGCCGGCAGGAGGGTACCCAACCCCTCCTGCTGGACCCCCCCCCCAACGAACCCTCCCACCCCGGAACCCCCTTAGTCTTACTTTCCAAGTTGGACCGGACAGCTCCTCGCTCGTCTGGCCAGCAGGCCTGCCTCCGTCCAAATGAGGCAGGCCCGCCCCTCCCCTCCCCTGCCTAACCCACAGGATCCTAGGGCCTGATTGGCCCAAGCACCTAAGGCCCCTCCTATAGCGGGAGTGGCTTTAGGTGCCTAGACCAATCAGGCCCTAGGATCCTGTGGGTTGGGCAGGGTAGGGGCGGGCCCGCCTCATTTGGACGGAGGCAAGCCTGCTGGCCATACGTGTGAGGAGCCGTCCGGTCCAACTTGGAAAGTAAGACTAAGAGGGTTCCGGGGTGGGAGGGTTCGTTGGGGGGGGGGTCCAGCAGGAGGGGTTGGGTACCCTCCTGCCGGCGATCTTAGGGGAGGCCATTGGGAGGACCGGCAGGAGGGGTTGGGTACCCTTCTGCTGCGATTGTCAGGAGGGCCGTTGGGGGGGTCTACAGGAGGGGTTGGGTGCCCTCCTGCCGTGATCGCTGGGGGGAGGGGAGACTTGCAGCACTGCTTATACAGTGACTCTGGCTGTGAGGAACTACAGTAAGGCCAGTGTTGAACAGACTTCTATGGTCTTTGTTCCATGTGTGGTAAGACAGATTAGGATGTGTTAGATAGGGCTTCAACAGCAATTTCAGTAGTTGGAACATTAGAACAAAGTCAGGCAGATTTCTACAGTGTGTGTCTCATGTATGGCAAGACAGATTAGAATATGCTTCAATGGCAACTCCAGTAGTTGAGACTTAAAGAGAACACCAAGCAGACTTCTACGCTCTGTGTCCCTTCATGGGTTCTAATTTTGGCCATTGGGGTTCCTTGGAATAATTGTACCTAAAGGGAGGCCCTACATTCTTTGGGCTAAAGTACTTTCGGAAACCCTTTTGGCCCAAATGAGGTGTATGGGATGGGAGCTTGGGGGTTTGAAGGAGCTCAGTAAGATCTCTAGTAAAGAGGTGGGACTTTGTAAGCATTTAAAGTACATGTCGTGTTTGTTTTTGCATTGCTAGCCCCAGGGGTGGTGGAAGATTAGTGATTGAAAAACTGTATGAAAAATAACTATTTTAAATTTAGTGATCAAAATGTGTCAGTTTTGAGAATTTATATTACTTAATTTTTTCTCTGCGTGTTTTGTTTTTGTATAGTTATTAACTAATATTTAACTAAGTTTTAAAGTTTTAAAGAATGTTTCCTTTATACGTAAATAAAGAAAAGTGAATGGGATTGCAGTGGCGGTGACGGGGCGGTGAATGGGGTGGCAGTGGCGGTGACGGGGCGGTGAAGAGGATGGTGAGACGGGGACGGGGCGGTGACGGGGATGGTGAGACGGGGACGGGGCGGTGACGGGGATGGTGAGACGGGGACGGGGCGGTGACGGGGACCAATTTTTTCACCGTGTCATTCTCTAATTGGGAGTCCTTTTCGATTCCTCTCTTTCCTTTAAGGACCAAATAAATTCCTTGGTCATTAAAAGCTTCTTTAGTTTGTGAATGCTGAGGAAGGTTAGACATCTTTTTCATCATCATCATTTTTCTATCTTAGTTCAATCAATTATATTATCTCATCTTGATTACTGTTATGCTATCTACCTCGGCATTACAAAAATTTGTCTTCATAGATTACAATTAATTCAGAATACTGCTGCAAAGCTGATCTTTGGAAAACGTAAATTTGACCAACCATGTGACTCCTTTGCTTCAGAGTCTTCATTGTCTCCCGGCTTATTTTAGAATTCAATTTAAATGCGCTTGTATTTCTTTTAAAATTTTACATGGTATCTTTAAACCTCTTATTCCTTTATTTTGGAATGTTAACCAATTCTTCTTTGCAAGAGGTATCCAACAATTTAAACTTTCCCTTCCTTCTAAAAAGGTGATTAAAGGAGTCAAGATCTTCAGTCAATCTTTGGTCTTTAAGCTTTCTCAATTCTGGAATGATCTCCCCTTTTTTTAAGGTGTTCCAGTTCATTTCAATTTCTCCATAAATCTTTAAAAACTACTCTGCCAAACATTTTGAAAATTAATTATTTTGAAATTTTGCTATTATCTTCTATTTATCATTTGTAAATCATTCCCTGTTTATTTAATTGCTGTAAACCGAGTCGAGCCTTCTCAGAATGATTACTCGGTATACAAAGTTAAGCTTTAATTTAGTTTAGTATTCGTGCATATGATTTTTGTTACTGACATGCATCACCTTGCACTTATCCACGTTGAACCTCATTTGCCATTTTGCGGCCCATTCCTCAAGCGTATTTATGTCTCTTTGTAGGTCTTTGCAATCCTTACCTGTCTTCACTACTCTGAATAACTTAATCAACTCACTCGTTGTGCCTTATTTCTAGGTCGTTTATAAATATATTGAAGAGAACAGGCCCAAACACCGAACCCTGTGGCACTCCACTCATGATGCTTTTCCAGTCCGAGTATTGTCCATTCACCCCCACTCTCTGTTTCCTATCTGCCAACCAATTTTTAATCCACATGACTATATCACCCTCGATTCCATGGCTCGCATGTTTTCGAAGTAGACGTTCATGCAGAACCTTGTCGAACGCCTTCTGAAAATCTAGATAGACAATGTTGATCAGGTCACCCTTGTCTATTTGCCCATTTACTCCTTCGAAGAAATGCAGTAAGTTTGTCAAGCAAGATCTTCCTTTACTGAAGCCGTGCTGGCTGGTCCTTATCAGTTTGTGTCCGTCAAGGTGATCGATGATGTGGTCCTTTATCAGCGCCTCTAACATCTTTCCTGGTACTGAAGTCAGACTCATTGGTCTGTAGTTTCCCGTATCTACCTTCGAACCGTTCTTGAAGATTGGTGTAACATTTGCCACTTTCCAGTCTTCCGGAATCTTTCCCGATTTGATTGATAGATTTGCTATTAGTTGGAGCAGTTCAGCTATAATCCCTTTCAGTTGCTTGATTACCCTTGGGTGGATGTCGTCCGGTCCCGGGGATTTATCATTTTTAAGCCTATCAATCTGTCTACATACCTCTTCTAGATTGACTGTCATCCCTGTCATTTTCCCTTCTTCATTTCCTGTGTATAGCCTGTCGGCTTCCGGTATATTGGATATAT
Source organism: Geotrypetes seraphini (assembly GCF_902459505.1). Lineage (NCBI taxonomy): Eukaryota > Metazoa > Chordata > Amphibia > Gymnophiona > Dermophiidae > Geotrypetes > Geotrypetes seraphini. Next base: position 86,650,434 of record NC_047085.1, read on the forward strand.
CCTCTTCAGTAAGTACAGATGCAAAAAACACATTCAATTTGTTGGCGATGGTTTTGTCCTCTTTTAGTACTCCCTTTATTTCCTAGTCATCTAACGGCCCCACCGCTTCCTTCGCGGGTCGTTTCTCCTTAATGTATCGAAAGAACGGCTTAAAGTTTTTGGCCTCCTTGGATATTTTTTCTTTGTAGTCTCTTTTGGCCCCTCTTACCGCCTTATGCCACTTGTTTTGATGTTGTTTATGCTTTTTCCAATTTTCTTCTGTTTTTGTCCTTTTCCATTCATTAAACAAAGTCTTCTTGTCTCTGATCGCTTCCTTCGCTGCTACAGTGAGCCATGCCGGTTCCTTGTTCATCTTCCTCTTGTAACCCTTGTTGATACGTGGTATATATAAATTTTGCACCTCTGTGACTGTGTCCTTAAAAAGGGACCATGCTTGCTCTAGCATTTACATTGCTTATCCTGTTCCTAATCTTCTTCCTCACCTTGACTTAAAAACCAGTAAGAAATAAAGGAACAATGTTTCTTGAAAAACTCATTTAGGCATGTTTCAAGGTAGTTGATCCTGGGTTAAGTTCAGGTAGCCAACTGAAAGCACAATTTATACAGGCTGAAAAAAAAAAAGCATCAATTTTAAAAATGAGTAAATAACTTTTCCTTTTGCTTGGTCACATTTGGGAAGCAATAAGAAACAGTCAGAAAACTGTTAGCAATTTTTACTCCCCACAGGAAAGGTTCATTTTGGTTGTTGTGTATTACAAGGACCCTAGATAAACTGAAGAATGCCTTATGCACTTGTCAGGTTATTGAATTACAACTCAGATACAAGAAACATGTGACAATAGAAAGAATGATTAATGTATTTTCAGTTCTATGTGGTAATAATTTTCCTTGCAAGAGAACAGGGCACTTGTTTTTTTTCCAACAGGATAGCCTTGTTATAGTGTAGGGTCAAGAACAACTTAGAGGATAGTGGCACCTTATAGACGAGTAGATTTATTGAGGCATATGCATCTGACGAAGTGAATTCTTGCCCTTGAAAGCTTATACCTCAATAAATCTGTAAGAAAATATACTAATCAGGGCTCTGCTTTGTTTCCAGGTATGTATTCTAATAGCTTCTATTCAACTTTAACAAAGGATAAAACATAGTAACTTAGTAACATAGTAGATGATGGCAGATAAAGACCCGAATGGTCCATCCAGTCTGCCCAACCTGATTCAATTTAAATTTTTTTTTTTTTTTCTTCTTAGCTATTTCTGGGCGAGAATCCAAAGCTTTACCCGGTACTGTGCTTGGGTTCCAACTGCCAAAATCTCTGTTAAGACTTACTCCAGCCCATCTACACCCTCCCAGCCATTGAAGCCCTCCCCTGCCCATCCTCCACCAAACGGCCATACACAGACACAGACCGTGCAAGTCTGCCCAGTAACTGGCCTAGTTCAATATTTAATATTATTCTCTGATTCTAAATCTTCTGTGTTCATCCCACGCTTCTTTGAACTCAGTCACAGTTTTACTCTCCACCCTCTCTCTCGGGAGTGCATTCCAGGCATCCACCACCCTCTACGTAAAGTAGAATTTCTTAACATTGCCCCTGAATCTACCACCCCTCAATCTCAAATTATGTCCTCTGGTTTTACCATTTTCCTTTCTCTGGAAAAGATTTTGTTCTACATTAATACCCTTCAAGTATTTGAACGTCTGAATCATATCTCCCCTGTCTCTCCTTTCCTCTAGGGTATACATATTCAGGGCTTCCAGTCTCTCCTCATACGTCTTCTGGCGCAAGTCTCCTATCATTTTCGTCGCCCTCCTCTGGACCGCCTCAAGTCTTCTTACGTCTTTCGCCAGATACGGTCTCCAAAACTGAACACAATACTCCAAGTGGGGCCTCACCAATGACCTGTACAGGGGCATCAACACCTTCTTCCTTCTACTGACTACGCCTCTCTTTATACAGCCCAACATCCTTCTGGCAGCAGCCACTGCCTTGTCACACTGTTTTTTCGCCTTTAGATCTTCGGACACTATCACCCCAAGGTCCCTCTCCCCGTCCGTGCATATCAGCTTATCTCCTCCCAGCATATACGGTT